>NC_135239.1:165491671-165797247 GCF_051348905.1 Ranitomeya variabilis | reverse complement strand
TTCTTCTGGCAACTCAACCAAACAGCATATTTTTCTTCAAGTGCCTCCTTATTGTGCATCTTGAAACAGCCACACCGCTAGTTTTCAGAGAGTCCTGTATTTCAGCTGATGTTATTTGTGGGTTTTTCTTTGCATCCTCAACAATTTTCTGGCAGCTGTGGATAACATTTTTGTTGGTCTACCTGACCGTGGTTTTGTTTTAACAGAGCCCCTGATTTTCCATTTGTTAATCACAGTTTGAACACTGCTGACTGGCATTAACAATTCCTTGGATACCTTTTTGTATCCCTTTCCTTTTTTATGCAGTTCATCTACCTTTTCCCGTTCCCATAGATCCGTTGACAATTCTTTTGCTTTCCCCATGACTCACAATCCAGAAACATCAGTGGCTGGATGAAAGATGCAAGAGTCTGTCTGGATCCCAGAAACTCACTCAGCTTTTATGCACACACTGATTGCAAGCAAACAGGTCACATGTGAGGATGTTACCTTTAGTAGCCATTCAAACCCATTTGTGTCCGCTCCTCTGCATGTTATCAGGACAAAATCACCAGGGCATGTGAACTTTTCATCAGGGTCATTTGGATGTTTTGGGTTGTCATTATGATTTAAAAAGAGAAAACACAGTAATTTGACAATAAATCGCTTCACCCAACCACTAACCATGACTAGAGACAAAGTTTTGGTGTTATCATTCATATTCTCTGAAAAAAGGACAAGAAAGCAAAAATTTTGCCAGGGTATGTAAACTTTTGAGCACAACTGTATATCATTAAATGGTGTATAGTAAGCTGACATAGGTACCCCCTGGACCAGAATGTAGTCATCTCAGGAGCTCGAGGGCAGCACAGTGGATCCTCGGGGGCCTCGTGTTTCACAACCCTGATCTAGATGTTGTAATGGGGTGGGGGGCGGGATTATGTGTGGAAATGGGGTGGGGGGGCGGGATTATGTGTGGAAATGGGGTGGGGGGGCGGATTATGTGTGGAAATGGGGTGGGGGGACGGGATTATGTGTGGTAATGGGGTGGGGGGCGGGATTATGTGTGGTAATGGGGTGGGGGAGCGAGATTATGTGTGATATGGTGGGGGGGGCGAGATTATGTGTGGTAATGGGGTGGGGGCGGGATTATGTGTGCCAATGAGGTGGGGGCGGGATTATGTGTGGTAATGGGGTGGGGGGGCGGGATTATGTGTGGTAATGGGGTGGGGGGTGGGATTATGTGTGGTAATGGGGTGGGGGGGCGGGATTATGTGTGGTAATGGGGTGGGGGGCGGGATTATGTGTGATGATGTGGTGGGGGGCGGGATTATGTGTGGTGTGGGGGCAGGATTATGTGTGGTGGGGGGCGGGATTACGTGTGGTGATGTGGGGGCGGGATTATGTGTGGTGATGTGGTGGGGGGCGGGATTATGTGTGGTGATTTTTATGTGTGGTGATGGGGTGGGGGGGCGGGATTATGTGTGGTGATGGGGTGGGGGGGCGGGATTATGTGTGGTGATGGGGTGGGGGGCGGGATTGTGTGTGGTGATGGGGTGGGGGCGGGATTATGTGGTGATGTGTTGGGGGCACGGCATTACGTGTGGTGATGTGGTAGGTGGGCGGGATTACGTTTGGTGATGTGGGTGGGCGGGATTATGTGTGGTAATGTGGTGGGGGGCGGGATAATGTGTGGTAATGTGGTGGCGGCCTGGATTATGTGTGGTAATGTGGTGGGGGCGGGAATATCTGGTAATGTGGTGGGGGGCGGGATTATGTGTGGTAATGTGGTGGGGTGCGGGATTATGTGTGGTAATGTGGTGGGGGGCGGGATAATGTGTGGTAATGTGGTGGGGGGCGGGATAATGTGTGGTAATGTGGTGGGGGGCGGGATTATGTGTGGTAATGTGGTGGGGGGCGGGACTGTGTGTGGTAATGTGGTGGGGGCCTGGATTATGTGTGGTAATGTGGTGGGGCGTGGGATTATGTGTGATAATGTGGTGGGAGGGCAGGATTGTGTGTGGTAATGGGGGGCGGGATTATGTGTGGTAATGTAGTGGGGGGCGGGATTATCTGTGGTAATGTGGTGGGGGGCGGGAATATGTGTGGTAATGGGGTGGGGGGCGGGATTATCTGATTACCTCTCACTCTTTCTATCCTCCTTCTCCTAGTTGCTGGAGACATCTCTCCCAACCCCGGCCCACCATGTTAGTAGCCAGTCAAACCTCCCAATTGCTACACCAAGAAACCCCTCTAACCTTATTAATATTCCATGCATGCCTTCTGTCTCTTTCAATTGTGCCCTTTGGAATTCTCGCTCTGTGTGTAATAAACTCTCCTTCATTCATGACTTCTTCCTTTCTAACTCTCTTAATCTCCTGGCTCTTACTGAAACCTGGATCCAGCAGTCAGACACCACCGCTGCTGCTGCTCTTTCATATGGTGGACTACACTTTTCTCATACCCCAAGATCAGACAACAGAGCAGGTGGAGGCGGCGGTCTGCTCCTTTCACCCAAATGTACCTTCCAAGTTATCCCCCAAGTACCCTCACTTGTATTCCCTTCCTTTGAGGTCCATGCTGTCAGACTCTACGTCCCCTTCTCCATGCGAGTGGCGGTGGTGTATCGTCCTCCCGGCCCCTCTCATCAGTTCCTGGATCACTTTGCCACCTGGCTTCCACACTTTCTCTCCTGTGACATCCCCACCCTTATCATGGGTGATTTCAACATCCCCATTGCTTCTCCCCTCTCCCCATCTGCTTCTCACCTTTTATCTCTAACCTCCTCTTTCGGCCTCTCGCAGCATACTAACTCTCCAACGCATGAAGATGGAAACTCCCTTGACTTGGTCTTCTCCCGGCTTTGCTCAGTGGACAATTTCACAAACTCCCCTCTCCCGCTCTCTGACCACAACTTTCTTTCATTCTATATCACGAACTGCCATCCCTCTCAGGTCACCCCCACTTTCCACACTTATAGAAACATACAGGCCATTAACACCCAGAAATTTATGAAGGACTTGCAGTCCTCATTGGCCCCTATCTTCTCCATCTCATGTCCTGATTCTGCTCTGAAGCATTACAATGAAACCCTGCAAAGTGCCCTGGATGAAGCTGCACCTCCTATACATAGAACAACTCAGCACAGACGGCGACAACCGTGGCACATGCTGCAAACACGTTTCCTGCAGCGGTACTCCAGGTGCGCCAAACGTCTGTGGAGAAAATCTAATCTACCCGAAGATTTCATCCATTATAAGTTCATACTAAAAACATACAACTCTGCCCTTCACCTCTTCAAACAAACCTATTTCAACACCCTCATCACCTCACTGTCAAATAACCCTAAACGTCTCTTTGACACTTTCCAGTCCCTACTCAACCCAAGAGAGCAGGCCCCAACCACGGATCTCCGCGCTGACGATCTGGCCAATTACTTCAAAGAAAAAATTGACCACATTCGACAGGAAATCATCTCCCAATCTCTTCATACCATGCACTGTCCTCCCTCCCCCACTGCATCTAGTTCACTCTCTGACTTTGAACCACTTGCACCAGTATCCCCATTCCGTCACATCTCCTCCAGTCCCTTTCCCCGGCTGTCACTTCTCACCTAACAAAAATATTCAACCTTTCTCTCACTTCCAGTATTTTTCCCTCATTTAAGCATGCCATCATACATCCATTACTTAAAAAACCCTCCCTCAACCAAAACTGTGCCGCTAATTATAGACCTGTCTCTAATCTTCCCTTCATCTCTAAACTCCTCGAACGCCTGGTCCACTCCCGTCTTACCCGCTATCTCTCAGATAACTCTCTTCTTGACCCTCTTCAATCTGGTTTCCGCTCTTTACACTGTACTGAAACTGCCCTCACTAAAGTCTCTAATGACCTACTAACAGCTAAATCTAATGGTCACTACTCCATGCTAATTCTCTTGGATCTCTCCGCAGCATTCGATACTGTGGATCATCAGCTCCTCCTCACTATGCTCCGCTCCATCGGCCTCAAGGACACCGTTCTCTCCTGGTTCTCCTATCTCTCTGACCGATCCTTCACTGTATGTTTTGCTGGTTCCTCCTCCTCTCACCTTCCCCTTACTGTTGGGGTTCCTCAAGGATCAGTCCTAGGCCCCCTCCTCTTCTCTTTGTATACTGCCCCTATTGGACAAACAATCAGTAGATTTGGTTTCCAGTACCATCTCTATGCTGACGACACCCAATTATACACCTCTTCTCCTGTTATCACACCGTCCTTTTTAGAAAACACCAGTGATTGTCTTACCGCTGTCTCTAACATCATGTCCTCTCTATCTGAAACTGAACCTGTTAAAAACTGAACTCCTCGTGTTCTCTCCTTTTACTAACCTATCTTTGCCTGACATTGCCATCTCCATGTGCGGTTCCATCATTACTCCAAAGTAACATGCCCGCTGCCTTGGGGTCATCCTTGATTCCGAGCTTTCATTCACCCCCCACATCCGATCACTGGCTCGCTCTTCTTATCTGCATCTCAAAAGCATTTCTAGAATTCGCCCTTTTCTTACTTTCGACTCTGCAAAAACTCTTACGGTACCTTCACACGAAGCGACGCTGCAGCGATAGCGACAACGATGCCGATCGCTGCAGCGTCGCTGTTTGATCGCTGGGGAGCGCTCAGTCAGTGTCAGGAAGCAGACGCTGGGGGACGCGCAGGTGAGTATGTACTGTTTGTTTTTTTTACTTTTACGCTGGTAACCAGGGTAAACATCGGGTTACTAAGCACGGCCCTGCGCTTGGTAACCCGATGTTTACCCTGGTTACCAGTGTAAAACATCGCTGGTATCGTTGCTTTTGCTTTCAAACACAACGATGCACGGCGATCGGACGACCAAATAAAGTTCTGGACTTTATTCAGCGACCAGCGACATCACAGCAGGATCCTGATCGCTGCTGCGTGTCAAACTAAACGATATCGCTAGCGAGGACGCTGTAACGTCACAGATCGCTAGCGATATCTTTACAAAGTCGTTTCGTGTGAAGGTACCTTTACTGTTTCACTTATTCATTCTCGTTTGGACTATTGTAACTCTCTACTGATCGGCCTCCCTCTTACTAACTCTCCCCGCTCTAATCTGTCCTGAATGCTGCAGCCAGGATCATATTCCTCACCAACCGTTACACCGATGCCTCTACCTTGTGCCAGTCATTACACTGGCTACCCATTCACTCCAGAATCCAGTACAAAACTACTACCCTCATCCACAAAGCACTCCATGGCTCAGCACCACCCTACATCTCCTCTCTGGTCTCAGTCTACCACCCTACCTGTGCCCTCCGCTCCCCTAATGACCTCAGGTTAGCATCCTCAATAATCCGAACCTCCCACTCCCGTCTCCAAGACTTTACACGTGCTGCGCCGATTCTTTGGAATGCACTACCTAGGTTAATACGATTAATCCCCACAGTTTTAAGCGTGCCCTAAAAACTAATTTGTTCAGATTGGCCTACCGCCTCAACGCATTAACCTAACTATCCCTGTGTGGCCTATAAAAAAAAACAAAAAAAAAAAACATAATCAGGCGGGATTATGTGTGGTGGTGGTGGGGAGCGGGATTATGTGTGGTGATGTGGTGGGGGTGGGATTATGTGTAGTAATGTGTTGGGGGTTGGATTGTGTGTGGTAATGTGGTGGGGGTGGGATTATGTGTGGTAATGTGGGGGGCGGGATTATGTGTGGTAATGTGGTGGGGGGCGGGATTATGTGTGGTAATGTGGGGGGCGGGATTATGTGTGGTGATGTGGTGGGGGGCGGGATTATGTGTGGTGATGTGTTGGGGGCGGGATTGTGTGGTGATTTGTTAGGGGCGGGATTATGTGTAGTGATGTGTTGAAGGGGCGGGATTGTGTGGTGATGTGGTGGGGGGCGGGATTGTGTGGTGGGGGGCGGGATTATGTGTGGTGATGTGGAGGTGGGATTATGTGTGGTGATGTGGTGGGGGCCGGGATTGTGTGTGGTGATGTGGTGGGGGGCGGGATTGTGTGTGGTGATGTGGTGGGGGGCGGGATTGTGTGTGGTGATGTGGTGGGGGGCGGGATTGTGTGTGGTGATGTGGTGGGGGGCGGGATTGTGTGTAGTGATGTGGTGGGGGGCGGGATTGTGTGTGGTGATGTGGTGGGGGGCGGGATTATGTGTGGTAATGGGGTGGGGGGCGGGATTGTGTGTGGTGATATGGTGGGGGGCGGGATTATGTGTGGTAATGGGGTGGGGGGCGGGATTATGTGTGGTGATGTGGTGGGGGGCGGGATTGTGTGTGGTAATGGGGTGGGGGGCGGGATTATGTGTGGTGATGTGGTGGGGGCGGAGCTACTGTGCAGGGGGCGGGATTAGCGAGTAATCACGATGCCTCTTATATATATAGATATACCTCCCTAAACATGCCAGTTTTAGGAATATGTATTGTATGGATCCATAAGGCAGCATCCATAAGCTGCTTTGGGTCTTTACTTTACATCTGATGCTTCTGCTTTTCTGCATAGCTATGAGAAAAGAATGTGCCAGGCACTGAGAAAGTATCCATTCTTTAAAGAATTGCGTTTAGGGGAGAATACTGCACCCCAGGGAGGCACCATACCTACATGTCCATAATTTGGGAATGTAGTGACTTTTTTTGCTCCTGTGAATGGTTTTCCAGATACAGTACATGCACATATACACTCTGTTCTGTCCAGTAGCACTCCATATTCCCCATTGATTTTCTTTGGAAACCTAATTACCAGCAAAACCTTTTGTACAATGCAAATAAATCTGAATACTACAAAAACATGTATCCATCGCTGAAGACTTAACTAGTTAAGTGCATTGTTTCCTATGAAATGTGATCATGGACTGTATACCGCACTGTCTGTCAGCCCTTTTCAAAATGGCAGTATTGAAAAATGAGGTATGTGCTCTGCAAAAACGCTTATCCTTTACTTAAAATGTGGAAATATAAACACTAAGAAATATTGAGGAGAGAAGTAATTCCACAGTGACTGAAGACCACACAATTGTAAGACTTATCTCCTGCGGTTTAAGTTCCTTTATATTTAGAGCCAGCATCATGTTGGCCAAATATTTTTTTTTTTTTGGAAAGTGGAATTTTCATCAGCAAGTTTATTGTAGATAGGAAAATGTAGCTTTCTGTTAAGTCAAGAAATACATTTTTTTATTTGTAGTGCACGTCAATAGATAAGTTATATGGCATTTAAATGTTTTCACAATTATATGTTCTCATAATAACAGTATAGACATATATTCTAAGTGCATATTTTCTTGTTTCACCATTTAACCACTCTCCACTTGTGATCACATACACAAAAATAAGGTTGTAAAGAGTTTATGGTGCTTAGGTTATATGAATATGTGTAACATAATATATACAGTGGGTACGGAAAGTATGCAGACCCCTTTAAATTTTTCACTCTTTGTTTCATTGCAGCCATTTGGTAAATTCAAAAAAGTTCATTTTTTTCTCATTAATGTACACTCCGCACTTCATCTTGACTGAAAAAAAACCCAGAAATGTAGTAATTTTTACAAATTAATTAAAAAAGAAAAACTGAAATATCACATGGTCATAAGTATTCAGACCCTTTGCTCAGTATTGAGTAGAAGCACCTTTTGAGCTAGTACAGCCATGAGTCTTCTTGGGAATGATGCAACAAGTTTTTCACCCCTGGATTTGGGGATCCTCTGCCATTCTTCCTTGCAGATCCTCTCCAGTTCCGTCAGGTTGGATGGTGAACGTTGGTGGACCGCCATTTTCAGGTCTCTCCAGAGATGCTCAATTGGGTTAAGGTCAGGGCTCTGGCTGGGCTAGTCAATGGTCATAGAGTTGTTCTGAAGCCACTCTTTTGTTATTTTATCTGTATACTTAGGGTCATTGTTTTGTTGGAAGGTGAACCTTCGGCCAAGTCTGAGGTCCATAGCACTCTGGAAGAGGTTTTCATCCAGGATATCTCTGTACTTGGCCGCAATCATGTTTCCTTCAATGGCAACCAATCATCCCGTCCATCAGCTGAATAACACCCTCATAACATGATGCTGCCACCACCATGTTTTACTGTTGGGATTGTATTGGGCAGGTGATGAGCAGTGCCTGGTTTTCTCCACACATACCGCTTAGAATTATCACCAAAAAGGTCTATCTTCATCTCATCAGACCAGAGAATCTTATTTCTCATAGTCTGGGAGTCCTTCATGTGTTTTTTAGCAAACTCTATGCGGGCTTTCATAATTCTTGCACTGAGGAGAGGCTTCCGTCGGGCCACTCTGCCTTAAAGGCCCGACTGGTGGAGGGCTGCAGTGATAGTTGACTTTGTGGAACTTTCTCTCATCTCCCTACTGCATCTCTGGAGCTCAGCCACAGTGATCTTGGGGTTCTTCTTTACCTCTCTCACCAAGGCTCTTCTCCCACGATTGCTCAGTTTGGCTAGACAGCCAGGTCTAGGAAGACTTCTGGTGGTCCTAAACGTATTCCATTTAAGGACTATGGAGGCCACTGTGCCCTTAGGAACTTTGAGTACTGCAGAAATTCTTGTGCCTTGCCACAATTCTGTCTCTGAGCTTCTTGGCCAGTTCCTTTGACCTTATGATTCTCATTTGGTCTGACATGCACTGTGAGCTGTGAGATCTTATATAGACAGGTATGTGCCTTTCCAAATCAAGTCCTATCAGTTTAATTAAACACAGCTGGACTCCAATTAAGGAGTAGAACCATCTCAAGGAGGATCACAAGGAAATGGACAGCATGTGACTTAAATATGAGTGACTGATCAAAGGGTCTGAATACTTATGATCATGTGATATTTCAGTTTTTCTTTTTAATAAATTTGCAAAAATTTCTACATTTCTGTTTTTTTTTTAGTCAAGATGGGGTGCAGAATGTACATTAATGAGAAAAAAATGAACTTTTTTGAATTTACCAAATGGCTGCAATGAAACAAAGAGTGAAAAATTTAAAGGGGTCTGAATACTTTCCATACCCACTGTCTATATGTGTATATATATATATATATATATATATATATATATATATATATATATATATATATATATATATAATGCGTATAACCTGATACAAGAGCAGATTTCCTCATCTTCCTTTGGATCGTTTCCATTCATCTAGTGCATCAGTTTTTGCACCAATCCTTCGAGGAGCTTGATTAAAAATCTACTAGTTACATTTTTCGATCTGGCTCTCCAGTTTTGCAGTAGACACAGGTGAAAAAGCCTGACAAAAACTGATGTTGTTTTGACATCACTTGGTTTCAGTTGAGAGTGACACAAGATAATGATCCGGATGGCACAGAGAGGGAGAAATGATACAACAGTATGGAGTTTAGAGGTGACCTTTTACAAATGGGGGAGAAACTTGTACACCACTTCTTCTGCCCATGGGCAATAAAAAAAAGCCTTTCCCATTATTCAACTATAAGAGATATCTGTAAATCTCTCTACCAGTTACCAGTATAGGCAGGCAGAATGGAGTAACTAGACACCCCAAATTGTGTGGACAGAAGTAGGACTCTTTATTTTCCTTGATAAAGGGGCCTGCGAGCCCTAAAATGTATTGCACGCAGATACTCCTCAAATAAACTTTATTTTTTATCTCTACCATTGAAGTCTTTCCTGGATTATTACTGGAACTACACGCTACTTATGTCCATACAGTTTGGGGAATGTCAACACTCCTTCCTGCTGTTCCATACTATTACTTCCCAACTTGACTTCACAGACTTGGCTGATGGCTAATAATGGCATCTTCAGCACTTACATCCAGATTTATGCCTACACTGAAGTTGTGACCATCTTAGTACAACTACATAAGATGAGACTCTCTAGACCTAGCAGTTGATTTATTATCCTGACCTACTAACCCAAAATGAATAATATTCCTGGTTTCCTTTATGTGCCCTGAGAATGTTTATCCCAGTTAACAATCTATGATGAACTGGAAGCATTGGTAGGTGAGATGTGGATTTCATAAAATTGGGAAAGCGAATGTTGCACCATCCCTGATAAAGCACATAATCGTTTGAAGCAAGCCATGAATTGTGAAAGATCCCATTTCGGATTGTAGGAAGTGAAGTCAATGCAGAAGTTGCATTAATTGCCACCGAGAAAGGGGCCAATGATCTGTACATTCTAATAGTGAAGAGACAGAATTCCATTACAGAATGCCGGGAAAGGTCAGAGAGGCCCAGCGCCTGCGCACTGCAGTACTTTGCTCTGCCCTCAACAGGGCAGACAAAGTACGCCTGCGCCAGAGCCATAGCTTGAAGACAAGAAGGAGACGTCATCGTAAGAAGATGGGAGGCCCCGGACCGCGACACCCATCAGACCAGGACCGCAGCAGGACTGCCCCTGGGTCAGTATAATCTAACCTCTTTTTCTTATCTTTCAGGATACATCGGGGGCTTATCTACAGCATTACAGAATGCTGTAGATAAGCCCCTGATGCTGGTGGGCTTAGCTCATCGTCGATTTTGGGGGTGACAGGTTCCCTTTAAAGGGGTAGTTAAAGGCAAAGTAATTATGACATGCCATAAGATGGGATAATTGAGGAGTCCAAATTCAATAGTCAGGAGGGTATATCACAAACAGAGGGAGGAGACAAAGTCGTAGTCCTTTAACAGTCCCGAGAACAAAATAGCAGGAAGATAGAAGATCAGAGCAAAGGTGTTAAACTGACGGATGGTCAGAACGAGGTCCAAGTTCAGGCAGTGATACATCAATAAGCAAAATACAAGGCACAGAGTATACTAACAACACTTAGCTAAAGCTACGGTTGACACCTGTCTGAGGCTACCAGCTCAGTTAAATAACTGAGCAATATTGGGAACACAGAGCACCTGAGGAGAGCTCAGCACCTCCCCATCTCAGATTGGATGGCCAAGCTGTCAATCAAAATGCAGACAACGCAGTACGCCCCTGCACCAGACTGGACAACTGAGCTATCAATCACTGCACAGACAGCTCAGCACTGAGGGGTGGAATCGTTACAGTACTTTTCATTCTAAGAATTCATAAGAATTATATTTTGACATGACTGGTCCTGTCCCTGGAGTTAGAAGAAACTCACATAGCGTTTCTACACAATATCTGGGTTTACAGTTTCTGTGTTGTATAAGTTAACCCTGTTACCCCTAACATTGGTTTGCACGTTAATGACCAGGCCAATTTTTACAATTCTGACCACTATCCCTTTGAGGTAATAACTCTGGAACGCTTCAATGGATCCTGCTGATTCTGAGACTGTTTTCGTGACATATTGTACTTCATGATAGTGGTAAAATTTATTTGATAGGACTTGAGTTTATCTGTGAAAAAAACTGAAATTTGGCGAAAATTTTGCTATTTTCCAACGTTGAATTTTCATGCCCTTAAATCAGAGATATGTCACACAAAATACTTAATAGCTAACATTTCCCACATATCTACTTTTCATCAGCACAAATTTGAAACCAAAATTTTTTTTTTATAATAAGTTATAAGGGTTAAAATTTGACCAGTGATTTCTCATTTTTACAACACCATTTTTTTTTGTAGGGACCACATCACATTTGAAGTCACTTTCAGGGGTCTGTATGATAGAAGATACCCAAAAGTGACACCATTCTAAAAGCTGCACCCCTCAAGGTGCTCAAGACCACATTCACAGGAATTTTTGGAATGTGTAAAAAAAAATGAACATTTAACTTTTTTTTCCCAAAAAGTTTACTTCAGATCCAACATTTTTTATTTTGACAAGGGTGACAGGAAAAAATGGACCCCAAAATTTGTAGTGCAATTTCTCCTGAGTACACCGATACCCCATATGAGGGAGAAAACCACTGTTTGGGCACATGGCAGAGCTCGGAAGGGAAGAAGCGCCATTTGACTTTTTGAATGCAAAATTTGCTGCAACAGTTGGCGGACGCCATATTGCATTTGGAGAGCCTCTGATGTGCCTAAACAGTGAAAAATCCCCCACACATGACACCATTTTGGACCCCTCAGAGAACTGATCTAGATGTGTGGTGAGCACATTGAACCGAACCATAAGACTCACCCTAAATTTTCAGAAGGAAAATGGGGAAAAAAATGAATGCGTCAAATGGAGATCCGTCATACAGTCCTGAATTCAGCTTACCCTGGGGGGAGTAGCAGCGCTGGTGGAGCGCAGTCACAGGGGATGTTTGGTGGTATAGCGGTGATATGACCCAGATTGGTACGGTAGGTTCGGCAGTGCTCGGTGGTGTGGGGGCTCCGCCGGCATTTTGTGGAAGCCCAGGGTCTCCGCACATGCGTTGCTGTGATGCGGTGGTCTCCTGGAAATCCCATCCCAAGGCTGGTGCTGCAGGTTCGGCGGTGCTTGGTGGTGCAGGGACTCCGGCCTCAATGCTGTGTCCTTCAGGAAAATGGCACCAAATGTTGCCGGAGCCCCCACACCACCAAGCACTGCTGAACCTGCCGCACTGGGATGGGAGTGAGAACATCGCCCTGCAGCGTCAGACCATCGGAAGAATCGCTCGACTCCTGCTGCCACCTCGCTAATTGTAAGTACAGCACATTCCGACTATAAGACGCACCCCCGTTTTCCCCAAAAAAAATTTGGAAAAAAGTGCGTCTTATAGTCCGAAAAATACGGTAAATCTCTGAGTGACGTGATTCAGATGAAACCCCCAAGGGATCTTTTCACTATAATGATGCAGGAGAGTTACTCTAGACTCCGCCTGGCCTCTGTTTATCGGTGTCCTTCTTTTCAGAAGTGCACAAAACTCTGTCCGACAGCACTTTTATGCAATCCTAAAAAGACACACCGCCGGATCACAGGCCAGATGGTGTCCATAGTGCCTCCATTTGCCTCATTATAGGGAATCTTCGGCCAGATGTTCCATCTGAAACACGTATTTCAGAGATTTACATGGAAACCCCTGTGTAAGCGCTTGACGCAATGCGCAGGATAAATGTGCACCAAGCCTTACAGCGATATTTGAGAGGCAGTATGAAAAAATGAACTGTAGGTGAAGATTTTTTTTTTTTATGTTTTACGCCATTCCTCATGTAGTATAAGTGATTAGATTACTTTATTCTCCGGGTCGGTGCGATTACAGCAATACCAGATTTATATTGGGTTTTTATGTTTGGCTGCTGTCACACACTAAAAGACGCTTTTTATTGCAAAAAATAGTTTTTGCATCACCACATTTTGAGAGCAATAATTTTTTCCATATTTCAGGAATTTCTTTTTTTGGGGGGTTATGAGATTCCGTGTGTTTTGTTTCGGGTCAGTACAATTACAGCGATACCTCATTTATATCGTTTATTATGTTTTGCCGCTTTTATACAATAAAAACTATTTTATGGAAAAGATAATTATTTTTGCATCGCTTTATTGTGAGAGCAATAACTTTTTTATTTTTCTTCTGATGGAGCTATATGATTGCTTGTTTTTTTGCGGGACAAAGCTTTTAACCCCCTTAACGACTGCCGATATGCCATTTAACGGCAGCAGTTAAGGGTGCTTTACAGCGCTGAGAAATAAGGGTATAGCACCCCCCAGCATTGAAAAATTTCTGGGGTATCAGGCTAACGGGAGAGAACCTAGAGAATATGATCAGGGATGGTTTTTATGGTCTCCTGTAACGTGATCGCCGTTATTCACTGAGTAACGTTGATCACAAAAAAGTCTGATTTAAATTGAATTTCTCTATCCTCTGATATGATGTAACATAGAGAAAAGAAAAATGGGGTCCCCTGAGCCACCTGTTGTGAATTCTGCTCTTGGGCTCCCTCCGGTGGTTATAAGTGGTAGCGCTGCTGTCTCTGGATCACAGCAATCATAACAGGTGTGTCCACTTATTGCAATTCTGACTGGGCTATTTAGTCTTGCTTGACCCTTTAGTTAGTGCCAGTTGTCCATTGTTCCTGGAGGATTCACATCCCTGCCTGGTCTCTCCTGCTTTGCTGTTCATTTCAACAAAGATAAGTTCTGGCCTTGATTTTTTTGCAGTCCACATGCTGTGGGCCTTATTGTTCAGTTCTTTTCCATGTTTTAGTGTCTTGTCCAGCTTGGTCTGTATAAGGATTTGTTTAGCCAAGCTGGTATCTCTGGAGATGCAGATATACCCTCCATATCTTTAGTTAGATGTGGAGATTTTGTATTTTCTGTGGAGGATATTTTCTAGTGTTTTAATACTGACCGCATAGTACTCTGTCCTATCCTTTCTATTTAGCTAGAAGTGGCCTCCTTTGCTAAATTCTGATTTCAGTCTGTGTATGTTTTTTCCCTCTCCTCTCACAGTCAATATTTGTGGGGAGCTGTCTATCCTTTGGGGATTTTCTCTGAGGCAAGATAGTTTTCCCTTTTCTATCTCTAGTGGTAATTAGTCCTCCGGCTGTGTTGAGATGTCTAGGGAGTGATAGGTACATTCCACGGCTACTTCTAGTTGCGGTGTTAAGTTCAGGGTCTGCGGTCAGTACAGGTACCACCTTCTCCAGAGTACGTCTCATGCTACTCCTAGGCCACCAGATCATAACAGCCACCCCCCGATACCTCCACCATTCCTGGGCCCTCCTTCTTCGTCCTTCGCGTTATCTTCCTGGAAAAAAATGGCATGCGCAGTGCTCCCACCGAGGTCTGCCAATTGGTACCAGGGAACAATAGGAAAAAATTTTTATTGTTTCCTTTTGATCACTGTGATAGAACATATCACACTGATCAAAATAAAAACATAAATAAATCAAATCCCCTTTGTCACTCCCGTAGATAAAAATTATAATTTTTTTTTTTTTTTAATTCCATTCTTTCCAGTTTGGGTTAAGGGTTGGGGTTATTGTTAGGGTTGGAGTTGTGTTAGAGTTCGAATTAGAATTGTCTTTTTTTTTTCTTTTTTTTTTTAAAAGCCCTGCTGTGCACCCAAACAGTGGTTTTCCCCCTCAAATGGGATATCACCATACTCAGGAGAAATTGCACTACACATTTTGTGGACCCCTTAGGCTATGTGCACACGTAGGAAGGGTCCTCTGCAGCGGATTTGATAAATCTGCAGGGCATAACTGCTGCGGTTATCCCTGCAGATTTATCGCAGTTTGTCTTGCTGTTTCCGCTGCGGGTTTACTCCTGCACTTGTTTTACTATTGATGCTGCAAAGATTTAATGTTAAAAATAATTAAAAAAATGGTTATACTCACCCTCCGACGTCCCGATGTCCTCGGCGCTGCACGCGGCGGTCCGGTTCCAAAGATGCTATGCGAGAAGGACCTTCGTGACGTCACGGTCATGTGACCGCGACGTCATCGCAGGTCCTGCCCGCATGGCAACCCTGCGACCGGATGGCCGCGTGCAGCGCTGAGAGGCGGGAGGACTTCAGGGGCCATCAGAAGGTGAGTATATCATTATTTTTTATTTTAATTCTTTTTTTTTTACACAAATATGGTTCCCAGGCCCTGGAGGAGAGTCTCCTCTCCTCCACCTCGGGTACCATCCGCACATGATCCGCTTACGTCCCGCATGGTGGGCATAGCCCCATGCGGGAAGTAAGCGGATCAAGGCATTCCTATGTGTGCAGAATCGCCGCGATTCCACACAAAGAAGTGACATCCTGCGGATTGTAAACCGCTGCATTCCCGCTCGTTTTTTTGTGGTTCAAGTGTTTTTATTAAACTTTTAAACATAACAACAAACTTTATGCATTAATTTTGTATTGATATATGCTTCATCTATAGATACATATGAAGGAATATGGGGAAGGGGAGTGGTGAGATGTGCACAGCTTTTTTGGTTTCCCATAGGTTTACATTGAACTTTAAACTCATGGGAAACTGCTGCGGACCCGCAGCTGCAGAAACGCTGCGGATCCGCAGCAAAATCCGCATCGTGTGCTCATACCCTTACTCTTTCTGCCCTTCTAAAAATAAAAAAGTTTGGGTCTAAAGTAATTTTTTTGTGAAAAAAAGTTAAATGTTAATTTTTTCCTTCCACATTGCTTCAGTTCTCATGAAGCAACTGAAGGGTTAATAAACTTCTTGAATGCTTTTTTGAACACCTTGAGGGGTGCAGAGTTTAGAATGGTGTCACTTTTCGGTATTTTCTTTCATATAAGCTCCTCAAAGTCGCTTCAAATGTGATGTGCGCCCTAAAAAAATGGTTTTGTAAATGACTGCCGATTGGTAAATATTTACCGATTGGCGGTCATTTAATGCTGCAGAATTGACTGTTAAAAATTCACGGTAGGATTCTATCACCCCATTGCGATCGGTGTTAAAGGCAGCTATGTGTCCATGATGTCAGCCTCACCACTAATAGGGCATATAGACGGTTTTTGTCCTCATAAGTCAACCATTTTAATTAGAAGATAATTAATGTGCGGACATTTGAGCAATTTTAGGGTAAATTATGAGTAAAAATAGAATTGCATTAAAATTCATATTTTTATTATTAATCTTTAACATTCTCATCTGTTTCCATACTTGATCCTGCAAGATGTACAGAGACACAACAATAATTATATACCTGTTGGAGTACAATGCTTCTATTGTTTTCCAACTTCATGCAGTATGACTTTAGCTGCTATAAACCCCATGGATGTTGAGACTGAAGAGATCAATATGCAAGATTTTATGGAGAGATTGTCTTGCTGGTGTAGCCACCAATCTAGGCTCATGCAAGAAGATGATGTGCTTTGCAAATAAGCCAAATAAAAGAAAACATTTTCTTAATAACCCATTATCTACCAATGTCCTTTTTTTGGGACGCCTAATCTTTAGCTTTTAGCAACTAAGATTTTATAATTTTTATAATTAGGTCCAATTTTTGTGTTGTGTTTGTAAAATGAATGTTTTCAAAATAAGAAATCATGTCCTTGTCATTTTTAATTGAATATTGGGACGCCCTTTTCTGAAAAATCTGTACTTGAAAATTTTTTGCAAGTTATGTTTCTGATTCATTAGGACCCAAATCATTAAAAATCTGTCATTAAAACAAAATGAAAATTGCTAATTTGGCAAGTAATGGGTTAAAAGTCTTTCGAGCTGAGAAGTTTGTACATAGTTAACAAATACTGTACATTATGTTTTAAAGTGTAAAAAGAAAGCTTCTACAATAGTGGCGTTGCTGTAATATGTGTGTTCTTCAAGATGCATGCAGCACATAGCAAAAATAAATACAGAAATTTATGAGACTAATGTTACTGGAACCAGAATATGATGATATTTTCCCCTTTATAGTCCCACAATGACCAATAGCCAAGTCCTATATATACAGTGGGGCAAAAAAGTATTTAGTCAATCAGCAATAGTGCAAGTTCCACCACTTAAAAAGATGAGAGGCGTCTGTAATTTACATCATAGGTAGACCTCAACTATGGGAGACAAACTGAGAAAAAAAATCCAGAAAATCACATTGTCTGTTTTTTTATCATTTTATTTGCATATTATGGTGGAAAATAAGTATTTGGTCAGAAACAAAATTTCATCTCAATACTTTGTAATATATCCTTTGTTGGCAATGACAGAGGTCAAACGTTTTCTGTAAGTCTTCACAAGGTTGCCACACACTGTTGTTGGTATGTTGGCCCATTCCTCCATGCAGATCTCCTCTAGAACAGTGATGTTTTTGGCTTTTCGCTTGGCAACACGGACTTTCAACTCCCTCCAAAGGTTTTCTATAGGGTTGAGATCTGGAGACTGGCTAGGCCACTCCAGGACCTTGAAATGCTTCTTACGAAGCCACTCCTTCGTTGCCCTGGCGGTGTGCTTTGGATCATTGTCATGTTGAAAGACCCAGCCACGTTTCATCTTCAATGCCCTTGCTGATGGAAGGAGGTTTGCACTCAAAATCTCACGATACATGGCCCCATTCATTCTTTCATGTACCCGGATCAGTCGTCCTGGCCCCTTTGCAGAGAAACAGCCCCAAAGCATGATGTTTCCACCACCATGCTTTACAGTAGGTATGGTGTTTGATGGATGCAACTCAGTATTCTTTTTCCTCCAAACACGACAAGTTGTGTTTCTACCAAACAGTTCCAGTTTGGTTTCATCAGACCATAGGACATTCTCCCAAAACTCCTCTGGATCATCCAAATGCTCTCTAGCAAACTTCAGACGGGCCCGGACATGTACTGGCTTAAGCAGTGGGACACTGTTGTGAACTCCGTTTTCAGGCTCCCACTTGTGGTCACAGATGGTATTGTGTGACTTCGGTTTTTTGGCTCCCCCTGGTGGTTTGGTTTATTATCCTGCGGGTCTGCTGGATCAGCTGCCTCGTTATTCACCTGGGAGGCTCCTATTTAGCTCTGCTTCACTTCCACTTGTTGCCGGCTGTCAATGTATTCAGTGCTATTCTGATTACTCCTGATTATCTCGTTTTCTGCCTCTTCAGGATAAGCTAAGTTCTGTTTGAATATTTTTTGCTCATCTGCCTGCAATATGATTTCTGTGTATGATGAGTCTAGTCCAGCTTGCTAACATGTGATTTCTTTTTGCTGGTAAGCTCTGGGGTACGGAGTTGCTTCCCCCGCACCGTTAGTTGGTGCGGGGGCTCGAGCAATCTCTGCGTGGATATTTTGAATAGGGTTTTTTATTGACCGCACAGTTTCCTTCCTATTTTCTGCTATCTAGTATTAGCGGGCCTCATTTGCTAAATCTGATTTCATCTCTGCGTTTGTGCTTTCCCCTTAACTCACCGTTAATATTTGTGGGGGGCTATTCTATATCTTTGGGGTCTTCCACTGAGGCAAGTGAGGACTTACTTTCCCTCCAGGAATAGTCAGTTTCTCAGGCCGTGACGAGACGTCTAGGATTTTTAGGTAACGTTCCACGGCTGCCTATAGTTGTTTGCGGATAGGATCAGGTTGCGGTCAATCTAGTTACCACTTCCCCAGAGCTAGTAGTCTGTTCAGTTACTTAGCTAGTCCGACCTGCGATCCTTGCCACTAGGATCATAACAGTACAGCCGGCGTATAAAGTGTTAATTGCATGGCAGAAGCAGGAGAAAAGAAGCTTGGAGATATTTTTTTTTTTTTTTGCTGCCGTGTGTCTAGCTGCTGTGTGTCTGGCTTCTCTCCTCCTCTTAATCTTGGTGTGGCTCTGAGTTCAGCTGCTGATATGGATGTCCAGAGTTTAGCCTCCAGTGTGGATCATCTTGCTGCAAGGGTACAAAGTATTCAGGATTTGTTGTGCACAGTCCTATGTCAGAGCCTTTAAAATTCCCTATTCCACTAAGGGGAATTGATGCTACACCATTGGCTACGAATAAACCTCAGTACTGGACACAAGTGACCATGTGCATGACTCCTGTTCATCAGGAGGTGATTCGCTTTCTTGTATTGCATAATTTGCATGATGTTGTCGTGTTGGGCCTGCCATGGTTGCAGTCTCATAATCCAGTCCTGGATTGGAAAGCAATGTCTGTGTCAAGTTGGGGTTGTCAGGGAATTCATGGCGACGCTCCTGTGGTGTCAATTGCTTCATCCACTCCTTCTGAGGTCCCTGCGTTTTTGTCAGATTACCAGGATGTATTTGATGAGCCCAAACTCAGTTCTCTACCTCCTCATAGGGACTGTGATTGTGCTATAAATTTGATTCCTGGTAGTAAGTTTCCTAAGGGACGACTTTTCAATTTGTCAGTGCCGGAGCATGCTGCTATGCGGAGTTATATAAAGGAGTCTTTGGAGAAAGGACTTATTCGCCCCTCCTCCTCCCCTCTTGGTGCAGGGTTCTTTTTTGTGGCTAAGAAGGATGGTTCCTTGAGACCTTGTATTGATTATCGCCTTCTAAACAAAATCACGGTCAAATTTCAGTATCCTTTGCCATTGTTATGTGATCTGTTTGCTCGCATTAGGGGGTCTAGTTGGTTCACCAAGATAGATCTTCGTGGTGCGTATAACCTTGTGCGTATTAAGCAGGGTGATGAATGGAAAACTGCATTTAATACGCCCGAAGGCCATTTTGAGTACTTGGTGATGCCTTTTGGACTTTCTAACGCTCCTTCTGTCTTTCAGTCCTTTATGCACGACATCTTCCGCGAATATCTGGATAAATTTATGATTGTGTATCTGGATGATATTCTGGTTTTTTCGGATGATTGGGAGTCCCATGTTAAGCATGTCAGGATGGTGTTTCAGGTCCTGCGTGCCAATGCTTTATTTGTGAAGGGCTCAAAATGTCTTTTTGGAGTCCAGAAGGTCTCTTTTTTGGGTTTCATTTTTTCTCCTTCTGCTATTGAGATGGACCCAGTCAAGGTTCAGGCTATTCATGACTGGACTCAGCCTACATCTGTTAAGAGTCTTCAGAAGTTCTTGAGTTTTGCTAATTTTTACCATCGCTTCATCGCTAATTTTTCTGGTGTTGTTAAGCCATTGACGGATTTGACCAAGAAGGGTTCTGATGTTACTAATTGGTCTCCTGCGGCTGTGGAGGCCTTTCGGAAGCTGAAGCGCCGGTTTTCTTCGGCTCCGGTCTTATGTCAGCCAGACGTCTCCCTTCCTTTCCAGGTCGAGGTTGATGCTTCTGAGATTGGAGCGGGGGCTGTTTTGTCGCAGAGAAGCTCTGATGGCTCTGTGATGAAGCCATGTGCTTTCTTTTCAAGAAAGTTTTTGCCTGCCGAGCGGAATTATGATGTTGGTAATCGGGAGTTGTTGGCTATGAAGTGGGCATTTGAGGAGTGGCGACATTGGCTCGAGGGAGCTAAGCATCGTGTGGTGGTCTTGACTGATCACAAGAATTTGATTTATCTCGAGTCGGCCAAGCGGCTGAATCCTAGACAGGCTCGTTGGTCATTGTTTTTCTCTCGTTTTGATTTCGTGGTCTCATACCTGCCTGGTTCGAAGAATGTGAAGGCTGATGCTCTTTCTAGGAGTTTTGTGCCTGACTCTCCTGGTGATTCAGAGCCAGCTGGTATCCTCAGAGAAGGGGTGATTTTGTCTGCCATCTCCCCAGATTTGCGACGAGTGCTGCAGGAGTTTCAGGTGGATAGACCTGACCGTTGTCCACCGGAGAGACTGTTTGTCCCGGATAGATGGACCAGCAGAGTTATTTCCGAGGTTCATTCTTCGGTGTTGGCAGGCCATCCTGGGATTTTTGGTACCAGAGATTTGGTGGCTAGGTCCTTCTGGTGGCCTTCTTTGTCGCGGGATGTGCGTTCCTTTGTGCAGTGGAATTTGTGCTCGGGCTAAGCCTTGCTGTTCTCGTGCCAGTGGCTTGTTGTTGCCTTTGTCTGTCCCCCCGAAGAGGCCTTGGACGCACATTTCCATGGATTTTATTTCAGATCTCCCTGTCTCTCAGAGAATATCGGTCATTTGGGTGGTGTGTGATCATTTTTCTAAAATGGTCCATTTGGTGCCCTTGCCTAAGTTGCCTTCCTCCTCCGAGTTGGTTCCTCTGTTTTTTCAAAATGTGGTTCGTTTGCACGGGATCCCTGAAAATATTGTTTCCGACACAGGATCCCAGTTTGTGTCTAGATTTTGGCGGACCTTTTGTGCTAAGATGGGCATTAATTTGTCTTTTTCGTCGGCCTTCCATCCTCAGACGAATGGCCAAACCGAGCGCACTAATCAGACTTTGGAAACCTATTTAATATGTTTTGTTTCTGCTGATCAGGACGACTGGGTGACTTTTTTGCCATTGGCCGAGTTTGCCCTTAATAATCGGGCTAGTTCTGCTACTTTGGTTTCGCCTTTTTTTTGTAATTCAAGGTTTCATCCTCGTTTTTCCTCGGGTCAGGTGGAGTCTTCTGACTGTCCTGGAGTGGATGTTGTGGTGGATAGGTTGCATCAGATTTGGAATCATGTGGTGGACAATTTGAAGCTGTCACAAGAGAAGGCTCAGCGCTTTGCCAACCGCCGTCGCTGTGTGGGTCCCCGACTTCGTGTTGGGGATTTGGTGTGGTTGTCTTCTCGCTTTGTTCCTATGAAGGTCTCCTCTCCTAAGTTTAAGCCTCGGTTTATCGGTCCTTATAAGATTTTGGAAGTCCTTAACCCTGTGTCATTTCGTTTGGACCTCCCAGCATCGTTTGCTATTCATAATGTGTTCCATCGGTCGTTGTTGCGGAGGTATGTGGTGCCTGTGGTTCCTTCGGTTGAGCCTCCTGCCCCTGTGCTGGTTGAGGGAGAATTGGAATACGTGGTGGAGAAGATCTTGGATTCTCGTATTTCTAGACGGAGGCTTCAGTATTTGGTTAAGTGGAAGGGCTATGGTCAGGAGGATAATTCCTGGGTTGTCGCCTCTGATGTTCATGCGGCCGATTTGGTTCGTGCCTTCCATGTGGCTCACCCTGATCGCCCTGGGGGTTTTGATGAGGGTTCGGTGACCCCTCCTTAAGGGGGGGGTACTGTTGTGAACTCCGTTTTCAGGCTCCCTCTTGTGGTCACAGATGGTATTGTGTGACTTTGTTTTTTTGGCTCCCCCTGGTGGTTTGGTTTATTATCCTGCGGGTCTGCTGGATCAGCTGCCTCGTTATTCACCAGGGAGGCTCCTATTTAGCTCTGCTTCACTTCCACTTGTTGCCGGCTGTCAATGTATTCAGTGCTATTCTGATTACTCCTGATTATCTCGTTTTCTGCCTCTTCAGGATAAGCGAAGTTCTGTTTGAATATTTTTTGCTCATCTGCCTGCAATATGATTTCTGTGTATGATGAGTCTAGTCCAGCTTGCTAACATGTGATTTCTTTTTGCTGGTAAGCTCTGGGGTACGGAGTTGCTTCCCCCGCACCGTTAGTTGGTGCGGGGGCTCGAGCAATCTCTGCGTGGATATTTTGAATAGGGTTTTTTATTGACCGCACAGTTTCCTTCCTATTTTCTGCTATCTAGTATTAGCGGGCCTCATTTGCTAAATCTGATTTCATCTCTGCGTTTGTGCTTTCCCCTTAACTCACCGTTAATATTTGTGGGGGGCTATTCTATATCTTTGGGGTCTTCCACTGAGGCAAGTGAGGACTTACTTTCCCTCCAGGAATAGTCAGTTTCTCAGGCCGTGACGAGACGTCTAGGATTTTTAGGTAACGTTCCACGGCTGCCTATAGTTGTTTGCGGATAGGATCAGGTTGCGGTCAATCTAGTTACCACTTCCCCAGAGCTAGTAGTCTGTTCAGTTACTTAGCTAGTCCGACCTGCGATCCTTGCCACTAGGATCATAACAGGACACGTCTGGCACTGCAGGATCTGAGTCCATGGTGGCGTAGTGTGTTACTTATGGTAGGCCTTGTTACATTGATCCCAGCTCTCTGCAGTTCATTCACTAGGTCCCCCCGCGTGGTTCTGGGATTTTTGCTCACCGTTCTTGTGATCATTCTGACCCCACGGGGTGGGATTTTGCGTGGAGCCCCAGATCGAGGGAGATTATCAGTGGTCTTGAATGTCTTCCATTTTCTAATTATTGCTCCCACTGTTGATTTCTTCACTCCAAACTGGTTGGCTATTGCAGATTCAGTCTTCCCAGCCTGGTGCAGGGCTACAATTTTGTTTCTGGTGTCCTTTGACAGCTCTTTGGTCTTCACCATAGTGGAGTTTGGAGTCAGACTGTTTGAGGGTGTGCACAGGTGTCTTTTTATACTGATAACAAGTTTAAACAGGTGCCATTACTACAGGTAATGAGTGGAGGAAAGAGGAGACTCTTAAAGAAGAAGTTACAGGTCTGTGAGAGCCAGAAATCTTGATTGTTTGTTTCTGACCAAATACTTATTTTCCACCAGAATATGCAAATAAAATGATAAAAAAACAGACAATGTGATTTTCTGGATTTTTATTTCTCAGTTTGTCTCCCATAGTTGAGGTCTACCTATGATGTAAATTACAGACGCCTCTCATCTTTTTAAGTGGTGGAACTTGCACTATTGCTGACTGACTAAATACTATTTTGCCCCACTGTAATAATCGTAGGTTTGGAATGTGACCATTTGGAGATTGTCTTTCTGTAGTCCAGGAAAGGAAAGCTGTTGTACTACTTTGAGGACAATATTCTGATTAGTTCTGCAGAACTAATTTGACATAAAAGTAATATATGTCATTTTAGAATTGCTACGAATAGAAGACAAATATCTGTCATTTGTATTTTCCTGAACATTGCTGTGTTCTTGGAGGCCAGTCCTGCTTACAGACTATGTACTCTGAGATAAATAAGGTTGCAAAGGATTCCTCCAGGAAAATCTGTTACTTGACCTTCTGAGGTTTTAGAATAATGCTGGAATAGGAGCGAATGCAGGAGAACGCGTAGGGAGAGATTTCTCTCGTATTGATGTGATTATTTTCCAGGTGAAGATATTCTATGTTCGAGTCCCCTTCATCTTCTGCACTGCAGATGCAATTTGGAGACACGGTCCTACACAAAAATACCATAAATCAGGTGTTTTAACACTTTTTGGTTTCCTATATAAAGCTATTTGAATCATAAAAACAGAAATAAAAAAAAAAAAGAAACCTTAACTTAAAACTAAAATAACAGCATTTCCAGATCTAACACACGACAGGCGCCAAGAGTATTTGACGGACCTCACTGACTTTAAATAACACTTAAATAGCACTTACATGTTATGTTCACATGGCCGTTACATGTCAAATAAATGGCTTGAAAAAGTAATGCCGGACACAGTTGCTGTGTATTCCTTTTTTTTTTTTTTTTTTAAATAAAGGAACATGGCGGCTCATTCATGCTTCATAAACCACAGGCATCATGAATCAGAGCCTGACTGCACGATAACTTTTTATCTGAAACATAATTATATGTTTATCTTGTATTTTTATCTGATTTCATTGATTTATTGAGTCATTTTGTTTTTCAATTCATTTGATTGATTTTATTGACTGATTTTTATTTGATTTATTGATTTATATTATATAATGTATTTTCATCTGAAACACTTTGGTGTTTCAGAGAAAGAGAAAATATAGTGTGAAGACGGGACAAGTCTGGTGCCCTCACCCCCCAGCCTCCTTCTCCCGTACTGCTCCAGGTGATAAACTGCACTGTCCCTGCATTGCTACAGATGATTGAGAGGTCTCTCCCATTTCTGCACATAAAGAGTGACCTGTCAATCACCTATAGCGATGCGGGAAGAAGCTGACCGGGGACAGCGCCAGACTAGTCTGTTCTTTGGCTATGATTCCCAGCCCGGTCGTCAAACTATATTTGCAGTTGTACAGCCAGGCTCTGATTCCTGCTGCCCATAGTTTGGCATGTAATACATACAAATTTTGTTGCAGTCCAGATCTCCAGACTGCAACGTATGCACCCTGCTTTACCAAGCAACAAGTTTTTCTTTTTGTTTGTTCTTTGTTTTCAGAAAAATGGGGGTACATTTTTAAAATTACACATAGTGTAATTGAAAACCATGTTCCCTTTTCAAGTCCTAACAATGTCTAGTGTGAATTAATGAAAGCTGACATTCTGTATGCCAGTCTTGGTCCAGAGTCTGCTGGAGTGAAATGTGCCAAATTCATTAAAGGGGCTTTGGCAAGATATATCTTCAGCAGTGAAAACACTTCTCTGCCTCCAGGCCTCCTCCTGTTCCAAGGGCAGAGTAGAGTACTCCTAAACACTGACTGTTTGGACCAGCAACATTTTTGCGCCGCTGTTCTGAGTTGAGAGCTCTCCCCATCTGCTTACAGAGGTAATGTCGTCTCTGCAACATGGCAGAAGTAAAGTAGGTCTGCAGCTGGCCAGAGCTGTGATCCTGCTTGCACTATGCACTCTTTGCCAAGGTAACTGGCCACTCTGAGACAGCATGGTGGTCGGTAACCTAGGCAACGAGCTGTATACTATAAAATTAAAAATCCCTCTGTTAATATGAATAGAGAGGATTTTTGCCAAGGATAAGCACTTTACAATTTTGCCATCTGAACTTGAGACTGTCCTTTTAAGAGGCGTCTACCTCTTAAGCATCAGATATTATACTGCATTAATACATTTTCTTTTATAGTGCACATTGTATTGAATCCTAGCACTAGACCATGTCATTACCACAAAGCTCTATCAACTTTTCAGAAATGTTATGGATCTGGCGTAAAAATAACACATTTTTTGTGCAACTACATATTGTAAAAATGTACTGCTTTTTAACAAGAGTTTTCCCATTTACAATGCGTGATGAAGCAGCCCCATAGTGTTGTGGTTACGTTTGTATTCTATGTTACAGAATGCGTTGTAATTGTAGATTTTATATGGCTTTGTACTTACTTAATCTTATTGTTGTTCAGCCTCAGTATGTGCAGATCTTTCATATCTTCCATTCCAACTGGCACAGTAGTTAGCTCATTATAATCCATAAATACTTCTCTTAATGAGTGATATGCCCCATGAAATGACGTTGGGTCTACCCCATTATTGTCGAGTTTGTTGAAAGAAAGGTAGAGATATTCCAGCCCTGGATTTAAATGTGCGAACACATAACCTGGAATCCTTTCAATTTGGTTGCCTACGAGTACAAGGTGCAGTAAAGATTTGGGCAGATAGGATGGTACTTGGTAAAACTGGTTATAGGATAGATCTATTGACTCCAGGTTCCTTTGGAAGAAAAACAAAAAGAAGACAATTAGAAAATGAGCATAACAAACGTGCAAAAAATGTTGATTATGTTGTTCCAAATACTGTTCTGAATTGTACATTTTTGTAAAAAAAAACCTATTTGTACTAAGTTGAGTGGAACTTTCAGAGAATGTCATTATCAGCAATGCTCTCAAATACTGACAGAATGGCTCCTTCTTTAAGGGCTGTGTTCACATAATGTGTGCCCTTACGTTAAGTTGCTCCATAGGTGATCTGAACACAAGCAAAACGAGATTTGGGCTCCATGCGCCGATCGGGCCATTGACCATAATGATGCATACAGAGTCAGGGTGTTCTGTCTTGCATCATTTTCGGCCATATACACCTAGTTGAGGTGGGCAGCCAGACATAATCGCCAGAACTTATTCTGCTGAAAATGATGCACCATGCATCATTATATAGTCCGTGACCCCATCAGCACCTATATCCGAATCCCTTTCTTGTGGGAATTCAGGCATAAGCCCCAACTGAGCCACTAAATGTAGGGGCAAATGTGATGTGAGCCCAGCCTAATTTATACCAATCTGCAGTAATAAATAGGGTTCTGAAAATTCTCACCATTGCTTTGTGGGCAATGTGGTTGACACTGTTGGGCGAATCCTATTTTTGCTACTGAAATTGGGACAGTGGACTTTATAAGTAATGTGGCCGGCACTGATGCTATTAAATGGCAGCATGGGAAATTCAGTCGGCCCACCATCAGTCTATAGAATGTATTATAGAACCGTGACGTACAAAATACAATCTATTACCAAACTAATGCTTATGTAGTTGCTTCATTTCAATATTTCACCATCAGTTTGTCATTACTGATTAAACCTATTAATTACTTTTGGTCTCTGTTAAATCATTCTTATTAGGTTTCTCTTGTAGCTATCAAAATTTTGCAAATACACCCCCCCTCTCAAATTCCAATTTAAAAGTTCATAAATATATATATATATATATATATATATATATATATATATATATATATATATATATATATATATATATTTTTTTTTAAGTAAGGTAATGTGCCTTTTGAGTTGCAAATTTCTTGTACCACCAAATAATAGTTCACTCCTGTTTTATATTTGAACACCTCTTTATTTTCCAAATTATGACAACTAAAAGCAGGGGGAAAACCTAGACTACAGGATTATTTTTTATTTTTGTAGAGTATTGTTTACTGCTGGCAATTCACAACTAAAAGCAGGATTTTTCCAATACGGCTTTCATATGTTCAAGCTTCTTACTTGCTGATACTATTAACCCCTTCCCGACCCATGACGCCTATGTGGCGTCATGGAATGATCGCATCCCTGCAGATCGGGTGAAAGGGTTAACCTCTATTTTACCCGATCTGCAGGGAGAGGGGGAGTTGTACTTCAGCCTAGGGGGGGTGGCTTTGCCCCCACGTGGCTACGATCGCTCTGATTGGCTGTTGAAAGTGCAACAGCCAATCAGAGCAATTTGCAATATTTCACCTATGAAAATGGTGAAATATTGCAATCCAGCCATGGCCGATGCTGCAATAGCATCTGCCATGGCTGGAAATCATGTTCTGGCCCCCCCCCCACCGCCCCCGATCTCCTCCCCAGTCCTCCGTTCTGTCCGGTACCCCCCTCCGTCCCCCTGTTCGCTCCCCCGTGCTCCTGTCCGCTCCCCCTGTCCTCCGATCCCCCCCCTGTGCTCCGATCCACCCCCCCACCACCCCCTCATACTTACCGAGCCTCCCGAAGTCGGTCCGTCTTCTCCCTGGGCGCCGCCATCTTCCAAGATGGCGGGCGCATGCTCAGTGCGCCCGCCGAATCTGCCGGCTGGCTGATTCATTACAGGTACATTTTGATCGCTGTGGTAGGTTCTACCACAGCGATCAAAATAAAAAAATAATAAATAAACCCCCCCCCTTTATCACCCCCATAGGTAGGGACAATAATAAAATAAAGAAAATATTTTTTTTCTTTTTCCACTAGGGTTAGGGTTAGAACTAGGGTTAGAACTAGGGGTAGGGTTAGGGGTAGGGTTAGGGTTACGGGTAGGGTTAGGGTTAGGGGTAGGGTTATGGCATATGCACACAGAGCGGATCGGCCACGGATCCGCAGCAGATCGGCCGCGGATCCGCAGTGGATCGGCCGCGCATCCGCAGCGGATCGGCCGCGGATCGGCCGATCCGCTGCGGATCGGGCGCGGATCCGCAGCGGATCGGCCACGGATCCGCAGCGGATCGGCCGCGGATCCGCAGCGGATCGGCCGCGGATCCGCAGCGGATTGGCAGCGGATCGGCCGCGGATTGGCCGCGGATCCGCAGCGGATTGGCCGCGGATCCGCAGCGGATTGGCCGCTGCGAATTCGTAGCAGTTTTACATCAGGTTTACAGTACCATGTACACCTAAGGAAAACCAAATCCGCTGTGCCCATGGTGCGGAAAATTCCGTGCAGAAACGCTGCATTGTATTTTCCGCAGCATGTCAATTCTTTGTGCGGATTCCGCAGCGTTTTACACCTGTTCCTCAATAGGAATCCGCAGGTGAAATCCGCACAAAAAAACACTGGAAATCTGCTGTAAATCCACAGGCAAAACGCAGTGCCTTTTACCTGCAGATTTTTCAAAAATCGTGCGGAAAAATCTCACACGAATCCGCAACGTGGGCACATAGCCTTAGGGTTAGGGTTGGAATTAGAGTTAGGGTTGGAATTAGGGCTAGGGTTTGAAATAGGGTTAAGATTAGGCTTGTGGTTAGGGTTACGGATAGGTTTAGGGGTGTGTTGGGGTTACAGTTGTGGTTAGGGTTGGGATTAGGGTTACGGTTGGGATTAGGGTTAGGATTAGGGTTGGAATTAGGGTTACGGTTGTGTTGCGGTTAGGGTTGTGGTTAGGGGTGTGTTGGGGTTAGGGTTGTGATTAGGGTTATGGATACAGTTGGGATTAGGATTAGGGGTGTGTTGGGGTTAGTGTTGAAGTTAGAATTGAGGGGTTTCCACTGTTTAGGCACATCAGGGGTCTCCAAACGCAACATGGCGCCACCATTGATTCCAGCCAATCTTGCGTTCAAAAAGTCAAATGGTGCTCCCGCCCTTCCAAGCCCCGACGTGCGCCCAAACAGTGGTTTACCCCCACATTTGGGGTACCAGCGTACTCAGGACAAACTGGGCAACAACTGTTGGGGTCCAATTTCTCCTGTTACCCTTGCAAAAATAAAAAATTACTTGCTAAAACATAATTTTTGAGGAAAGAACAATTATTTTTTATTTTCACGGCTCTGCGTTATAAACTTCTGTGAAGCACTTGGGGGTTGAAAGTGCTCACCACACATCTAGATAAGTTCCTTCGGGGGTCTAGTTTCCAAAATGGGGTCACTTGTGGGGTGTTTCTACTGTTTAGGCACATCAGGGGCTCTGCAAATGCATTGTGACGCCCGCAGACCATTCCATCAAAGTCTGCATTTCAAATGTCACTACTTCCCTTCCGAGCCCTGACGTGTGCCCAAACAGTGGTTTACCCCCACATATGGGGTATCAGCGTACTCACAACAAACTGGGCAACAAATATTGGGGTCCAAATTCTCCTGTTACCCTTGTGAAAATAAAAAATTGCTTGCTAAAACATCTTTTTTGAGGAAAGAAAAATGATTTTTTATTTTCACGGCTCTGCGTTGTAAACTTCTGTGAAGCACTTGGGGGTTGAACGTGCTCACCACACATCTAGATAAGTTCCTTGGGGGGTCTAGTTTCCAAAATGGGGTCACTTGTGGGGGGTTTCTACTGTTTAGGCATATCAGGGGCTCTGCAAACGTAACATGATGCCCGCAGACCATTCCATCAAAGTCTGCATTCCAAAACGTCACTACTTCCCTTCCGAGCCCCGGCATGTGCCCAAACAGTGGTTTACCCCCACATATGGGGTATCAGCGTACTCAGGAGAAACTGGACAACAACTTTTGGGGTCCAATTTCTCCTGTTACTCTTGCAAAAATAAAAAATTCTGGGCTAAAAAAATATTTTTGAGGAAAGGAAACACATTTTTTATTTTCACGGCTCTGCGTTATAAACTTCTGTGAAGCACTTGGGGGTTCAAAGTGCTCACTACACATCTAGATAAGTTCCCTTGGGGGTCTAGTTTCCAAAATGGAGTAAATTGTGGGGAGTTCCTACTGTTTAGGCACATCAGGGGCTCTGCAAACGCAACCTGACGCCCGCAGAGCATTCCATCAAAGTCTGCATTTCAAAACGTCACTACTTCCCTTCCGAACCCCGACGTGTGCCAAAACAGTGGTTTACCCCCACATATGGGGTATCATCGTACTCAGGAGAAACTGGACAACAACTTTTGGGGTCCAATTTCTCCTATTACCCTTGGGAAAATAAAAAATTGTGGGCTAAAAAATCATTTTTGAGAAAAGAAAAATTATTTTTTATTTTCATGGCTCTGCGTTATAAACTTCTGTGAAGCACTTGGGGGTTCAAAGTGCTCACCACACATCTAGATTAGTTCCTTGGGAGGTCTAGTTTCCAAAATGTGGTCACTTGTGCGGGAGCTCCAATGTTTAGGCACACAGGGGCTCTCCAAACGCGACATGGTGTCCGCTAATGATTGGAGCTAATTTTCCATTCAAAAAGCCAAATGGCGTGCCTTCCCTTCCGAGCCCTGCCGTGCGCCCAAACAGTGGTTTACCCCCACATATGGGTTATCATCGTACTCAGGACAAACTGGACAACAACATTTGGGGTCCAATTTCTCCTATTACCCTTGGGAAAATAAAAAATTCTGGGCTAAAAATCATTTTTGAGGAAAGAAAAATTATTTTTTTATTTTCACGGCTCTGCGTTATAAATTTCTGTGAAGCACCTGGGGGTTATAAGTGCTCACTATGCATCTAGATAAGTTCCTTGGGGGGTCTAGTTTCCAAAATGGGGTCACTTGTAGGGGAGCTCCAATGTTTAGGCACACAGGGGCTCTCCAAATGCGACATGGTGTCCGCTAACGATTGGAGCTAATTTTCCATTCAAAAAGTCAAATGGCACGCCTCCCCTTCCGAGCCTTGCCGTGCACCCAAACAGTGGTTTACCCCCACATATGAGGTATCGGCATACTCAGGAGAAATTGCCCAACAAATTTTAGGATCCATTTTATCCTGTTGCCCATGTGAAAATGAAAGAATTGAGGCTAAAAGATATTTTGTGTGAAAAAAAAGTACTTTTTCATTTTTGCGGATCAATTTGTGAAGCACCTGGGGGTTTAAAGTGCTCACTATGCCTCTAGATGAGTTCCTTGGGGGGTCTAGTTTCCAAAATGGGGTCACTTGTGGAGGAGCTCCAATGTTTAGGCACACAGGGGCTTTCCAAACGCGACATGGTGTCCGCTAACGATGGAGATAATTTTTCATTCAAAAAGTCAAATGGCGCTCCTTCCCTTCCGAGCCTTACCATGTGCCCAAACAGTGGTTTACCCCCACATGTGAGGTATCGGTGTACTCAGGAGAAATTGCCCAACAAAATTTAGGATCCATTTTATCCTGTTGCCCATGTGAAAATGAAAAAATTGAGGCTAAAATAATTTTTTTGTGAAAAAAAAGTACTTTTTCATTTTTACGGATCAATTTGTGAAGCACCTGGGGGTTTAAAGTGCTCACTATGCTTCTAGATAAGTTCCTTGGGGGGTCTAGTTTCCAAAATGTGGTCACTTGTGGGGGAGCTCCAATGTTTAGGCACACGGGGGCTCTCCAAACGCGACATGGTGTCCGCTAAAGATTGGAGCCAATTTTTCATTCAAAAAGTCAAATGGCGCTCCTTCCCTTCCGAGCCCTGCCGTGCGCCCAAACAGTGGTTTACCCCCACATATGAGATACCAGCGTACTCAGGACAAATTGGACAACAACGTTCGTGGTCCAGTTTCTCCTTTTACCCTTGGGAAAATAAAAAATTGTTGCTAAAAGATCATTTTTGTGACTAAAAAGTTAAATGTTCATTTTTTACTTCCATGTTGCTTCTGCTGCTGTGAAACACCTGAAGGGTTAATAAACTTCTTGAATGTGGTTTTGAGCACCTTGAGGGGTGCAGTTTTTAGAATGGTGTCACTTTTGGGTATTTTCAGCCATATAGAACCCTCAAACTGACTTCAAATGTGAGGTGGTCCCTAAAAAAAATGGTTTTGTAAATTTTGTTGTAAAAATGAGAAATCACTGGTCAAATTTTAACCCTTATAACTTCCTAGCAAAAAAAAAATGTGTTTACAAAATTGTGCTGATGTAAAGTAGACATGTGGGAAATGTTATTTATTAACTATTTTGTGTCACATAACTTTTTGGTTTAACAGAATAAAAATTCAAAATGTGAAAATTGCGAAATTTTCAAAATTTTTGCCAAATTTCCGTTTTTTTCACAAATAAACTCAGAAATTATCGACCTAAATTTACCACTAACATGAAGCCCAATATGTCATGAAAAAACAATCTCAGAATCGCTAGGATCCGTTGAAGCGTTCCTGAGTTATTACCTCATAAAGGGACACTGGTCAGAATTGCAAAAAACGGCAAGGTCATGAAGGGGTTAAACTATCCCACATAATGTTGTAAAACTTTGATGGTAGAGTCAAAGAAGCTGTTTCCGTACCATAAAGAATGTTGGTTCTAATTATACATGTGAAATCTCACCACAAAAGCCTGGATTGCAGATCAATGTCGCTAGGAGAGCAGTCCCTCTGGATTGCCATGACCGCTAGGTAGGACCTGCCATGTGCCTGACCTATTAACTTTTAGGAAGGCTGATCACTGCCTTCTCATCGGCATAATGCCATCATAATAAATTGCAATTCATGAGTACTCTAATGTATTGTCGAAGCAATTAAAGAATCATAAAGTCGAGTTTCACAGTGGGACCAAAATAAACTTTTCTCCTAAATTGCAAAAATCTGTACAATAACCATCAAACAAACATTATAGTGTTTGTGAAGCAGGCGAGTTTTGTCACTTAGATTTGAACATACTTTGATGCAAATTATACACAAGTCGAAAAACAACTATACACAACCTTATGAAGATGCTAAAGGAAACCGGTACAAAAAAAATCAATATCAATAATAAAATGTGTCCTATCGACATGCCCTAGAGCGGTGTTTCTCAACTCCAGTCCTTAAGACCCACCAGCAGATCAAGTTTTGAGGATATTTTTAGTATTGTACAGGTGATAATTTCATCACCTGCTCAAGCATTAATTCCATCACCTATGCAATACTAAGGAAATTCTGAAAACATGACCAGTTGGTTGGTCTGGAGGACTGGAGTTGAGAAACGCTGACCTAGAGGATTGCTTGGCAAGAAGCCACTGCTCCAAAACTGTCGACATAAGCCAAGTTACAATTTACAGCTGCACATGGATGAAAATATTTTTTTTCTTTTATATGAAAATGCTCTCAGGCCTGAAACCACAAAAATTTGATCTGTTGTTTGGCCATAGTGACCATCATGTGTGGAGGAAAAAAGGCAGGCCAAGAAACACCATCCCAACTGCCATGTTGCTTTGCAACAAGAGGGATTGTTGGCCTTCACAAAAAAATAGATGGCATGAGGAAGGAAAATTATGTGGAGATATTGATGCAACATCTGAAAACATCAGCCAGGAAGTTAAAACATGGCCTGAAATGGGTCTTCCAGATGGAGGACCCAAGTAAAGAGTGTTCAAGCAAAGAGGTCTACAGCTCTGACTGAGAACGTGAGAAACTTGTGGAAGGCTACCAGAAATGTGTGACCTGAGCTAGACAATGTCACCAAATACTAACCACATGTATGAAAACGTCTGAGCCATTGGGAACGTGATGAAAGAAATAGAAGCTGAAATGGATGATTGGATCTCAACTTATGCTGATATTTTACATTCAGGACATATACTAGTGATTGTAACTGACATGAGAAAGGAAATGTGTGCTCAGATTAAATGTCAGAAATTGTGCAAAAATAAGTTTTATTGAATATGACTAAGGTGTATGTAAACTAATAACTTCAATTGTACCTGTACCACAAGGCCAGCTATGTTTTAAAAAGCATGCATAATTTTCCTATTACTTAGCTTACTTATGAAATATCCATGTTAATGGAGGTATTCTTGTCTCCTCTAGTTGGTTATACCGTAAAACAACGGTATTGAGATTGACAGTATGGTTAAAGGACGTTTCTGAAATCTCCTCAATCTGGTTGTTTTCAAGGTGGAGTTCCTAGAAATAAAAAAATATAGAATCAATAATTTAAAAACTGTGATATAGACTTTTAAATTACATAAAATAATATTCTACATATATTTGGGAACGTATGGAAAAAAAAAAAGAATTTCAAGTGCACAACTCAGATCTGAGATTCCAGATGGTAATTATTAACTAGTCTAAGCATTTATCAGATGTTTGTAATTAAAGGAGCATGGATGCAGTCTCAGCAAATAATTTCTATTCATTGTCAGATGAAAAGTTATGTAGTGTACTTTCTCCATCAATTCCTTGTAGTTTTTTTAGAGGAATTTTAAGGCCTTGGTCATATATTTAGGATTGTGTCAGTGCCTAATGGCCCCCATATACTTTAAGTTAAAGTTGACTGAAGCAGCCAATTACAGTGGACCAGCAGACCATGTAATATCTTTGGGGCCGCTTTCTACTCTGTTCCAACTGACAATGTTTGGGGAGATAGACAAGATTCTTTGGCTATTCTTGGTGATCAGCCTCTGCCAAATATGTCTGGCAGCGGCTTTCTTTTCCTCTCTTCCCAATGAACAGAAAACATGGTAGAGGAATGAAGGGGCAGCAGTAGCTCATCCTCCATGTCTGTGTGAGACTATATGCTGGGAGAGAAGATGGTAAGCACTATCAAAATATCTGATTAGTATCACATCAGGAAGTGTCTAACCATTTATTAAACATTGCGACAGAAAGTATAACATTTAAAGAAGCCCTTGCATGAATTTTGTTTTTCACTAAATCTGTGTATGTAGTGTCAGTGTGTTAATATACTCATCTACCACTGCCTTCTCCGGTATTCAGCTCTGCTCCTCTTCTCAGTGACAACACCGCTCTTCAGATTCTCCAGGTCACTCTATGCATCGGCCAGAAGTTTCTTTTACAATGTAAGTTTATGGTGCCTCGTTATGAGCGTCATTCTGACGCTCCATAGGCTTATATTGTAATAGCCACTTGCGTAGCCTGGAGAGTCAGCAGAGCGGTGATGTCACTGAGAAGAGGAGCAGAGCAGTACTGGATCCCGGAGAAGGTGGCAGTAGGTGAGTATATTAACACACACTCTACATCAGTGTTCCCCAACTCCGGTCCTCAAGAGCCACCAACAGGTCGTGTTTTCAGGATTTCCTTAGTATTGCACAGGTGATGCAATTATCACCTGTGCAATACTAAGGAAAACATGACCTGTAGTTTGCTCTTGAGGACCGGAGTTGGGGAACACTGCTCTACATGGACATATACACAGATTTAGTGAAAAAAATAAAAGTTTTTTTTTTTTAAAAACTGTAGTACGGAGAAAAAGACCCAAATATGCAATGCACTACCTATATCTAGTAAACATTTACAGCTGCAGTAGTCATTACTAATTCTTCCACAACAGACATAAAGCACAACAAAAAGTTGAAGGGTTTCTTCTCCAGTGGCAATACCTTTCCTTATGACTCTAGGTAAGGGGGTATGGACATTATACACGGAGGTCTTGACTCAGGTCCTTCATTTACTTGGAGAATGTACAGCAGCTATTTATCAAATTCAGCTTGATCGTGGATTACATGATTTTTTTTATTGAGGTAGACCACACGCAATATTATAAATGTATGACTGGCCAAGCTTTCGCCTGCATTTCTTAGTTTTTGGATCTGAATATAGGAGACAGTTATATTTATATTGTTTATGTATGGAGAAACCCATTGAAGAGATTGATGTACAATAAAGAACTCCAAAGCAACATGCTTTATGTCAATAAATTGGATGCATTGGTGGTTTGCTCACCTCAATAGACACCGGGAGTCCTTGTGGGATCGTTCGGAATTTGTTTCTGCCAAGACGTAAGTAAGTCACGTGCTGCAGAGGTTTGAAAGCTTTGGGACTGACATTGGCTTCACTCAGTTCATTCCCTTCAAGTTCCAGAGTTATTAAGTTCTTCAGATCTAAAAAACAAAAACAAAACATGAATCACAATTCTAGTGAAAATCTGATTCTTTTACCAAATATTATCCCGTTATAGCCTTTTATATTACATTTTATTATAAATATTACAAATCTCCTATATGTTTGTTGTTCCTTTTGGGGCAATATGGGCCCTGAATTCCAACTTCCCATTAAGCTCATGAGTCATGTTCTCTTAGGCTACTTTCACACATCAGTTTTTTTGCCGTCAGCCAGAATCCGGTGAATTTTTTAAAAAAACTGATCCTGCACAAATGGTGAAAAACTGATGTGACGGATCCGGGTTTTTTTTTGCTGGATCCGTTTTTGTGCGTGTGTGTTTGTTTTGTTTTTTTTAACCCCGGGGATAGAGTTTGCATTTCCTATTCCTGGGGAGGGAGAGCGACATACACCTACGTGGCATGCTCAATGTAAAAAACAGAAATCGGTAGCCGGATTCACTCATTTCACCTCACGTTTCATGCGTTTCCTCAGGATCCGTCGCTATGCGTTTTTTCGCCGGACAAAAAAAATGTTCCTCTGTACGTTTTCTCCGGCCGCCGGAAAACTAATTTTCAACGGAACTGGCAAAAAATGGATGAAACGTTAGTCTATCCATCATTAATACAAGTCTATGAGAAAAACGCATCCGGCGCCAAATTTTGCCGGATCCGTTTTTTTCAAAATGCGCCGGAATGTGCCTGACGGCGAAAACCTGATGTATGAAAGTAGCCTTAGTAGGGTTTGCTTGATATTTGACAAGGCCGGCTATGCACATGTAGACTCAAGTAATTGCTGTATACACATTCAAAAAGTTTATAAACTGTAAACGGGAAAGGGACTATGTGGAAACTCTTATGTGTTGGAAAAACTTTCTAGCCTCAGTGCAAAGTTTTACATTTATTGGTGAAAAAAAAATTGCATAAAAAAATATATGTGTGTGTAACCTACTGTTTTATATAAATATGGCTTGATTTATAAAATTGTGTTTCTAGGAGAAAAAAATATGCTAAAACATTCCAATATGTGTTACCAAAACCATTACTGATAAATTAAAGTACACCCATCTACTTGATGATCTAAATGATCTAAGAAGCCAAATACAGTTTATTCTCATGCAGATATGCAGTTGTGCTCAAAAGTTTACATACCCCAGCAGAATTTTTACTTTCTTGTCCTTTTTTCAGAGAATATGAATGATAACACCAAAACTTTTCTCCACTCATGGTTAGTGGTTGGGAGAAGCTATTTGCTGTCAAACTACTGTGTTTTCTCTTTTTAAATCATAATGACAACCCAAAACATCCAAATGACCCTGATCAAAAGTTTACATACTTCATTTGTTAATACCGTGTATTGCCCCCTCTAACATCAATGACAGCTTGAAGTCTATTGTGGTAGTTGTGGATGAGGTTCTTTATTTTCTCAGGTGGTAAAGCTGCCCACTCTTATTGGCAAAAAGCCTCCAGTTCCTGTAAATTCCTGGGCTGTCTAGCGTGAACTGCGCTCTTGTGATCTCTCCAGAGTGGTTCAATGATATTGAGGTCAGGAGACTGAGATGGCCACTTCAGAACCTTCACTTTGTTCTGCTGTAGCCAATGACAGGTCAACTTGGCCTTGTGTTTTGGATTGCTGCCATGTTGGAAGGTCCAAATACGTCCCATGTGCATCTTCCGGGCTGATGAGTGCAAATTTGTCTCAAGTATTTGCTTATAACGTGCTGCATTCATCTTTCCTTCAACTTTGACCAAGTTTCCTGTGCCTTTGTAGCACACACATCCCCAAAACATCAGCGATCCACCTCCGTGCTTTACAGTAGGAATTGTGTTCCTTTCACCATTGGCGGGATGAAATATGCAAGAGTCTGTCTGGATCCCAGAAACTCACTCAGCTTTTATGCACACACACTAATTCCAAGCAAACAGGTCACAGGTGAGGATGTTACCTTTAGTAGCCATTCAAACCCATTTGTGTCAACTTCTATGCATGTTATCAGGCCAAAATCACCAGGGTATGTGAACTTTTGATCAGGGTCATTTGGATGTCATTATGATTTAAAAAGAGAAAACACAGTAGTTTTACAATAAATGGCTTCACCCAACCACTAACCATGAGTGGAGAAAAAGTTTTGGTGTTATCATTCATATTCTCTGAGAAAAGGAAAGCAAAAATTCTGCCAGGGTATGTAAATCTTTGAACACAACTGTATAAAAAGGAATTGTGATGTGTTCTAGGCTTGTGCTAGCTGAACGCTAAATTACCTTTTAGACTGTCTTCTTCTAAATTACCAAGTTTATTTTCATTCATTTTAAGCTCCTCCAAAGTAGAAGGTAATTCTAGTGGGATCTGGTCCAGGAGATTTCCATCCAAATACAGACGTCTCAAATTCTTTATTGACTTTGAAGCAAAGCAGAAAAACAGTCTGTGGCTGAGCATGTCACTTGGATCCTGGTATACAGTTACATGACTGCATGAGTGCAAGCTAATGTATTTAACAAGACCTATTTGCAGGAAATCTATGCGACAGCTCCACTTCTAACAGCCAATACTTTATTACACTTAGCAATAATTCAGGCTACAGATCACAATAGTTATGGCTGACACATTACCGAAATATGGCCATTCTTCCCCTTTTTTATTGGTCTTTACTTCTGTAAGGCCACCATAAAACAGCACGTTAAATATTGTTACTTTCATATCTATAAAACTTTTTACTACTTTTAAAAATTACTGTTACTAAATGTTCGATTATTTTTATATGGGGTGATTAAATAATGATGGCGCAAAATGACAGCCTCGTTATTCATAACCAGAACAACAAATTTATTAACTACTAGATGGTGGCCCGATTCTAACTCATCGGGTATTCTAGAATATGCATGTCCACGTAGTATATTGCCCAGCCACATAGTATATTGCCCAGCCATGTAGTATATTGCCCAGCCACGTAGTATATTGCTCAGCCACGTAGTATATTGCCCAGCCACGTAGTATATTGCCCAGCCACGTAGTATATTGCCCAGCCACGTAGTATATTGCCCAGCGACGTATATTGCCCAGTGACGTAGTATATTGCCCAGCGACATAGTATACAGCACAGAGCCACGTAGTATACAGCACAGAGCCACGTAGTATGTAGTATATTGGTCAGCAACATAGTATATTGCCCAGTGACGTAAAATAAAGATATACTCACCTCCCGAAGGCCCCTTGAAGTCCTGGCGCCTGTGTGCGGTGCAAGCTTCCGGTCCTAGGGTTGGTATGAGCGCAGGACCTGTGATGATGTCGCGGTCACCTGACCGTGGCGTCATGGCAGGTCCTTCTCGCAGGAACTGTGATGACGTCGCGGTCACATGACCAGCGTATCCTCGGACATGGACTCCATTTTCTCAGTAATCCGTTGACTCGGGTCGCTTCATCAATGTTTCACCATGCAACTTCTTTCTCTGAGGCTACATCAAGGACTCGCTGTAATTGTTCCCAAGCCACAGGATCTGAACGACCTGAGGAAACTCCATTGCTGAAAAGTTGTAGTCCATATCCAAGGATGTGTTGGCACACTTCTGGACAGAACTGGAAATCTGCATTGTCACCAATGTGAATCACTTTGAACATTTGTAATGTACAGATCAAACTTAGATACATGGTTCATAACTTTGTGTTAATGCTTTAGTGTTGTGTTCTCACAGTTATAGATACCGAGGCTGTAATATTGCACCATTCTTTTTGAATTGCCCAGTTAAAGACCCTGTAGATTAAGCACATACATATGAGTGAGAACATATTGTATATGTATAAGCTCATTAAAAATATCTATGGGTTCATACAAAGTGTACAAGTGCTCAGTAGTGATGAGCGAATATACTCGTTACTCGAGATTTCTCAAGCACGCTCGGGGGTCCTCCGGGTATTTTTTAGTGCTCGGAGATTTCGTTTTTCTTGCCGCAGCTGAATGATTTACATCTGTTAGCCAGCTTGATTACATGTGGGGATTCCCTAGCAACCAGGCAACCCCCACATGTACTTATCCTGGCTAACAGATGTAAATCATTCAGCTGCGGCAAGAAAAACTAAATCTCCGAGCACTAAAAAATACTCGGAGGACCCCCGAGCATGCTCGGGAAATCTCAAGTAACGAGTATATTCTCTCATCACTAGTGCTCAGTGATGGTGGACACAGACCCAGATCGATCTACATGGCTTTTAAGGGTAACAGTATATTAAAAAAATTAATCTAAAGTTTAAAAGAGGAGGGTTTTTATTGGTTGGTTGTGCTTATTTAATAACACAGGACTTTCAGGACAAGTTATAAGATAACCATTAGGCTGTTTTCATGCTAGTATTTGTTGGTTTGGTTGATGGTCAGATGGCTTTGGTCCATTTAGAGTAATTGGTGAAATAACATTTGCAAGAACTCTCTATCCCAACTATCAGCCTAAACAATCCATTCACAGTCACCCAACAAATCAGGGAAACGCTTATTCGTCGCGGGCAGCGATTTTTAAGTGCTTTTAAAAAGAATCGTTATTGCCCTGTGTAGATAGGTGATGTGATGCCAATTACATAATCTGTGCAAACCGATCACTAACGATCATTCTGTGCTCATGTAATCTTTATCAGCCCGTCGAAGCATGCCAGTAAACTTCTCCTTAGTGACCAGGCCAAATTTTTCAAATATAATGTGCGTCACCTTATGTGGCAAAAACCCTACAATGTTTCAACATATCCCAGTGATTTTGAGATTTGTTTTTTCGTGACACGTTATATTTTATGATATGGGTACATTTAGGTTGAATTTTAGCAGTAGTTTTAGTGTTTTCAAATAAATGTACAAAATGTATTTTTTAGGGACCTATTTAGATTTGAAGTGACTATGGGGACATATATATTTGAAAAACTCCAAAGATAATACCATTTTAAAAACAGCATCCATTAACATATTCAAAACTGCTGTCAGGTAGTTTATTTACTCTTCAGGTGTTTTTCAGGAATTAATACAAAGTGGCATGACAGGAATGAATTTTTTTATTTTTATTTTGCTACCTAATTTTTGCTACCATCTGAACAGTTCACTATATTCTGTGGATTATAAGGCTATTGCTTGGCCGTGAATTGCTATGGAAACCATCAGGATCACACAATCATGGTGTCAAGGTGTCGATGGGTTAAAGAGGGAGTCCCCACTCTCTTGTTAACCATTTAGATGCTGTCAACAGCAGCATCTAAGAGGTTAAACTGCCATGGTTGGTGCCAGTGCAGCGCCCCAGAGTCCTGGTCGTTGCAGTGCTGTGGCTCCGCCACTAAGGGGAGCTATGGTACGTCCGATGGCACTGAAGGAGTTCATCTGAGCAGGTATCACAGACACCAATACATTTCACCGCCGGGCCTCCGGGGGGAGCTAAGGGTTCTATTTACTAGGCCACTCTCCACACACTGGTAAAACTGGGGGTCAGGCAGGAAGTTAGACAGAAAGCTGACTGGGTTGGAGCCAGGCAACACCTTGTGGCAGAGGGTGTTGCAGGGGAAGATTCGGTAGGGTCTCTGTCAGGGGTGGGATCCTGACAGAGGCTTGGCAAACGGAGAGAACGTAACGGGACCGTGCCTGCTCAGTATAGCGGCGGTGCCCAAGGAAGGATTAGAAGCGAGATAGATTGTGCTGAGTGAGAAACGAGATCAAAGCAACAAGGAGAATACCAGTAGGGGTCGTGCTGCAAGACCGAGGCAACATCCTACTGAGGCGCAAACAACCGGTGGCCGGAACGCCGAAGGAAGTATTTCTATATACAGCTTCAGGCAATACTTCGAACCTACGGCAGGACAGTCAGTCTCAGGCGGGCTGTCTCACCTAAATCACCTATGCAGTCTTGGGGGGCAACTTGTGGAGAGGGGCGACTCTAGGGTCCCGGAAGAGCTCCGAGCCTACCCGTCAAACGGGTGCCGTCCTAACCGTAACATCAGGGAGGGACGGAAGATTAGCAGAACATCATCTAATTGAGTTGTGAGGGAACTTAAGAAACAGACACAACAGTTGTGGGGACTTTCCGTAAGCACAGCAGGGAAGGACCGCAACACATAGCGCAAGAAGGAAGGCACAGATTTCCACCTGTTAAGAGAACTCTGGAGGTGCCATCGGACCGGCCGGAATTGCGCAGCCTGGTGAACCGTATTCTGGACTGAGGACCCAGAGATCTTCAGTAAAGCGGTAAAGAGACTGCAACCTGGTGTCCTCGTTATTTACTGCACCACACCACCACCATTATCCATCATATCTACCACTGATTGTGCGCCCCTCGGCAGGGTCACGGATCGGGCCTAGCCACCGTGACAACCCCAGAGCAGAGACTCAGGCCCGGTACCGGGTACCCCTCGGCCCTGCGGCAGTGTGGGGGCGCTACAACTTGGCGTCACGAACAGGATCTACTTAAGCCTGAAGAATCAGGTCATGTGTGCCTTGGAACTGTGATTTACTGTGCTTGGACTGTGCTTTATTGAGAGACTGTGTATTGCCGTTTGCCGCCAGAAGTTCCCGCCAAAAATCGCCGCCATTGCTACACCAGAGAAGAAGGAGGGCGTGCCATGGGAGGAGACTACCAAAGTGGCGCCAGAAGTGGCGACCGCCCCCTGCACCTCTTACTGCAAAGCGAGGACCTGCCTCAAAGCAGAGGACAACCCCTTGATTTGCAACGGCGGCAAGCGGGTGATGGAGAAGCTCAACCCCGGAGAAATGGCGGAGTCAGGTGTATGCACTGCCACCGACTATCGGACAGCGAGGATGAACAGCAAGTGCCCGAACGAGGAAGGAGCAATTCCGGATTGCCCTCACCTACTAGGGGCGGACCCTTGTCCACCGCAACGGAAGGATGCGATCTCCCTGGAGCCGCTGGCAGAGGAGCAGAGCCCGCCAATCCCGACCTCGGAACCAACAGGGGAGGAGCCATGGGGAGCGGAGCCACATCCGGAGGTTGCCAAGGAGGAACCGCGGTCCGGGCTGCAGCTGACTCCAGCATCCTTGTTAATGGAACGGATCGACATCGGTGGAATCATATCAGACGCAGGTATGGACAGCGTCCCTACTCCCCCGACCGGCCCTGCTCCCCTGCCCGATCCCGCGACCGCTCCTCACCCCAATAAAAGCCGCCTCCTCTCGGCAGAGCTAGTGGTGTTACCCCCCGACGCAATGGGGAAGCTGGTACCACCGCTGCCGACCAGGATGGGAGAACCCATAGACGTGGGCCCAGACGGGGTGATTCTCCAGTGGGACACCCCCCGGATCAGGCCAGATGGAGTTCGGGGGGAAGGATTCACCCTTGCTGTGCTTACTTGGGAACAATACAAACAATGCTTGATCCTACATTGGAAAAGGCAAAAAGAGGCAGAGCTGACCGACCCACCGAGGGTACAACAATCGCCTCTTGCATGTGATGACAGGGACATGGTAAAGCGGGGCACTGTGTTGGCCTTCCACCCGAAGAGGGGATGGGCTCCATACAGGAACCGGGGCTACCAACTGACGTCTTCGTTGCCAGTTGCAACGTGAAGACTCCCTGCTGTGGCCGAAGTGGTGACCCATTGCAAAAGGGGGATCAGGTGACTTACCCCCGTCATCGGAATGCATATGGGTGGTATGCCCGGAACGTGCGCCGCTGTGAGCTTGGGAGAGCGTCATCTGCTACGTCAACCATGATGGAACCGGACGTGACAGATCTTACCAATATAGCCGCCATACGTCTCCTTGCAGCGACTGAGCTGGCGGCTAGAGTCCGCCTTCGGGTTCAGACATCAGGTGGTCTGACAGCACCAGGGAAATCCACCAGTGATACTGGTGCGGCATCAGCTGCTGACCCAGGATCAAAGCCTGCACAGTCGAAAGGTGCCCACTTTCGGCTGATGTCTTGTGATTTGCTATGAAGATAAACCTCGATACCATGAGAATGTAAATAGTTCCTTGCTTAACTGTTTGTCTACTGTTTGCTGCTAAACCCGTCCTGGGTTAACTTTTAAAGGGATCCCTTTGTTGACCCGGGATCCCTATTGTTTTGTTTGTTTTTTCTAAGTTTTGCACAAGTTTCCAGAACTGCCGCAATCATGAACAGTGCATGATACAAACTTTTTGTAAATAGTTTGCACCTTCTTAAAGGTGCTCCCTACTGGTTTTACTTAAAGAGAGACTCTTTGTGAAGATACCGCACCGGAGCCTTTGATGAGTATGGACTGGTAGCCTGAGAAGATATGCTACCTCATAAAGACTTGGTCCCCTCTTAAAGGGGATGTCCATCTGTGTACTTATGAGTAATACTGCCTTAAAACAGTAAAGTGATAACGATGCCTTGAAAGAAAATGATAATGTTTACATGTAAAAGTTATATGTATTGAACTAGTTAATTGTAGAAGAATGCTGATAATGTTTCCCGAAAGAAAGTGAAAGTTAGAAGAAAGATGCAGTGGGCCCGTAGGGGTAGACGTAGTGTCCTGCATAGTTGCTAGTAAGAAAGTAATGATGGAAGTTAATGCTTTAAGAAAATGTTGATAACGTTGATAGAAAATGAGGATAGAAGGTAAACCCTGAGTCCTCCTAGGAGCCATATAGAGATGGCTCAGTGCTCTTAAAATTGAAAGTAATGTTATGTTCTATACTGTGTATAGTAGTTGAAAAGACAGAAGGCTCGGGCTGAAAGGAGCGGTCCTGTAAGAAAGGAGAGGCAGTAGGTCTGGTGCCGTTAGGACAGGCGGTCCTGCAGATTTAAAGAAGGAGAATGAAAAAGTTAAATTGCCTTATAATGTGATTATAAGAGGGTCTTTAGCGGATATTGAGTGTACGTCCTTAAAGGCAATGTTAAATTATTGTTCAAGAATTTGTACTAAGTAGAATACCCGGTTGGGTAAGAAAAGTTACTTATAGCATGTTGCTATGATATTTAACCATGTTTGTAATGTTCAAGTGTCCTCACCTCCCATAAAGGGAAGCTCTGTTCAAGTATACGTATTGTTATTTGCACTCAACAAATTGTATGTCTTTTTGCTAATCTGTATTGTTGTTTTCTTCCCAGTCCCGGAGTACTGGATTTAACCAGGGGGGAGTGCAGCGCCCCAGAGTCCTGGTCGTTGCAGTGCTGTGGCTCCGCCACTAAGGGGAGCTATGGTACGTCCGATGGCACTGAAGGAGTTCATCTGAGCAGGTATCACAGACACCAATACATTTCACCGCCGGGCCTCCGGGGGGAGCTAAGGGTTCTATTTACTAGGCCACTCTCCACACACTGGTAAAACTGGGGGTCAGGCAGGAAGTTAGACAGAAAGCTGACTGGGTTGGAGCCAGGCAACACCTTGTGGCAGAGGGTGTTGCAGGGGAAGATTCGGTAGGGTCTCTGTCAGGGGTGGGATCCTGACAGAGGCTTGGCAAACGGAGAGAACGTAACGGGACCATGCCTGCTCAGTATAGCGGCGGTGCCCAAGGAAGGATTAGAAGCGAGATAGATTGTGCTGAGTGAGAAACGAGATCAAAGCAACAAGGAGAATACCAGTAGGGGTCGTGCTGCAAGACCGAGGCAACATCCTACTGAGGCGCAAACAACCGGTGGCCGGAACGCCGAAGGAAGTATTTCTATATACAGCTTCAGGCAATACTTCGAACCTACGGCAGGACAGTCAGTCTCAGGCGGGCTGTCTCACCTAAATCACCTATGCAGTCTTGGGGGGCAACTTGTGGAGAGGGGTGACTCTAGGGTCCCGGAAGAGCTCCGAGCCTACCCGTCAAACGGGTGCCGTCCTAACCGTAACATCAGGGAGGGACGGAAGATTAGCAGAACATCATCTAATCGAGTTGTGAGGGAACTTAAGAAACAGACACAACAGTTGTGGGGACTTTCCGTAAGCACAGCAGGGAAGGACCGCAACACATAGCGCAAGAAGGAAGGCACAGATTTCCACCTGTTAAGAGAACTCTGGAGGTGCCATCGGACCGGCCGGACTTGCGCAGCCTGGTGAACCGTATTCTGGACTGAGGACCCAGAGATCTTCAGTAAAGAGGTAAAGAGACTGCAACCTGGTGTCCTCGTTATTTACTGCACCACACCACCACCATTATCCATCATATCTACCACTGATTGTGCGCCCCTCGGCAGGGTCACGGATCGGGCCTAGCCACCGTGACAACCTCAGAGCAGAGACTCAGAGGCCCGGTACCGGGTACCCCTCGGCCCTGCGGCAGTGTGGGGGAGCTACACCAACACCAACTGTGGCTGATGGAGTAGGGTGTCAGGTATAGTGTACAGCCGACTGCTGCTGGATTGTCACCCGTCATTGGATGCTATTTACTTATAACTCAGGTCAGTTTTAAGTCATATTGGTGGTCGCTAAGTGGATAAATCATCTGGCATGTAGCCGATCATACCGTTTAAAAGGCATTAGTATACTTCACTTTTTTTGTCCAAAAAACAAACAAATCTGCACTAAAACAATATAGCTTGCGGATTCAGCCTCAAAGGGCAATTATATAGATAATGAATATACCTAGGTTAGTAAAACCATGTTCTGTGATACCACATTTCCGTGCACGGTAGTCTAGACATTGGCGCCAGCCAACAGTTTGTCGTGGAGCAATGTCTTTCGGGCATGTCAGATCTCAGACTGCTGGTCTCTTTGTTCTCTTGGAGCTAGGCCATTGGCAGAAATGTCTTTAGCAGCTTTCTCATAGAGCGCTCCTGTGTATGGGAGAGAAAGCTGAGATGGCGGTCGGCCGACTACGTTCTAATTTGTATGGGGGGGTCATTACTTTGTTGCATTTTTCCAAATCTGCCTAAAGCTTTTCCACGGTACCATACACACATGGTCTGTCTCCTTGTTTCGGCTTCCCTCATTATCCAACATTATTTTAGTCCTTCTTTACTCCTCTCCAGAGCTTGCGGCAGACCTCTGACGTTGCGGAGCACATCAAGACGTTATGGCTTTATGAATTTTTTATGTTATTTCTGTATTGTATTTTTCCTTAGGTAGCAGTGACCCGCTTGCTTGAGGGTCCATTTGAAGGCTGCACATGTCATTTGTTGGCCCATGCATGTGATTAAAACTGCTTTGAACATATTTTTTAATTTAAGGCTATGTTCCAATAATAAGTATTTGCTGAGCTTTTAATGTTCCAGCTTGGTTTTTTTTTTATTTAGTTTTTGAGTGCACTTTTCTTTTTTTTTTTTTACACGTTTTTTACGCTACAGTTTTTGGCTCTTTTTGGTATGTCATGCTTTCAATTAAATTGTTTTGTTTTTGATACTTTCTGTTATTTGATTTTGACAAAAGGATGCAGTCATGAGTGGATTACATACGTTTTTAGTTTGTCTCCACAGCGTAAACGCACTAAGAATGCAATTGCGTTTTTTTACCCTCTGATTTTCCGCTTATAATGCACTTTTGAGGGGTAAATCTGCACATAAAACTCATAGTACTGGCAAGAGAAGTTGGCATGTTGTGGATTTGAAACACACACTGTAGATCAGTTTATGCTGCGTAAAAAGAAAAGTACAGTGGGCAGGAGATGGCGATGGATCCCATCCACTTTTCTGGAACTATAAGACACTGTGTTTTTAAATGGGCAGCTTCAGAAACTCATTGTGGGCACACGGCCATAAGTGTTCGTGCATACGTTAAGTATTTGCTGCAGACATTTCTGCACTAGAACAGTGTCTCTTGGCATAAAAGCGCAGCATAAAATACGTACCGTACTTTTTAATGCATTTTTTTACTTGCATTTTTTCCCATGCATTGGAAAAAACACTGAAAGAATTGACATTCTGCATTTGAAACTGCTTGAAATCTGCAAGGTAAAAATAATCAACGTGTGCATGAGACTTCAGGACTCTCATAACTATGCTTTTGCTTCAGTTTTTGTGGCAAAACTGCAAGGAAAAATCTGGACAAAAACGCAGCAAATAATTGATGTGTTCACATCCCTCTTGGTTTCTGTCTCAGCATAGTAAAGCCACAGAAATTCAACCTCTGAGAATTCATTCAAACCTGTGCAAAATAATTTCAATTAATTTTGAATCTGGAAACATACCTTGAATGCAAGTGGATCGATACCTGTAGACATAAGTTTGTTCTTGCTCAGATCAATCCTTTCAAGATTAGGCATTCCATTAAATGCCTCTTTAGGAATGGAAGTAATAAAGTTTCCTAAAATATATTAAGATACATCTTTTATTTTTGTCCTCTTCTTCAAGAGGTGTTCAAAGTATTATTTGAAAGGATGTCCCCAACTCCCAATAACATCATCGATCCCTGGTCCCAGGAGCGCCACTTTAGGTTTGAGCTTGACCCAGTACAGAGTTTTGGTGTTGAGCACAAACCCAACGTTGAATTGCCAGGACCCAGGATTGAAGAAATTGGAAGATCAGGATACCTTTGGAAAGAAAAGTTGTTGTTTTTTTTTTAGTGAGTTCTAAAATTTCTTTAAGTGGACAGCCCATTTGCGTATGTTGCATTTTACCTTCTATCAAAATACATACAGTACGGACCAAAAGTTTGGACACACCTTCTCATTTAAAGATTTTTCTGTATTTTTATGACTATGAAAATTATACATTCACACTGAAGGCATCAAAACTATGAATTAACACATGTGGAATTATATACTTAACACAAAAGTGTGAAACAACTGAAATTATGTCTTATATTCTAGGTTCTTCAAAGTAGCCACCTTTTGCTTTGATGACTGCTTTGTACACTCTTGGCATTCTCTTGATGAGCTTCAAGAGGTAGTCACTGGGAATGGTCTGCCAACAATCTTGAAGGAGTTCCCAGAGATGCTTAGCACTTGTTGGCCCTTTTGCCTTCACTCTGCGGCCCAGCTCACCCCAAACCATCTCGATTGGGTTCAGGTCTGGTGACTGTGGAGGCCAGGTCATCTGGCGTAGCACCCCATCACTCTCCCTCTTGGTCAAATAGCCCTTACACAGCCTTGAGGTGTGTTTGGGGTCATTGTCCTGTTGAAAAATAAATGATCGTCCAACTAAACGCAAACCGGATGGAATAGCATGCCGCTGAAAGATGCTGTGGTAGCCATGCTGGTTCAGTATGCCTTCAATTTTGAATAAATCCCCAACAGTGTCACCAGCAAAGCACCCCCACACCATCACACCTCCTCCTCCATGCTTCTCGGTGGGAACCAGGCATGTAGAGCCCATCCGTTCACCTTTTCTGCGTCGCACAAAGACACGGTGGTTGGAACCAAAGATCTAAAATTTGGACTCATCAGACCAAAGCACAGATTTCCACTGGTCTAATGTCCATTCCTTGTGTTCTTTAGCCCAAACAAGTCTCTTCTGCTTGTTGCCTGTCCTTAGCAGTGGTTTCCTAGCAGATATTTTCTTGCCATAATACAAATTCTAACAGTCTATTCAGTAGGACTATCAGCTGTGTATCCACCAGACTTCTGCACAACACAACTGATGGTCCCAACCCCATTTATAAGGGAAGAAATCCCACTTATTAAACCTGACAGGGCACACCTATGAAGTGAAAACCATTCCCGGTGACTACCTCTTGAAGCTCATCAAGAGAATGCCAAGAGTGTGCAAAGCAGTCATCAAAGCAAAAGGTGGCTACTTGGAAGAACCTAGAATATAAGACATATTTTCAGTTGTTTCACACTTTTTTGTTAAGTATATAATTCCACATGTGTTAATTCATAGTTTTGATGCCTTCAATGTGAATGTTCAATTTTCAAAGTTATGAAAATACAGAAAAATCTTTAAATGAGAAGGTGTGTCTGTACTGCATAGGTAGATTAAATATATTTCAGGGATTTAATGATCGTCAATACTGAACCATTCATAGGTTACTTTCTCAATTTTTTTATTATGTTTGTCTGCGTTTGTAGTTTACCCTTCAACCCCAATATTGCTGTCCACGTATCTTAACCAAACATCAGGATATTTTTTGTTACTTTGCTACTAATTTGGTTTGATAGATTATTGTATAATAGTACTATCAGTAGACTTGATCAATTTAAATGGGTTGTCCGGCCTTAGGCTACAAGTCTGCAATCACACTATATCACTCTGCGTGATGGTAGGCATGTGAATCTTCAAATACCGTGCCCTGCATGCTGTGATGACTCTCCAGTGTCGGTGGGGGTGCATGACCACAAGTATGTGATGTGCATGCATGCGGTCACATGCCGACTAGATGGGCGCATTCTCGCTCAATGGAAGTGTGCTGAGGAAGGCTGGACATAGTCTAGTCAGTGTGTGGCAGGAGTAGGCAATTGCATACTTGGGGTCAAACAATTGCCCACTTCCAGTGCTGGCACCAGAGAATCCTCACAGCACGAAATATGTGCGATGTGAAGATTCCCAAGTCTGACGTGTAACCTAAGGCCAGACAATCCTTTACTTCTCAATTATTGCAGAAATGTTTTCCTGTTGATATTATTTTTTATACTGTTCCAGACTTGCCGTCTGCCAAGTCCCTGATCTTTTAATGTAAAATAATTGTAATAAAGGATTTTGGAGTTCTATCATGTCTATGCAACAATTAATTCATAGTACAAACAGAGCTCCGTAGCATTGGATTAGAGAATCTGCACACCCCCTTATATTGACCTCATGTGTATAAAATAGTTTAGTGCTATTTGCTTACCTAGTAGGTCTAAGCTTTTCACATCAGGGTCTGATATAGGAGGTACGCGGGTCAGTTTAGCATTGGAACAGCTGACTGTAATTTCTGAGATGAAGCAGCCGGGAGGCAGTGGAGGATGATGGATTTCTGTAGGCCTACGGGAACCTGGAATACGTCTTCTTAATACTCTAAAAACATCGCCTCTTAGGTTGTAGTCTTCATCATCGTCCTCATCATCATCATCCTCCTCCTCCTCATCATCATCTTCTAAGCCCTGTTCCTTTCTTTCTCTCTGTTTTCGTTCCATTGCTAACCGGTTCACTTCCTCTTCTCTCCTATCTTCTTCTTGATTTTTCTTCTTTTCTGCCTCATTTTTTTTCTTTTCTTCTTCTTCTAACTTGCGTCTCTCTTCAGCCTCAATCCTCATTTCCTCTTCTTCATACGCTTTTCTTCTTTCTTTCTGGATACGTTCTGCCTCATCATCTGTATTGTCTTTTTGTAGCCTTTTCTTTTCTTTTTTCTTTTTTTGTTTTGACACTTTTCCCTTGGGCTTTTCTTTGTCATCATTTGTATCTTCCTTCCTGACTAGCTCATCCATTTCTTCTAGGGTATAGGGTAATTTCTTAAGAATGACATCATTGGGTTCAGTCGGTTCTGGAGAATCACCAGACAATTCAAGTACATTGTCCCATGCAATACTGTTAAACACTTAAATAGGGTGGTGACCCAAAGAAAGATAAAATGGGAGAATATAATAAAAGATGAGAAGTTGAGTTATTTTGTACATTATTCCCACAAACATATTTCATCTTTCCTTTTTTTTTCTTTTACTCAAGCAAAATTAAAATTAATTTATACACGAGATTCTTACTGACAGATCGAACACTACTATGCTCCAGTCTTGTACTTTGTGTGTATGCCATTTAGTTGTCTAGCTCAAGTTTACACACTGCTTATTTGGGATCAAGAGATGCTGGAATGAAATGAGTGTAAAACTTTTAAAACCTTAAAGGGAACCTGTCACCTGAAATTGGCGGGACCAGTTTTGGGTCATATGGGCGGGGTTTTCGGGTGTTTGATTTACCCTTTCCTTACCCGCTGGCTGCATGCTGGCTGCAATATTGGATTGAAGTTCATGCTGTGTCCTCCGTAGTACACACCTGCGCAAGGCAATACTGTCTTGCGCTGGCGTGTATTCCGGAGGACAGAGAATGAACTTCAATCCAATATTGCAGCCAGCATGGAGCCAGCGGGTAAGGAAAGGGTGAATCAAACACCCGAAAACCCCGCCCATATGACCCAAAACTGGTCCCGCCAAATTCAGGTGACAGGTTCCCTTTAAGAAGAATATAAGAAATTTGTCTTTTGTGGGAATATTGAAAAAGGTCCATGATATATATATATGGCTTGACTGCTAGGCCACCCCTGAGATTTGCCATTTTGGTAAGCTATCAATAGAAGTACTAGATGCCCTCGACCTAAGGAGTCTATAGGCATATAATGTCTTTTACCATAGATTCAACGCATCAAGTAGGCCATATCTTGTGTGTATCGCCCAAAAAATATATTAAACCCAAATAGTGATACATATATTTTTGTTTAATATGTCCTTCCATTCTGACTGTAGATTTTATTTTGTTTAAAGGATTATGAGGGCATCCATTTTGTCTAAGACACTGTTTACAATATTTAGCAATTTGCTTTACAGCAGCTACATGGAGCATGGCAAAAGACAGGCTCTGACTCATTAAAGAGGTTGTCCACTACTTTACCATTGATGACCTATCATTAGGCTAGGTCGTCAATGTCTGATCGGTCAGGGTCAGACACCTGACACCCCCACTGATCAGCTGTTATTGGCGGAGGCCACCGGCCGGAAGTACTCACTTGATGAGCTGGTCATGTTCTGATAGTGGCCAAAGCAGGGTACTGCACATTCACCTGCTATTCAAATCAATAGGAGACAGATGTGTAGTACCCTGTGGCAGCAACTATCAGAAGATGACCAGCTCATCAACATTAATTAAGTACGACAGGCCTGCTGCTGCTGCCTGCCAGTACTGATAACAGCAGATTGGCAAGAGTGCTGGGTATCTAACACTGACCGATCAGACATTGATAACCTATCCTAAAGATAGGCCATCAATGCTAAAGTAGTGGACAATCTCTTTAACTTCTATAAAAAAAGCTCTTAGGCTTGCTCTAATTTGTGCAAAAGTCATTGCGCAGGGAGGGGAAAGGATATGAGCTATTGCGGTGTGGCGATGAGTTGTAATGACAATAGGGGACCTTCTGAAGGCACCTGTTGTCGCTACCTTGATCCTCTTCTAAAGCTTGGCTGAGCTTCAAAAGAGGCTGAGATTTATATTTTTTTTTACAAACTTCTGAATGTTTTCATCAATTAAATAAAAAAAAGTGGAATTTGTTATTGCTGTAATCATACTGATGTAGAGGATCACGTTTCTTGGTCATTTTTACCGCGCGAAGAACACCGCAAAAGCAAAACTTAATAAACAATTCTGGAATTGCATGGTTTTCACTATTTCACAGCAATTAGAATTTTTTTCCCGTTATTCAGCATGATACAGTAAAATAAATTGTGTCATTCAAAGATACTACTTGCCCTGCCAAAAAAAACAACTCCTCATACAGCTATGTCAATAGAAAAAAAAATACAGGTTTTGGAAGAAGAGAAAAAAAACGGAAAACGCAAAAACAAAAAACGAAAATATAATCTAGAATTTATTTTTCTGTCCAACATGTGTAATAAAAAGTTATAAAAAAGTTGCATTAACCACAAAAGGGTGCCAATGAAAACTACAGCTTGTTGCACAGAAAAATAAGCCTTTATTCAGTACCGCGAAAGGAAAATTGTTAAAACTTATGATTTTTCAGAATATGGCAACACACGATCAAATTATTTTTCTTTTCAGTTTATTTGTGTAAAAATGATAAAATATTAATAACTTCATCAATTTATTATTGCCATAACCATGCTGACCTGCAGGATAAAGTTAGCACTTTACTTGACCCGCATGGCGAATAGTGTTAACTTTAAAACAGGGTGGAAAAAAAAATGGAAGAATTGCTGATTTATTTATATTCCTCCTTACAAAGAGTGAATTAAAGTTTTAATAAGTTATATCTACATCAAGGTGAGGTCACTGGCAAATATAATTAATCACCTTAAAGGTGAGAAACTTATGGCTTTTAAAATATGACTCTAAAAAAGTTTAAAAAAAAAGAAAACATTAAAAAAAACACTTAGCATTAAGTTTTTTTTGATAAAGGAGTATTCATTTGTTAACCATTTCCATTCCATCAGTCCTTTCTTGCATGCCAAAGTGTGCAGATCTGTATTTTTTGCTATAACTGGAGCGTTTCCCCCCAGGGCTGTTTTAAGTACATACCTACTGTGCTGATATTTGTGGGAAATAATGTAATTTGTAATTATATTGCATACTGGTTAATAATTTTAATAACATACATTAAAGCCAATGTGTTTCTTAGCTTCAGAAACTAAAACTTCACAGAGACCTCAGTGAAGTCTTTTACATTGGCTTTGCATGTATGTAAATGTGCGTTCTGGCACCATGCAAAAATGTTGTGCAAGTGTTAACAGGAATCATAGTGGAAGGTGTTAGACAGTATCTGGTGAAATGCTGATTATACTCTGGATTAATAACACCGCTAATATTTCATGCAAATTGTGTGACTGTTGAAATTATTATATTCACTTGTATTTTCTCTACTACTGTTTCCTTATATTTGCAAATATACGTCGTTCTTTAGAGAGTAACAAAAATTACCGTAGATTTTTTTTAAAATTATTTTTAGGCATATTAATGAGTCTGCAGATCAGGGAGGGCCCCGGTCCTGAGACCTCCACTGATCGCTCAGAAAAGGTCTGAAAAGTGTGCAGCTCGTGATGAAACGGCACACAGCTCGTGCCTTAGAGAGCACACACAGCAGATTATGGATACAATAGAAATCCAAGTAACTCAAACTTACTGTTTAATTGTAAAAAGCTTAAAGGGGAGTTGTGTAACTAACATTTATTTTAATCCTTAATGTCTGCCATAGCCTCTGCCCCCACCCTGAAATGAAGCGGCATAAGTGAAGTCCATGTCAGGTGCTGAGCTAGTCCTTGTTCTACTGAACAAGCGTCGTTTGTCAATTCCAACGTGGGATCTTGTCCCTGTGCAATATTCTTTTTAATGCACACTGACAGTGCACTCCCAATGAGAAGTGATGAGCTGACAAAAGAGTGCACTGAGTGCACATTGTAAGGAGATTACCCAGTGAGAAGAGACCGGGCCTGCCCTCGAAACCGACATCACCACACCTAATGAAGCATTTGTGAAACACTTTGAGTGTGTTTGGTGGGTGAGCCCATTTCATCTTGGCTGGCAGGATGTATACTATTATATCTTTACATTGATTGACTTTTTGCTTCAATACATTTCCCTTGGCATGCCACTCTTATTTTCATTGTGCATGTGTCGTTATGAATTGATTGCGGTTTTTTTCCTTTTTTACTTGGACTGTTATTTCCAGGAGTTTCTTTCCCTTTAGTTCACCCAACAACATATGTCAGTTGTGTCTTCTGTGTTGGGACGATCACAATTATGAACTTTTGTGTCTTTTGCTTTTTTTTTTGCAACAAAAAAAAGTTATTTATTTGATTAAAAAATGTTTGTGTCCTGCACTTTATCATTATAGGCCTCTGCTGTATGCTAGAGCTATTTTTGAATTACTACCCCTCTCTGGGTTATGGTTTTGGTTTATATACTTTTATAGGAATTGCCTAAGAAGAGGCTGTCTTAAAAAGGTTAGAGGGGTAACATCAGCCATAAACCCTGTCTGCTGATTATGCAAATTGTCTCTTCAGAGAGGAAGATGACTTGAACTCTTGTGCCACCTATTGGAAGTAGCAATCCTAACAGTCAATGTCGACCCTTTAACGAGCCTTGTCACATGACTGAGGATAAGAGCCAAATCAAATCTCAATTTGCAGACACTGTGTTTTGGGGTACTGCCCCTCGTCAGTGCAAAGTGGAGATCTGGTTTGGCTGAGTGAGAGGCGTCTGACCGGGATCTATGAAGTATAATTTCTCCTTGTGGAGAGTGACATGTAAAGCATGTCGAGATGAGGAGACTTAAAGCCGCAATGCTCCTCTGGGAAATAAGCAAATTGTCTCTTCAGAGAGGAAGAGGACTAGAACTCTAGTGCCACCTATTGGAAGTAGCAAAGTAGTTAAAGGGTCGACATTGACTGTTAGGATTGCTACTTCCAATAGGTCAACACACCTCATGAAGACAAATAGAAAATCACAGAAACTAAATTAGTAAAATAAAATAATACCTATACTGTGATGCATGTTTACAAGGACATGTTTATGGAAAAAGTCGCAAAACTAGTGCAAAAAACGTTCCAATCAGATTACAGATTCTTAATGACCAGGTGGCCCTTATTGTAGGACTTTTCGCTCTGACTGGCCCTTAGTAGCATTGTCTGTTACAACAATATGCCGCCTTTACGGCCTGGGCCACCTGGTCATTAAGAATCTGTAATCTGATTGGAGCGTGGGGCTTTTTAATTCGTGCACGTTCCCTTCCCTTCTCACCCCTTGAGAAAGGCTACATTGCCGAAACGCGCGTCGGGGAGGACGCTTGTGGACAGTTCCCTGGCTAAATACGGGTAATATTTTCTATGAATATGGTAATTCTATGGTTTCCCTCTCTACCTGGATGCTGGGTGTTATAACAATTTAGGCTAGGTGGCAATTGTGCAATACATGTATGTAGTTATACTTACCTAGTCCTTTGATACATTATATGTCCCTACGGGTGTCCGTTTCAGGCATGTGCTAGGGGGTGTACCCCTTCCTCTTCCTTGTTGTCACCCTTACCTGTTTTCTCAATAAATCTATTTTGGATTACTTAAAATCATATTTGGGAGTTTATAGTCGTGTTTTTCTCTGTGTTTTGTACTTCAAATAGGTGTAACTAGAGTTCTAGTCCTCTTCCTCTCTGAAGAGACAATTTGCATATTTCCCAGAGGAGCATTGCAGCTTTAAGTCTCTTCATCTCGTCATGCTTATCATGTCACTCTCTTCAAGGAGAAGCGATACTTCTTGGATCCCGGTCAGACGCCTCTCAATCAGCCAAACCAGATCTCCACTTTGCACTGACAAGGGGCAGTACCCCGAAACACAGTGTCTACAAATTGAGATTTGGTTTGGCTCTTATCCTAAGACATGTGACAAGGCTCGTTAAAGGGTCGACATTGACTCTTAGAATTGCTACTTCCAATAGGGGGCACTAGAGTCCTAGTCCTCTTCCTCTCTGAAAAGACAATTTGCATATTTCCCAGAGGAGCATTGTGGCTTTAAGTCTCCTCGACGTGCTTAACATGTCACTCTCCGCAAGGAGAAACGATACTTCTTGGATCCCTGTCTGCTGATTATGCGCGGTGTCCTGCTCCCGACACTTTCCTAAACAGCTGGTTTTGCCATACAAATTGCATATGAGTTCTGGACCTGGAATACCCAGGGACAGGGGCATAACTATAAGCAGGGTTGAAGTTGCACCAGGATCCAAATAATGAGACCACTAATGTTACCAATATGAGTAATACTAATAAATCTCTGTGACAGTTGAGGATCTCGTTGGAAATTTCACATTGGGGCTGACAAGTTTCAAGTCTCGTCACTGCCCAGAGTCTGTATTTTTACATTATTGTCTAGTACCTAACAGAGGTTAACATGCACAATATGAAGTGTTGCCTTTCATTTCAGAAAAAAATATAATTTTTTATTACTAAATTATATTTCTTTACTATTATCAATAAAACATCATTTTCTTTGTTTTGCTATTGTGAGGTGAGACTTCTCGTACAATGAAGTTTTATTGTTAGATGTTAGAATTCAGTCATGTTATATAGTGCAAAAGAGGGTCACCTTCTGTAAGATATTGAATTATTCCATACCAGTCTGACTGCACACTGGGCAGCATTCACCAGCGGGAATCTCCGTCTTTGGACAGGTAAGAGGGGGGCAGACCGTCTCATCACAAATCTCATTCCCATTGGAACACATGCAGGTCAGGCATGGCTTAGGAGACCACACTGCCTTATCGTACATTGCTATGCCATTTACCATGCAGTGACCTTTCTTTACTGCAAAACAGAAAAAATAAAATTATTGCTTGTAAGACAGAAATTTGTGGATGTTTTCAATTGCAGATTTGTTATTTGGATTGCATCTTTACTAGTGATTTCATGTTATAAGGCAACATTCTTGGTGTATAAATAGTGTTTCCAATCTGGATTCATAGGTCTGCTAAGACAGATTTAAGGAATATCTCCATTTGGAGTGGTGAAATGACAACAAATAGGTAGCGATATAGGATTATTTCAACTCAACCATTGATCAGATCTGGAGCCAAAAACGGGTTTTAAGTCCTTTGTGAATGAGACTGTAGTTTGCATGCCTGACCACTACTCCGGTCACTTTACTAAGTCTTTAAGAGCAGTAACATGCATGTGTGACTACCCACCCATAGACAGTGTGTGATCGAATGGAGGTGTCAGGATTCAAACCTAGCAGCTCCTGTGCACCAGTCGGCAGCTCTTCCTTCTGAGCTTTTCAGCTCACTGGACAGTTCCATGCTTATCCAAATACTTGAACCTATGTTGTTGCTGATGTCTCCTCCTGAGTTTCCTGTTGGTCACCACCCTGAGTTCCTGATTGGCTCATTCTGATTGCACACCCTATTTAAACCTGGCCTTGCTCTCAGCTCTTTCCGTGATTATTGAGCTACCTGTGTCATGATATGTACTTTTGTCCTGTCCTGTATTTGAATAATATGCCATTTGATGTATGTAACTGTTCTCTGGTTTCTGTTAGCTGTAATTTATGTATTTTCTTGTGCTGGGAGTTCACCTGTAACAATATGTCTCCTTCCCCCAATTCTTGCAGCCCTAAGCTATAATGTAATTAAGCTTTGTCATCATCACTAGTGAAAGAATAGCTATTCTTCTTCACAGCAGGTGGCTAGTCAAATGTACATACTACATAGACTAAGTGGAGCCAACCAGTCTAGAATCTTCTGATGGACCCAACCATTGAATAGAAGGTGTGACCCCTACCCCCCTTCATGGGCGGATCCCAGGAGCTCAGACAATCCATTCTTATTTTGAGATCAGATGTGAGTTGATCCTTGAAGGAGAAGGAGTGGGGATTCTTAGCTGAGGCAAGACCCCACGTCCATCTGGGACTGCGGAAGCGAACGGGGCGAGACTTGAGCTGAGGACATATCTCGTCGTTCGTGGGATTGTTTTGGTATCCCTTCGACTCGTGGGGACTATTGCTTTGTTAGCTGGCACAAGGATTATCGGGAGGTGCCCCCGAACCTGTTCCGTTGGACTAATTGTGGACTCTGTAGATCTACCTGCATGTGTTGTTCCAGCATTCTTGATAATAAATCTGTGGAATCATCCCTTGGCCTGTTGTCCCTTCTTGCTCTGCCGTACACCCGGTCACAACCTGCCTTTAGTCAAGCTTCCTTCCACCTGCTATTTCTTCAAACGACACTGCTGCTCCTGGTAAATAACCTCTGGATTCCTGCTTATTCCTTCAAACGACACTGCTGCTCCTGGTAAACGACCTCTGGCTTCCTTGACTACGATTCCTGCTTATTCCTTCAAACTACATTGCTGTTCCTGTGTATCGACTCCTTGGCTATCCCAAACTACGATATCTGCCGGTGCTGTCCCTAGTGGTTGCAATATCACTACTCCAACCAGGTCAGTCAGTAATAGGAGAGGTGGACATGCATGCTCATCATTGGCATCCAAGATACAGGACCCCGTTCTCGTAATCGGTGGGAGAACCAGCGGTTAGACACCCCCTAATTCTAAATGTATCATTGGCTCTGTGGATACATAATAAATTATGTAAATGGGTTAATCCTTTTATGCAGTATTGTACAGTACATTAGTAAAACAAGCCGACATGTACTGTATTTCTTCCCAGTTTTGTAACAGCTGTTGACTGTGACCAATTATAGCTCATTGTTCTATTTGTAACCAAAGATATGCCTTTTATTTTGTTTTGCTTATTGAGGGTTTTGTGGTAGGTCGCACTAGTTTGTATTTATAGCCTCTCTTAATGGCATTAATTAATATACAGCATGATGATAAAATGGTTTTCATTATTTTTTCACTTTAACCCTCTGTTGCTAATGCGTTTACTGTTAAAATGACCTGATTGGGAGGCTAAGTAGCTTTACTTTTCTCCTGTACCATCAGTGTTTTGTATGTGTGTGCTCTGCGGAAAGTGGGAAACACACCCATTGCAATGTGCTTTCTCTAAACACACTAAAACTAGCATCATACACAAGAAATGAATTACCTGTGTTTCCAAAATGGTGTAATTAAGGCATTTTGGGTTAAGAGGAGGAAAACCCGAGGATTTGCACACATTTCTAAATTTTGAAAAGTCAGGATAAAGTTGTTCATCTAAAACTTACCAAAGATTGACATTGGTATTGGCAATGTGGTCTCATGAAGACAATAACAAAAAGTTACTTCAGACCCCTTCTCTGACCCAAATTGGAAAGCCGCTAAATAAAGAGCAGACTTTGGATATTCTAGATTTAGAGCAACGAGAATAACAAGATATCTTATCTAAAACTAAACTTATGATTTTGGAAGAATTATATAATGCAGTATACAACTACACTATAGCTTTATAATAAAATGTAACATTGTAACGCTAAACTGTCATTCTTGAGGTCTTTAAAGGGGTGTTTCACTATCTAGAATATTCTTTCTAAATATCTATCTTTACACCTAAATCACTTTTTTAATTATCTTTTTTTTATGAAATACCCTACACTTTTCTTTATCTAAATAATCTCTAAACTTGTTTTTTTACTGCACCTCCAGTGACGTTTTGTTTGAGAGGAGTCTCAAACAGGACACCACAGAAGGCTGGGGCTGCACTCACTCCCCTCAGCTTCTCTTGCCTTGTGAAACAGGACATCACCCGGTGACAGCGCAGCAGTTACTTATTGCAGTTTCTTGCATCGCCGCCCTCTAAAGATGTCCTGGATTCATGGTGATAAAAGCTGTGGGAGAGGTGAGTGCAGCGCTGGCTCTCTTTTTCTGTCTCTGCCGCATCTTTTAACTGTGAAACAAGACATCGTCAGGGGTTGGCGATAGGAGCAGTGAGTGATTCGAGCACCAACCCACATCTTCTAGCAATCGCCCTCAAATGAATTGTCATCAGGGGGAAATGATAGACGCAGTGTGAGTGACGCCAATGCCACCCAACAGTTTTTAGTTGACATTCTTCATCCAAAATATCCTTTAACTCTGTTATAAGAGTTTTTCATTGGCGCAAATCCTTGTAGCTTAACAAGTGTTAAAATAGGTGACTGCTGTTGATAACTCTGGACAGGCTGGAGCGCTCCCTGATTTTTAATAAGAGTCAAGATTTAAAATCTAAGTGCTGGGAGTTATTCGATAGTGCACCACAATCTGCAGTGCCGAACACTGGATATTTTAAACCGATAATGAATTGATCAGATTTCCCGTTTTTAGCTAGCTATGCAATTTACAATTGGCAACTCGCCATAAATAGTTTGAGCAATTGGTCATTTGAAGTATATAAGGCAATTCTGAAGTCATCTAGCCCCATGCCTTACATTACTGCTGCCCAATTTATGAATTAGCCTATGGAAGCTAACCAAGTTACTAACGTTTGCTTCCTTGTATTTCCCATTGCATTCTCCAACCACAGAGCACACTTAATGTGATTTTTAGGTTACTCAACTCTGTCACAATTGCCATCCTATAATTTGCTAGCAACTGTTCTTAGAGATTTTTGTTGAAGTCATCATTGTGCTATGAAATATATTCTTAATTAGGCCCTATAAACTGTTATGTGGCTTTGTAAATTAGAGTTTGCTTCTCTTTTTAATGGAAGACAGGAAAGATTCCTAAACCTTTAAATGGCAGTACAACATAATAATAATAATAATATAGTATAATCAACCACTTTTAACATTTAATAGAATCATAAATTGTCCAAAAGAGTAGAGTGAAGCAGATTTATATGACTAACTTTATTGTTGCTATATACACAAATTGCCTATGTGTTTGCTTCCTTTTAAAAAATGGAAGCTGTCAGCAAAAGCTGCTTAAGGGGGTGCTCCAAAGATAATATTGATTTTAATCGTAAATGCCTGTCCATTTAATGTAATAATCGAATAGCTTTTCTAATCTGTTGAGGGCTGAGCAAGTTCCTGCAGTGTGCAAGTGCCGGCCTCTCTGACTTTTCCTGGCGCCTGCACACTGCAGGACTTTTCTCTGCCCTCAACAGGGCAGGTAAGTATGCCTGTGCAGGAGCGCGATGCTGGGGAACCCCTGTCGATGACGCACGGACATGTCATCCACATGAAGCAAGCAGGAGGACCGCATCACAAGTAGACGGGAAGTGCCGGACCAGAACCTGCGACACCCATCAGAACGGACCGCCCCCAGGTGAGTATAATAAAAACTATTTTTCTTCTCTTGCAGGTCAGGTTGGGGCAGATATACAGCCTTATAGAATGCTGTATATCAACCCTGAATGAGGTGCCGTAACTCATATCGGCCAAACCTGGTGACAGGTTCCCTTTAATTAAAAAGCCCTTGCTGTTCCCTTTATAATATATCTAACAGCTTTACTTTTTTTACCTACTTCTGTTTTGAAAGATATCTGTGTGGGGGCGGGACTAGTCTGTTTTTTTTTTTTGCCTTTTCCTTAAAAGGGATATCTGCACTAACAGGCAAGTAATTGCAGTTTACCTGTCTGTCGTACACGGTGCCATGTTTGCCCCGGCACAGAGCAGTCATAGACCGCTCCTGCCAGAGATTCATAAGCCTCCGCTGACGTCCCATCTACAGAGTGGAGGCTTCTTTTCCGGTCTGCTGGGTAGATGGGGCGGGACTTCCGATGCCATTCTGATTGACAGCTGGACTCCCGCTGCCTAATTGGGGGAGCCGGCTGTCAATCAGAATTACCTCAGAAGTCCCACCCTGTCACATCAGCAGAGGCAGCTGAATTCCCAGCCAGAGTATCTGTGACCACTCTGTTGCGGGGAAGAACGGCATTGTGTACAACATGCAGGTAAGTTGCAATTACCTGCCTGTTAGTGCTTAGGTACATTTTTTTTGTGTAAAGTCCCAGATATCCCCTTTAAATGCGCATGATAGTGCACTCTTGCTGGCTCATCACTTCTCATTAGAGCTGGCTAAGGAGCGCACTGTCACTGTGGATTGAAAGCAATACTGCACAGTAACAAGATCCTACTGAGCATATATTGGAATTGATAACCGGTGCATTCTCAGTAGAACAGGGACTAACCCAGCCCCTGAAAAGGAGGTCACTGATGACGGTTCTGTTTCGGAGTGGGAAAGAGGCTGAAGTAGTGGCCACAGCTTGTGCCCCCCTGATGCTGTCCCATTTAAGTATCCCAGCATGCAATGGGAATTCTCAAACAAAACGTCATCAAGCAAAGTAGGTTAAAAAAAAAGCATTTAGAGAGAGTAGAGAGGGAATTGTAAGGACTTGTTAATTAAAGTATATTAAAAAAGAGATTAGATTATTACAATACATAGCCAGGCATTTAGGATTAAAATAAATATTAGTCTCAAACCACCCCTTTAAGGGAATTCACCATTTTTTATAGAATATGTATCTTTTTCCAACTAATCTTTTTTTTAATTGCTCCTTCCTCTTAGTAATAAATGACAGGCTGTAGGGGAGAGGCATAGACGTTGGGAAAACTCTGTCTAGATTCATTACAGAATGGAAAAAAAGTAGTTGCGATCTTGTCACATTATGTCGTTCACTTGATTTACATGTATAGTGCAAACATACATTGTTTGTGCCATTGTTGAGAGAGATCTGGTTGCAATCTGAACTCTCCAACTTACAATCAGTAGATTGGGGGGACTTAACGCATGACTGCATTGACCAGCTTTATACTGGGGTTCTTTGTAGTTTGCAATTATAGACAAGCATAGGTCTGCCCAGGAGCTGTATACACATATCAGTCAGATACCTTTTATCAAAGTTCTTTGTAAAGTTGCAATTGTTTTCTTTTTAACGGCAAACCTTTAGTGAGTAAAGTAAAATTTTAATACAAGAATGAGCTCAAATGATAAAAAGACAGGATAATCTTGCTGAATTATTATTACATTTGCTCCCTTTAATCACATCATACCTGGTATAATGTTGTAGCTTGGGGCTTGTTCACTGATCCCTAGAACCGCTTGTAGGATGTGCACTATGGTATCATCTCCATTGTACAATGGGACATTCGATGTAGGAAGCGGAATCGATAGTGGTTGGAGCAGCTTTTGCCTTCTGTTAGAATTTCTTATCGGCACTCTTCTACGCCTTTGCTGATTTCTCTGCTTTTGATGTTTTGGGGTGGAGGGATCTTCTTCTTGAGCCCATCCAGTGGACAGCAAAATCACTAGAATTATGGACACCAGTGTGTAGGTCCTCATCTTCTGTTTGTCACAGTTTAGGTCCACAGCAATAAAGTAATTATGTCCTAGGAATAAATATACAGAAATGAAAACTCATTGGTAATATCTTAATATTTTACCAACTTTATGAGCGCCCATGGGTTGCAGTAAGTAGATGTTAGTGTCATAGAGATATTTAACACTATACATGGTTCTGGAGTTCTTCTTTTCAACACACCCCATTTATAGTTGGCACATGTAATTGTAAATTTCATGTTATATTAATTTGTATTTAACCCAATATAACTAATATTAAAGTGTTATTCTCAAGTTGTCTCTTGAACGGCACACAACTTTCTCTCCTCGAGTGACAGTTCTGGTGAGTAGCAGAGCTGTAGTTTTAATAGAACTATAAAGTTTATCACAAGTTCTGCTGTAACACATTCAGCAATCAGATGTTTGTTCTGGAGTCTACACTTCTATCACTGTACTTACACACGGAGATAACAGTATATTTCAACAAGCTCACGTCTTAGTGAGAGCCATGATTTGGAGAGAACTGAACTGAATGCTGCCAATGGTGGTGGCTGTTGATTTTTGCAAGATTTCTAACAGGAGCTGAGAAGAAGGGTGAGGGAGGTGAGCAGCTGACTACTGTATAGAAATTGATGGGTTGCAGAGAGCTTACTGGTATGGTAGACGTTAAACCCTCTCCTAAAATGTTATTACTGTGCACATTCAGCCAGGGTCTGGGCAGGCACTGTTGGCCGAACGCCATGGAAACCAGCTGTACACTATGAAAGATAAAAGCTTTAATTTAAAGACAGCAGATAGTAAAAGCAAGTTAACTGCAAAAGTGATTATTTTATTTTTTTTTTTTTTGAAAGCCCCCCCTACAGTGGGCAGCCCCAGACATATCAGGCAGCAGTCAGCTCAGCCCTGGGTGCAGAGGGGGGAGGAGTGATATCAGAACGAGCTCACTGACAGATCCTCCGTTACCTCATTTCACAGTCAACAATATTGTAACCCTTAAGGTTTTACATGAGCTTTGATATCACCATGTATTGATAATGTACAGCTTCAACACCGGTCAGAGCTGCCTACATCCACATTCACACCAACATGAAACTATAATCCTAATCCATCATAGCTTCAGCAAGGGGGGAGACATCCTCACACAAAAAAGCAACTTCTAAGTCCAAAATCAGTCAGTGTATGACCCCGGTACAAGCCATCACAACTATTCCTCTGATGAAGATGAAGAGGGAACATCATACATGCTGTCTAGTACTAGAAAAGAAACCCACAGGCACCAAGAATGCAGGGGCAGATAGAGGCACCACCATTACACTATGTGCACTGCACTTCAAGTCAGGTGACAATAGTCCAGACCCAGGGATGCATCCCATGCCATTTTACCGAAGAAAGTAGCAGAAGCAGCAAACATATGCAGCCAGCTGGAATGATCTCTGGGCCATGAATGAAAATAGAAGCAGGTGATGCACTCTGGCCAATCATGAAGGAACAATTCAAACTTCCAGCAGAATCAGACGTACATGCTTGGAAGTCAGGGCCACAGCTAATTGAACAACTCAGAGAGTGGGCCAAAGGCAGGCTGGCCGGACAGGCCCTCAGCTTACATGACATGAGCCAAGAAAAGACAGAGTCTGTAAAGAAGTTTCATTGCAGAGTAATGCAAGTATCCCAAGACTTGGGCTTTACCATTCATGACCAGATACACAGGCCTTTGGGCATGGACTGAGACAGCCAATCAGGAAACCACTGATAGTGGCTAGGCCTAGGAACAGGTCAATAGCAGTGGACTGACCCAGAAAAAATGTTTTATGTGCGCCTAGGAGACTGTTTATTGCCGATTGTCACCAAAACTGCCGCCATTATAGCACCACAAAGAGCGCGAAGAAGGAAACGGGTGCCGTGCTGCTGAGAACGCTCGAAGGGGAGCCAGAGGTGAAGACGCTGCAAAGTGCCGACCAACACACCACCAGAAGAACCGCTGCAGACTCCAGAGAGGAGACACCGACCTCAATAAGGTTAGCAAAGGGGAGAAGCTATGTCGGAGCAGGAGGAAGAAGTGATGGCAGATGCAGCCACAGCCCCTGTAACGCCCCAAGACCTTGGGTTGGATGCAGCCGCCGGTCTCATGGCACCCCGGGCCTCGCCACGAATGCACCTGCAGGCCCCGTCTTACCACCGCAGCTTCAATCAGCAGGCCGGACCCCGCTGCCGCTACAGTACCCATCATGCCGTTGTCCACAGTAGCCAAAGGGATTGAGTCCCAACCAGGGGTGCAGAAGACAGCCCCTCTCATGGTGACCACTGACCTGAAAGCGCAACCACCCTACAAAGACAGAAAAAGTGTCAAGTGTTACATCTGTGGCAAGTTTGGCCATTTCCAGAACCAGTGCAAAGCACTCACGCCCCCGAAGAGACTGGACCCATGCAATCCAAGAGTTGGTCCAGAGAAACAGGTCAAGGAGGAAGTGCAGAAAGCAGTGAAGTACCCCGTCCATAGGACAGAGGCAAGCAAGCCAGGTCTGCAAGACACTACGCTCCTGACATGTAAAACTTCATCTGCAAGACCAGTACCTCAAATTACCCTTTAAAGTGGATGGCGTTGTCAGATCCAAAGTGGTGCAGCCAGAAGTGTGATGACACCTGTGGAACTCGCTCATCCCACCTGCCTATCAGAATCCTCTGTGTCTCGCATGGGCATTGATGGTCAAGTCAGACATTCTCAGCTTACAAAGCCACTGAGCGTGTGCACTCAGCCGGGACACTCTATCCTGTCCCAGTTTGTGGTGTAAAGGACCTGCCACTCAACCTGCTGGGAGCGAACCTACTGCAGAAGCTGAAGGCAACCACAGTGTTCCAGGAAGATGGGACAGTGACACTTTCTTCATCCCTGACCCAAGAAGAGTCATGCTGGCGGCCCTACAAGAACATTAACCAACCAATGAGGCCTACCCAAGGAGGTACTGGACGTAGTACCAGAAAGTCTATGGTCTAAGGGACCCCAGCACGTGAGAAAACCTCAAGTTGCCCCAGTACGGGTGTCACTCAAGACAGATACCCCGTACCCTCGTAAGGCCCAGGCCAGGCCTAGAGTCAAGCTGCCTCTTACCGACTGAAGGTCTACCTGGAAATAGGAATCATTGTTCCTCGCAAATCGCCTTGCAATACCCCGCTTTTCCCCGTCAAGAAAAAGACTGTAAAAGGAGCGCCAGCCAAGTTCAGAATGGTATATAACCTGAGAGCTGTGAATGACGCCACAGTGTTTGAAACTGCAATTATGCCGAATCCGCACACTCTGCTCTCGAATGTGCCTGCCACAGCAAAAGTGTTCACAGTGACCGACCTGGCGAAGGTTTTCTTCAGTGTTCCCCCTCATCCGGAAGACCAGTTCCTGTTTGCCTTAATGCACCAGGGGGGACACCACACATGGACAGTGATGCCACAGTGGGCCCAGAACAGCCCTTCACAGTTCACCAAAGCAATGTCCACAGTTCTCACCAACTGAGTCACAGAACAAGCAGAAGTAACCCTGCTACAATACATGGACAATCTACTCCTTTGTGCAGTTGACTTTGACACGTGTAAAGCCCATTCCTTGTATCTCCTACTCTACCTGGCGGAGCAGCACTGCAAGATCTCAAAGAACAAAGTCCAGTGGTGTCTGAAGCAAGTTACGTTCCAGAGACACTGTATTGCTCACCAGGCGAAACACCTGACAGATGACCGGAAGACCACAGTGGAGAAGATGGTCCCTCCGACAACTCCAAAGGTGCTACAGGCCTTCCTTGGTCTAGTTTCATATTGCAGAGCCTGGATCCCTGATGCTTCCGTCCTAATGCAGCCTCAGTGTGAATACGTCAGTGTGACCCCGTTCCTCCAGACAGATGTGGCCTTCAGTTCGTTCAAGAAGTTAAAAGGCTCTGTAGTCTCAGCGCCAGCACTAGGCCTATCTGACTACAAGAAGCCATTCCGTCTCTACTTGATGAGAAGAGAAGGCCTTGCTACTGGAGTCCTGACACAGCTTCAGGGGGGAAAACAGAGACTTTCGGACTACTTTTCAGCTTGCCTGGATCCAGTTGCAAGGGGAGCCTCTTCCTCCCGCATGAGAGCAGCAGTTGCAGCACACGCCCTCCTGGACAGGACTACTGACATCAGTGGAAAAACCATTGGAAATCCTGGCTCTGCATGACATCTCAGCAATCCTCAACCAAACCCAGCTAAAACATCTCTCCACCGCCAGGCATCTTCGCCTCCAGTGCTCTCTACTCCTGCCCAACAATGTCACCATCTCCAAATGCACAGTCCTCAATCCGCCCACTCTACTCCCACTCCCAAGGGGGGATACAGATACGGATCCTCAGATAAAAAGTCTGATCAAAATCGGCATGATACCTTCTGCAGGGATCTGAATTTGCTCCGGACGGATGACCATGATTGCTTCAGCATCATGCAACAGGAAACAGCAGGACTACCCAAGGTGGCAGAAGAGCCACTGACCAACCCAGAGTTGATCCTCTATGTGGATGGCTCCAGATTTGCAGATGATGAAGGAAGATTCCACACGGGAGGTGCAGCGACCAGCAATCAAGAGATCCTGTGGTCCAGAAGTCTGCCGCCCAGTCTGTCAGCCCAGGAAGCAGAACTGATAGCGCTGATGAAGGCCTACCAGATGGCAGAAGACAAGACTGAGAAAATGTATACCGATTCAAGGTACTTGCATGGCATAGCACACGACTTCGGACCCATCTGGGCTGCAAGGGACTTCATCACAGCAAGCGGAACAACCGTGAAGCATCAATGGAGCCATTAAGGACCTGCTGAACACACTTCAACTTCCAAAAGTGGTGACAATGCTAAAAGTCAAAGCGCATGGAAAACTGAACACAGTAGGGGCACGAGGCAACAACATGGCGGATATGGCAGCCAAAGAAACAGTCAAGGAAAGACAATATGGACAAGTGGAAGAGGTCGTAGAGCCGGACGGCTACTACAGGACGGCTGAAGACAGGAAACCTGACAAGATGACATCCTGGGATCTGCTCAAAAAAGTTGCAAGAGCAAGCCCCAAAGGACAAGATGGAATGTTGGATGCAGAAGAGAGCAACACATGAAGAAGGAAGGGTATACTCAATGGACTACAAACCCTGTTTACCCCGAAGCATGTACCCTATGGTGGTCCAGTGGGCACATGGGCCCACACACAGATTAAAGACACAGATGAATGATCCGATTGGTGCTTACTGGTTCGCTCCAGAAATCTCCAATCTAACAGCCAAGTTCATAAACAGCTGTCTGACCTGTGGCAAATGCAACCCTGGAAGAATGAAGAAAGTTCCCACACATCGTCTTGCCAGACCACTGTACCCCTTCCAGAGGATCCAGATAGACCACATCCAGATGCCGCCAAGTGGAGGATTCGAATATGTCCTTGTGGTCGTGGACGTGTTCTCAGGATGGCCAGAAGCTTTCCCAGTGAGGAACCAGTCAGCAAAGACTACTGCAAAAAAGCTACTCTCAGAGATGAGATATGCAGCCATGGGGTCCCAGAAGTGATAGAGAGTGACCAGGGACCTGCATTCACAGCAAACCTCACATGAGAGATCTAGTCAGCAGTAGGGTCAGACTTAGGCCTACACACACCCAATCACACTACTCAGTGTTCAGGCACACTCCCAGAGGCCCAGGAAAGCTGTCACCATATGAAATTTTGTTTGTGTCTAGTCCCAGGTTAGGGGTATCCTTTCCCTTAGCAGCTGATTATGTAATATGATACTTTGTCTGCTTATGTAATTGAAATCACCAAGAAACTTGCTAACATCCATTCTCGAGTTTTTTCTTCATTGCCAGATCCAGATTCAGTGTCCGGTATGCACTCCTAGAAGCCAGGAGATTGGGTGTTGGTGAAAAAGCTTGTAAGGAGAACACCACTCGATCCCAGATTTGATGGTCCTGCTCAAGTGCTGCTGATGACACCAAACTCTGTGAAACTGGAGGGAAGACTCGCTTGGATCTACTCATCGCATGGCAAGAAAGCTCCCCTACCAGAAGATGACACCCAAGCCAGAATGATGTCGTGGATGCCCTGCCTGACCGAACAGATGACCTCCCTGATAAAGACTACACATCGCTCACTACACATGCTATTGACTAAGAGACTGATTGCAACGAACCCCCGTTAGGGACAGATCTCCTGACCGCCCATTTGCGAAAAGTCTGTATGGAGTGGGGCACAGGCGTTAGGCTTGTGTCAGTTCGCCAACAGCACAAAAGAGTTGCAGCGCTTTGGGACAGGAGGCTAGGATTAGGGCAAGTGATATCTAAGGGGGGCTTGTGATAGAAATATATATATCATGTAGATCTCACTTGCATGTATACTCCTCTATAATCAAATATATACTTATATGCTCACAGCTAATATATACATTATACTAAATGGTTTAAAATGGCTGACACAAACTGAACTAATATAAACCAGACAGATCATATGGGGTTTTCCATCCCTAAAAGCAGAATGATGTCAGATGTCTGATGACTGCTGATCAGATGTCTCAGCTTAATCAGCAGTCATATGAGCATTAATCACAATATTCTATATATGTTTAGATAACCAATGACAGAGGAGCTAGACAATATGATAATTAACTAACCACCCCTGACAACCCCTAACCACTCCTTTCTATGTGAAAATATAAAACTATGTATGTACAATAAAATTCAGTATTGATGGAATGTTGTTCTGACACAATGGTGTTGCAGTCTCATTCCTTTGAGCGCTCAAAATACTCAGTCTAATTGGGAGCGGCCACAGCACACACAGGGATATATTTATCCAACCCTAATATTTCCATAACAATGCTATCCAACTAACCAAAGCAGTTTTATAACTTGAAAATATCTCTTTAAGCACGGACCATTTTTTATGCTTTGTCCCGGTTTATATGTTTTCAATAGACTCAATATTTAATAAAATTTTATTTTTTCTTAAGCAAACTACTAGGGTCTCAACCAGTGACCTATAGCCTAGATGCAGCTCTCTTGTACATTATCTGTAGGCCAGTATAAACGGTGCATGTATTTTGGCTTAATGAAGTGCAAGGTCAGGAAATTCTGGGATGTCAGCCAGAGGTCTTGGGAATCTAAACAGCATTAGGATATTGGGCTGCACTACTCATAAAAATGTCATATAGTACAAGACATTTCCAAACCGTGAGCGAAAGATGCCTTTAACTTCAATCTGGTCTACTTGGTTTCCATTTACATCCATTTCTCCTGTCAGAAGTGGCAGAGCCCCTGGCAGAGGCTCACAGCACTAATCTGAACAGAGGAGTACATAAAACGGATCCATAACTGGTATAGATGGTATAGACAATGCAAATTTCCATGCTAAATACCATATTTCAAGCCGTTACATATGCAGAGTTTGATTTGTTTGCCCTATTTAGAAGGCACTTTGAGACATGGACAGTTGAGGTTCAGGTAAGGGGCAGTTTAGACCCCTAGTATATAATATATAGCACCCTAGCATTTGTGAAATAATGCAGAATGCACAAATCCATAGTACGATCCTCAGTATATTAGGCACAAGCCCATGAGCTGCTATGGTATACTTTTCTTACCTGGCCAGTTTAGGGACAGTTGCCACATTTTAGAACATACATGAAACCAATGTTCATATTCTAATGTCAAAATGTAAATATTGCTTTTACAAGAGTGTCTCAAGATGTTTTACGAGGAGAGGCAGGTGCTCATTATGACAAATACTAATGTTGTGTGAGGATTGATATCATGTTGGGTTAAATGTGGTAAAGGAGCTGTTTGTCCGGAGACATTTATCGATATACAAAAAAAAATAAAAAATAAAAAAGGTTGCGCAGAGTATATGTGCTAGTACAGATTTCCTGCAGCACTACCAAACAAACCTCCACTAACGGTTTGTAGAATAATACAAATATCAGTAATAGTATACTACCAAGTGTATACAGGTACGCGCAGAGAATAGCACAATCATATAAAAACTATAAGCCTCCTTCACTGGATAGTGACCTATTGTTACGGTGTCCAACCATACAGTGGTGAGGTGGGACGATAAAAATGAACAACAAGCTTGACCTCTGATAAATTAAAGAATTAATATGAGAGTCTTCCTACCTCCGTAGGTAGATGAGAGTCCGCAGCATTTCTGCTTTCGTTCTGATGTCCAGCAGAGAGTATAGTAGAAACAGGTGGCTGCCCCGGCCGGCAGCAAGCCACCACTAACTAACCTCCTATGAAGAGCGGGGTCCGGCAGAGTCAGTGCCGCGAGGTGTTAAGCTCGCACTTACCGCCGGAACACCTCGCGGCACTGACTCTGCCGGACCCCGCTCTTCATAGGAGGTTAGTTAGTGGTGGCTTGCTGCCGGCCGGGGCAGCCACCTGTTTCTACTATGCTCTCTGCTGGACATCAGAACGAAAGCAGAAATGCTGCGGACTCTCATCTACCTACGGAGGTAGGAAGACTCTCATATTAATTCTTTAATTTATCAGAGGTCAAGCTTGTTGTTCATTTTTATCGTCCCACCTCACTACTGTATGGTTGGACACCGTAACAATAGGTCACTATCCAGTGAAGGAGGCTTATAGTTTTTATATGATTGTGCTATTCTCTGCGCGTACCTGTATACACTTGGTGGTATACTATTACTGATATTTATCGATATACCAAAAGTGTCTAGAAGATGTAGGTGCAACCACCAATTCTTGATATTCTCAAAAAAATGAATGTAGAGCGCTGCACATGCGTAACCCCCTCTCTATTCATGACGGGGCACTCTGGGCCTCCAAGATTGATGCAGGTTCCCGGTGGTGGCATAGTCTATCAATGTGCCATAATTGTCCCTGTTGGGAACACCCATTTAAACAATAATGTAGTACTACTGGCTGCAAAATATAGGTATAGAATTCCCGTCTTATTAATCGTTACAAACATGAAGAAAATACCTGAAAACACACCGGCGTTCAGTATTGAAAGTCGCCTTCCCCTGTTAAGTGCCCAGAGATTCTGATTAATTCAGAAGTTTACACTCAGATTCCGAGTTTGTCTCCGATTGCAAACTTGGAAGAAAACAATCAGCGCTTATCTTTATAATAAGTCGATACTGTTTTGATAATGTTGCATCGTGTTTGAACCTGTGAGATGCTCGAGGGGGGTTCACCATAGTGATGTGTCTGTGATGAATCAGGCAGTACACTTATTAAGTGAGGTTGGGAGCTCCGCGAGCACTGGAGAGAGCAGGCAGTACAATACATTGGGTCCTTTGGCTGACAGGGCACAGCTGGGAACAGATTTTCTAAATAATGTGCTTACATCGGCAGGATACGTATAAGGGCCTCTGGTTACATTTGCTGTTAATCCAATCCCACAGCAAGTAGACACAGATTCTTAACAGCTTCCAGGTGTTATGATCGCGCTTTGAATCTATATTTCAAGCAGAACCCTTTTTATAAAAAAAAAAAAAAAAAGGAAATTCATCCTCCGCTGGAAAAGTTTCATGGAGTGCTAAAACAAAAAATAGTAGTACACTCAGTTCTCAGACATACTAAAGATTGTTTCAACTGCCTGTGTGTCCTTCACGGAAGCATTTTTGTCATTAAAGTATCGATGTTAGACAGTTATGATTATAATCTATCGCTATATCAAATACCGAAACTGCAATAACATCTATAAATCTATTCAGTTCCCTACGGCACCAGGAGACAGGTGAGAAAACCATCTGCCATACCGTAATGGTGCTTACACATCCGGTTACCTACACCTGCCCGGTGTCTCTCTGAATGGCACAAAGCTCAGGGATGGATCAAAACATGGATTAGACATTCTGGAGAAGTTTACAAACAGTAGACATTCAGTTTTAGTTTAGTAAAGTTTCATCTCCTCATTATACCCATCTTCTATTTATCTGGAGAGTCAACGTTAGATCTCAGTGATAGACAATAGGCAGAAATAGTCGTCTATATCGCATAACTTGCTTAGGAAATATGCCTCTGGTGTTAGAATTTGCAAACTCTAAGTAATTATATCCTGTAATAGAGCACTGAATAAATAGCTAACCAGAAGCTAGACATCTTTAGAAAACAAAATCCGAACTGCAATTGGGTTTTCTAGTGGGAATGGACACAGTACGTTACCACAAGCTGCACGCAGGCCAACTCCCTCTGCGAAGTTTCTGCTGACTTGTAAGGGATTTAGCAGACCCGGTGTCTGCTCCGCTTCGGATGTGACAGCTGCACTCGGAGCAGTTACTCAGCCTTCTATGCTTATTGAGAAGTTTTCCCAGCCAGCTGTTCTGCAGTTTCACCAATACAGAGGTTATTGCCATTTTCCTAATCTGCCTTCCTTTAATTAATAGCCTGTGGATCCATAATTATAAATTTAAGGGAATGTTGACCTTGGAGAAAAATGAAGCTTTGATAAAATGTTTAGAAAGCACATAGTATTAGTGGCTTAACCTTACACACACTGCCGTATAATATAAGGCTTCACATTATACATTTTCAGACTGGTTGATGTATGACAATTTAGACAGAATAGTAATAAGCAACACTTCAACCCTCAACGAAAGTTTGTGAGTTGTCGGACTGTCTCTCACAAGAGACAGAAATTTGAGACTATAATCCAAAATCAGTGTTCGAGTAACATGAGGCTAAGAGACCACGACTGGGGAACCAACCGCAAGTAGAGGAGCAGGGTCTTCTGGATAAGGTTTACATGTCCTGTGCTGTTATACTATAGATTACTGAAATGATATAAAACATTTACCAAATTCATCACTTTCATTGTGTGTTCTCACGACATTCAAATCGTAACATTTTTTTTACTGGATTTTCCATTACAGAAACTGTGGCTATGTAATACACAGGCTTGTAAAGGGTAATGTGTTTGGTCTGGATTATGAAATGAAGGGGAAAGCAGTGTTTTATTTGTGTTCAGTAGGATAATCCAGCTGCAAATTGATGTGTATTGGAAGGAATGCAGTACATAAGGTGCTGACTTTATAATATCTTATTTGGAATTGCTGCTAACAACAAGTATGTCTGAAGTCAACACTAGCTATAGGAAACTTTCCACTGAAACACTTGAAATCAGTGGATATGTGAAAAGTAAAGGTAAAGACAGACCATCTCACCCCGGCTTTCAGGCATCCTTAGAAGCTTGGACCTTCAAGGGACCACTTGTATAAATGAAGAAAGAGAAGGTTCCAGATTCAGAAATTGCAAAATTTATTGAATGAAAAAAGTGGTTCTATCATGAGTGTAGACACAGCTACACGTTTCAGACATCCGTTGCATTCTTTAACAAAGCTACCTTTGTTAAAAAACGCAATGGATGTTCAAAACGCGTAGCTGTGTCTACACTTATAATGGAACCACTTTTTTAATTCAATAAATTTTACCATTTCTGAAGCTGGAACCTTCCCTTCGGATATGTGAAAAGTACCATAATGCAAAGCGTACCCTGCCCAGGAATGATGGCTATTAAAATGGCAGATGAATATATTGTGCTTGCTCTCTTACTAATTATCACCAAAGTGGAATAGAACCTTATCAGCCATCTACAAAGGGGATGAGAAAGAGGTCACCGTACTATATAGCTAACCTATAAATTATACATCCAAATGGTGGATTTCCGGTATCCACAGGAAATCCACTGCCACAAATTCCCTTCTTAGATGGGAGAGTAGACACCCTTTGGCTTTAAAAAAGGGCATTCCTAAAGGGCAGAACATGAGAGTACGCAGGAACTGCTCGGATAATAATAACTTTGTGAGACAAGCACATGACCTTCAAAGTCGTTTCCGGGAGAGGGGATACCCTGATCAGGACTTGAAAGTAGCCTTCAATGAGGTTAAGAAAACAGGGAGATCTGAACTACTGACACCTGTTCCAGCCAGAAAAGATGTAAACTGTGGTCTACTCTTCATAACTACAGTACATTTAACAATGGCGCAAAGGATCTGAGGCAAATTTTGAACAAACACTGGTCAATACTGAAAATGGACCAGGATATTGGGAATTTATTACCACCATTACCCCAGATTACATTTCAGAGAGGGAGATCCATCAAAGATTGATTGGTACGCAGCCACCTTTCTGAACCACCGCAGAACTCGTGGTTAACCTCCAACATAGTTGGATGCTATAGATGTAGTGGCTGCGTAGCCTGTAAAAATATTGAAGTAGGAAAATTTTTCTTATCAACAAATAAGCTGGATAAATTTGAGATCAGATCTTTCATTAACTGTAGGCGTCATCTATAGAGCAATCTGTAACTAATCTTATCTACGTTGGTAAAACGATTAGAGAATTGAGGAGGAGGGTTGGAGAACATCTCAGAGACATTGTGAAGAAGAGAGACACCCAGCTAGCAAGGCATATGAATTTCGCCCATGGAGGTGATTTAACAGCTGTGAAATTCATGGGCATTGAGAAGGTCAATAAACTATCACGGGGTGGAGACTGGGATAAATTGATCCTTCAGCATGAGACAAGATGGATATATAAAACTAGATGGTAGCCGGATTCTAACACATCGGGTATTCTAGAATATGTCTGTAGTTTATTTATGAAGATTTTAGAACAATACATTGAATACACAGGATTCGGCCGGCCGCGACCAATTAGCGAAGTGTGGTTCAAATCCCACGCCAATTCGTGGCCGGACTGCGTCTGTCGCTGATTGTTCACGGCCGGCCATGTAGTATATAACAGCCCACGTAGTAAATAGCACAGCCACATAGTATATTGCACAGCCACATAGTATATTGCACAGCCACGTAGTATATTGCACAGCCACGTAGTATATAGCACAGCCACGTAGTATATAGCACAGCCCACGGAGTATATAGCACAGCCCACGGAGTATATAGCACAGCCCACGGAGTATATAACACAGCCCACGGAGTATATAGCACAGCCACGTAGTATATAGCACAGCCCACGGAGTGTATAACAGCCCACATAGCATATAACACAGCCACGTAGTTTATAACAGCCCACATAGCATATAACACAGCTCATGTAGTATATAACAGCCCAACGCATGCATTATATAACACAGCCCACGTAGTGTATAACACAGCCCACGTAGTGTATAGCACAGCCCATGCAGTATATTGCACAGCCCATGTAGTATATAGCACAGCCCACGTAGCATATTGCACAGCCCACGTAGTATATTGCACAGCCCGTGTAGTATATTGCACAGCCCACGCAGTACATTGCACAGCCCACGTAGTACATTGCACAGCCCACGTAGTATATTGCACAGCCCACGTACTATATTGCACAGCCCATGTATTATATTGCACAGCCCACGTAGTATATTGCACAGCCCACGTAGTATATTGCACAGCCCACGCAGTATATAGCAATGTGGGCATCATATCCCTGTTAAAAAAAGAATTAAAATAAAAAATAGTTATATACTCACCTTCCGTTGGCCCCGAATCCAGGCGAAGCGGTTACCGACGCTCCTCACGCGCTCCGGTCCCAAGAGTGCATTGCGGTCTCGCAAGATGATGACGTAGCGGTCTCGCAAGACCGCTACGTCATCATCTCGCGAGACCGCAATGCATGGAGCGGTCACCGGAGCGTCGCAAGGAGCGGGAAAGGCCGGTTCTGGGTCCGAGGGGCCGACGGACGGTGAGTATATAACGATTTTTTTTTTATTATTATTATTTTTAACATTAGATCTTTTTACTATTGATGCCGCATAGGCAGCATCAATAGTAAAAAGTTGGTCATACAGGGTTAATAGCGGTAATGGAGTGCGTTACCCGAGGCATAACGCGGTCTGTTACCGCTGCCATTAACCCTGTGTGAGCGCTGACTGGAGGGGATTATGGAGCTGGCACTGACTGCGGGGAGGAAGGAGCGGCCATTTTGCCGCCAGACTGTGCCCGTCGCTGATTGGTCGTGACCAATGAATATCCGTGACAGACAGACAGAAAGACAGAAGGACAGACAGAAGTGACCCTTAGACAATTATATAGTAGATGGGCTCTGTCTATCCAGCAGGGCTCAATGAACAACTTTCCTTTGCTTCTTTCTTTTAAAGGTGGAGGGCTTTTATAGGGTATTCCAGTAAAGGTGAGCCGCCGTTGAGTGGGGGTGCCATTGCGCAGGTCTAAGGTGCCAACCTCCGCTGTTAGGTAGGGCGCATTGAGTATAGGAAACGGTGTTAGGGTTATGTGTTGGTTTTTTCACCTCTTTCCCTAAATTTCTTTATTCTGTTTTATTAAATGGCAGTGAGATAAAACCCTGTGAGAGCTGGTGCCCGGGTGCCTTGTCTGAATGATGTGTACCTCTCTTCTCCTTTCTTTATGCCCTTGTTCCTCTTGAGCCAAGTTTGTCTGTTCATGTTGTAAATAGGGGGCCAGCCGAAATGCTCCTAATTCTACAACGATTGATTGTATCAATCGGTGTATTTCAGGTTCTGTTGTCTATTCTTGTTTTTAATGGATTTTAGAGCATGAATTTTTTGACACAACTGTCTTAATGCCCCTCATTAATAGTCCAGGATTACTATCCTCATGTGGGAATTAGCCATAACTTTGTCATAGGGCTATGAAATATGTCGTGAGTTTATATACATAAATTAGATTTGGATAGGTGTGAACAAATAGGCATGTTTTTTTCCAGTATGTAAAGCTCATTTTGTGGTAATAAGCCATAATGTGGTTATATAGTTTGAGATATATCTGGCGTTTGTGTATATACTGATTGGATGTGGTTGGTTACACTATTTGGGTTTGTTCTCTTTTGAGTGATTCCTGGCTTGCCGCGCCATTGCGTGGTGTATGCATGTGCAATTAAATATCTAGCGCATAAGCAATGTGATGCTGGCAAATGGTTGGGCGCGCCATAGTCCTGCGGACCAGAGGCCAGAAGTTGCGGAACCGGAAGTCGTCATTTATGCTCGTGCTCTCTTTATGCTTGCGTTCCAAGGTGGTCACTATGCGTCTCAGTGACACAGCTTTCTGAGCGACCAATGAGTGCTTGAGAGAAGCAACCCGGAAGCATCTGCATGCCTAGCGTGCGCTTTTCTGTGGGCGTGTGCTCCACTCTGGACATCATGCGTCTCTTAGGTTTAACCTAATGAGGTGAGTTTAATTACTGGATACCTGCTGCGATGCTGAGCTTTGATAGGTTGTAGATCGGCAGGTAATTGATGACTGGGCAGTACTTCTGATATGAGTTCCTTATTTAAGAGATGTTTCTATAGAATCCATCTATGATAGGCTCTATGATGGCGGAGTACTTTATCATCAAGACCACTATCTGACTGCCCTGTCCCCTGATGAGTCCCTTCTCGGGATGAAACGCGTAGGGAGGTGGTCCCAAACAGGAATGGTCTATGGAGTCATGTACTGATCCGTTGGATTTGTGACTAACATAACAGGAGGGTGCATCGTCCACGTGGTATCTTCATCATTTGGTGAGATCGTTCCATATTATTTTATAATTTACCTCCATTTACTATTGCCAGCTTATTGTGGGTGATCATCAGTGGTACTGATTTGTTTCACGTATTTGAGAATAATTATGCTGTAGTATTAATATCTTTTTAACTGTTGGTTAATGCACATGTGCGTCTGTATATGTTGTGTCATTTTAATGGGTATATTAAATGGTATGCTTTAGGTCCCCCTTTTTTTGCTATTTCTATATAAATTATACATGATGACTTGTAATCGTGTAATGAAACAGAAGAGCTTATCACCACTCACTTTATATAGAATTTTGCAAACTTCGTTGATGCTCCAACAATATTGTATTGGTAGACGGCAAAGAGAAGCATCCAAAGGACTGAATTGAAGCAGTGTTTAAACTTTCTCCAAGGGCATATAATATGGCTATTTTGAATGCCTCAAATAAAATTTGTTGCAATAAATGAGGAATACGGTGGTTCAGAGTCCACGCTGCCCAAGGTTCAAAGATACGATCACACACCACATTGTGGTTTGGTCCTGATGAAGAGGTTTGAAAACCTTGAAACGTATTGACATAATAAACCGCATTCATGCTTCACTATCGTGTATGATCATATCTTGGGCAGATCAGACTCTGAAACACCATATTCCTCATTTATTGCAACGTATCTCCTTGGTGGTCCTGCTGCAACCTTTACGTGTTTCTATAGGAGTTGTGACGGTCACAACCCTACTAGTTGAGAGTACCTATAATATTTTATACAACGTGGTTACCAGATGAGACCCTGTTTGAGCTTTCTGTCTCCCGAGTTTTGCCATTTAATTTTCAAACTAAATTTAGTTATTACTTGCACAGAGGTGGGGAACCTTTTTTTTTTCTTCAAATGGACATTGAATATAATACCATTCACACGCCATGCAACATTATACACTTAAAAATTATCCTGCTATATTCAGTTAAATAATTAACTCACCCCTAATGTGATGGCTGAAACGGCTTCTCTTTGGTGAGGCTGTGATGGTGGGTGGTATTCATAATGTCGCTACTCACAACTACTTTTCCAGCTTTGTGTCTATCACTCTGCATCTCACAGGATACACTGAAACTGCTGTATACATCACTCTGGGTACACTGACTGCTGTATACATCACACCAGATACACTGTCATCACACAGGATACCCTGATACTGCTGTATACATCACACAGGATATACAGACTGCTTTACACATCACTCATAATATACTGTGACTGCTGTATACATCACACTGTATACACTGTGACTGATGTATACAGCACTCAGTATACACACTGTGACTGCTTTATACATCACTCAGGATACACTGCTGTATACATCACACAGGATACACTAATTGCTGTATGCATTACTCTGGATACACTGACTGCTGTATACATCACACAGGATACATTGACTGCTGTATACATCACACAGTGTACACTGACTCGGGATATACTCTGACTCCTGAATACATCACACAGGATACACTGACTGCTTAATACATCACTCAGGATACACTGCTTAATACATCACTCGGGGTACATTTACTGCTGTATACATCACACAGTGTACTCTGCTGTATACATCACTCAGGATACACTGCTGAATACATCACACAGGATACACTGACTGCTTAATACATCACTCAGGGTACATTGCTTAATACATCACTCGGGGTACATTTACTGATGTATACATCACACAGTGTACACTGCTGTATACATCACTCAGGATACACTGGTGCTGCTGCATACAACACACAGGATACACTGTGTCTGCTGTTTACTTCACACAGGATACACTGACTGCTGTATATATCACATAGGATACACTGACTGCTGTGTATATCACAAAGGATACACTGTGACTGCTGTGTACATCAGGATATACTGCAACTGCTGTCTACATCACATGATACATTGTGACTGCTGTGTACATCATATGTGATACATTGTGAATGCTGTATACATCACATATGATACACTGAGACAGCTGTATATACATCACATATGACACATTGAGACTGTGCTGTATACATCATATAGGATACACTGAGAGTGCTGTATATACGTCACAAACGATATACCGAGACTGTGCTGTATACGTCAAATACAATACACTGAGACTGTTGTATATATTACACAGGAGACACTGAAACTGCTGTATGCTTCACATAGGACATACAGAGAATGTGTTGGTATTAAACTAGCATTGTGTGGGCTGCCATGGCATTCAGTAGTGAATGCTGCTTTCATATGCGTGTGCTCAACAGTAAAATTAAAGGTCTGGTGGCTGTAGAAACAAGGTTGATGGCCCAACACTGCGGATCATCAGTAATCCATCAGAGGGCTGGTTTAAATTATATCGGCCCGGGAGTCAGATGTACTCCACCATTGCCTTAGCCTCTTTGAAGGATCACATCAAAATGCTCACTTTGATTTGACCAGTGTACTCAGACATCATGTCCAATTTGATCTGGTAATGGTGGGGTAACTGATGCACAATTTTACTGAAGAATTTTCTTTTAGTTGGTTGTTCATCTGAACAAAGAACATCACTCAAATCATTGTTTGCTTTCATCAATAAACTATGGCTTGGCTTTGTTTTCCAATCACAAACATTGTAAAATCTGCTGACAAAGTCAAGGGAAGCCATAAATGGAAGCATATGTTGTGCCCAAATTAAAGTATGGTGCTATTTTCCACTGTTATTTCGCCTTGCTATTTTATTTGTTATATGTCCTCTTGTGGCATTTGAAAGCAACCTATGGTTCTATGCAAAGTAAATTAGTTTGATGATATGCCACGTTGAAATAGTAGTTTAATGGGTAACTCAAATTATATTAAATGGGGAAAATTGCAAAATTGCTTGTTTTTACAATCCTTTTGCAATTTACTTCTTATTAAAAATCATCTCCACTCTCAAGAATGGAGGGATTTTTAGTTTTATTGTTTACGGCTCTTTGCTTAGACTGCAGTGGTGCCTGGTAACCTATCAGCAGTGACCGAACATGTGCAGTCTTCGTTTTGTAAAGATTGTAACCACTGATCCAGCTAGCTCCTGATCCAGCCAGCTTTAGTCCTGCTGTTTTCCGCTGTTATGCTGAAGAGTCAAAGCTGTTCGCAGCATCTGAGAGTGTACAGGTTGGGCGAGCCGCACAAACCAGGCCTCCGATCCAAACTGTCAGCCAATCAGGAGCTCTCTGGCAGATTTGCTTTGTCAATTTAATTAATTATTATTTTTTATAGTATCAATGAGAATGACTGTACAACACTAAATGACTTCATGTATTCAAAATAACTAGTATCATTTATGGGATTTGAACATTGGACACCATTACACTTGGAACACTGTGTTCACCCAGACCGATAATCTGATATTATGACATAACGATCAATTTTCAATCATTTCATCCACAATTCTTGTCCTGTGTAGCCACTCGTCTGACATAGTTTGCTAGCTGTGAGTTGTGATCACATCAATTAAACGATTATCTGCCCTCTGATGGTGCAACTATTTTAAGAAACTGGTGTATTCTTTTGATTAAAAAAACCCAATCCTGCATTGTGAATAGAATAGTAGGAATGAGCCCACCCTTGTTCCGAATGTGTCTGGTTAGCACACAGCTAGCGTTTTAATTACTGGTGCACACATAAAGTGAGCTGCTTCCAGTGATTACATTTTCCATTTTTTTCGAGTATCCCCAGGACTTGAACCCACAACCTCTATAATTGCAGACAGCAGCTAAAGCCATGAGCCACAAGCTCCAGTATTCCAGTGATTACAGCATGATTTTAAAAATATCCAGCACACTCTCTCTTCCAATGAATAAAACCTCTTTATTGGATTCAAGCATAAAAAAGTGATGATTCGCTCATGTATCGAAAGAAGTTATAAAAATGGATTGAGAAAGTGTTGGATATGTTGACATTCACATAACCCTGATGGCTGTGGCTGGAAGATTTCTATGGATCAGCACCTGTACAGACAGCGGATGTCTGGTACGTGATAATTGTGGTAAAGCTCCTAAGCAGAGCTTACAATATCACAGCTTTGCGGAAATGCTGATTGTGGCGTATTTAAGTTTTCCAATATGAATAATTTTGGAAAACAATGCCGGGTCTGACCTACCTTTTAAAAAAAAAATAAAAACAATACACATAATGCAAAACCAAAAGAAATGAACTGGAGGATAAGTCGGTATACATGCAAACCTGACCTTGTGTCAGAAATGACCCCAATGTGAATGAGGGCCAAGTAGGACATTGGTCACCCAACAGAGGGAAGCAATATACAAACGTAATGCCCAGCTCAAAGAAAGGGAGGTCACTACCTTGTGTTCACGGAGTGCAAAACATAAAGCAAAACCCAAAGAAATGAACTGGAGGATAAGTTGGTATACATGCAACATGTAGCAGTATGTTCGCACTCGTCATTAAAGAAACAATTGATATCATTATTGACCCTTATACTGCAGTTCATTTCTTTCAGTTTTGCTTTAGGTTTTTGCGCTCAGTGAACGCAAGGGGGTGGCCTCCATTTCTTTGAGCTGGGCATTACATTTATATAGCTTCACATTGAAGCCATTTTGACACATGGTAATAGAGGTTAGGACCATCCCGGTTGGGTACACCTTGATGCTGGTGGGATGGCTTTTACCCTTTTTTTTTTAATCAGAAGCAGTGTTTACTAAGTACCCCATGTTATCTGTATGCACTATTGCATTTTACTTACAACAGGGCATATGTTAATTTTGTTTGTATCTTCAGTTTTGTCTTTAAATATACATAATGCCGCAGTATTTTTTGCACTTTGTTGATGATACTAACAAAATCTGTCCCGAGAGAGAAACTGACACAGTTTTCTTTACTTTATGTTACATTACAGAACTCATAAAGGATTTAGAATAGATACGACCATATGAATATTAGGTAGTTTCTAGTGATGAGCGAGTGTACTCGTTGCTCGGGTTTTCCCGAGCACGCTTGCGTGGTCTCCGAGTATTTGTTAGTGTTCAGAGATTTAGTTTTCATCGTCGCAGCTGAATGATTTACAGCTACTAGCCAGCTTGATTACATGTGGGGATTCCCTAGCAACCAGGCAACCCCCACATGTACTCAGGCTGGCTAGTAGCTGTAAATCATTCAGCTGCGGTGATGAAAAATAAATCTCCGAAAGCTAACAAATACTCGTAGATCACCCGAGCGTGCTCGGGAAAACCCGAGCAACGAGTATACTCGCTCATCACTAGTAGTTTCATTAAAAAAAAAACTGGTGCCAGACAATGGGTCCGGCTTCTCTAACCCAATAATGTGTGATTGGCAGTGGATATCCTCCAGTAGATAATATATCTTTCAACTGGGTCTTCTGGAGCCATGCCGCCCTTATAGAGGAGAACCAGATCCAAGGAGTCAATCTCTTGACATCTGGCATGTGGATGCCGGTTATCACATTGAGACACCCCTTTGTGGTCAAAGTAATCATTCATCTATTTCTGATTATTTTTCTGTCATTTATTCTGTGATCAGTACCGTTATTTCCTCAAGAACAGGCAACAGTCAGATTTATGTAATGTATGTTTTTGAACTAGAGAGCAATTCATATACCTAATACTAAAGCTTTTTGTGCTTCAGGGACCAATTTTTCCTACTATAGTTTCATGACTGAAATGTTCCATGTAGCCATGATGTCTGGAGGAATTGCCATTGGTAAAACTAGTAAAATAATACATTCATATAATCATTTCTCCTGGTGAGGAGCACAGAAATTCCAGCATGTCCTGTACATATTTCAGTGACCACACGTTAAATAAAAACATACAAATGCTTTGGTAGCAGTTGTTTCAGGAGACGGACAAAAAAGGAGTAATGAATTCAGCTTGACAAGGTAATTTTCTCTTTTAATTCTTGCCTTGTATGATTGCTTTCCAATGCTAATTTTTCCATTGAGTAAACAAGTTTGTGAAGCTGCTGATTATTTATTATGAGGATCGGCAAATCGTGGTTAGGTGAGTTTGTATATGGATAGGTGTTATTATGAGTGTTTTTTTTTTTACTTTTAAAAAAGTTGCCCACTACTTTTACATTGATGCCCTATTCTTAGGATAGGGCATAAGTGTCTGATCGGCCGAGGTCCAGGACTTGGCACTCCCCCACCGATCAGCTGTTATCGGAAGAACTTAGCGGAGCTGCTTCATCTACTTGCACATCAGACTCCTATTCAAATCAATATGTAGTACCCCGTGGGAGCCACTACAAGTATGCAGTCTAGCTCCACTAGTAAGTACTTCCGGCCAGTGGCCGCTGCCCCGATGCCAACTGATCGGCGGGAGTGTTTATTCATATAGTGTTATGAATTTCAAGGGATAAAATCAGCATTGTGAAATAAAATGAGTGTCCATTATGTGGAAAGTTAGATAAAAATGCAACAAAGACGTCCATTGAGTGAAGCTGAATTGGAAAAGCTTGCAACGCCTCAGATTGTGAAGATGATGTCCAACTGAAGAAAGTGTCAGAAGATGAGGACCACATAAGTGGTTATGAGAATTCTGATTCTGAAGTTGAATCTGATGGGGCTCAATACCCAGACAACTAGTCCGATGCAAGCAATTCAGTCTAAAAACAAAAATGTCATTTGAACTTGCAGCCTTCTGCCCAGGCAAGGAAAATTGTCCTCTGCTAACGTCAGATAATTCTCTAATAACTGTCTGCTATTAGAGAAGTTTGGGATAAATGGATAGAGATTCTTACAAAATTATACAATACTGGTGAAAATGTCACTGTGGATGAACAACTTGTGTCATTCCAAGGTAGGTGCCCGTTCCTACAATATATACCGAGTAAGACAGCAAAGCACGGCATCAAGATGTTGACACGTTGTGACAACAACAGTTCATATGCTCTAAATGCTCAGGTATATACGGGAAAAAAGCCTGGCGAAAAACCTGAAAAGAATCAGGGAATGCGAGTCATTTCAGATTTGACATATGGACTAAAAGGACAAAATGTGACGTGTAGTGCAGCAGTATCCACACTGCAGTGATGAGGCAGCGACCCAGCAAAGTTCAAAGCAAAAAGTGTTTTAATGTCCAACTAACAGAAATACACAGCACACTTTCTTCTCCGGATCGCAGCCGGGAAACATATCCTCCGGATCGCAGCCAGTAAACACGCCAGTCCACCTCTGAGACCGGTTGCCGTGGGCGACCGCACTGCCGTGTACGCTGTGGGTGCCAGGCCTTTCAGCTCCGCTTGACCTTTTGGCTGCACTTTCCTGTGTTGCCTCACAAGGTGGAGCTCTGCAGAGTCCTCTGCTCTGCATACTTGCAAAACCACACTAACACACTCAACCCTCTGCTTCAGGGGTTTTTACCAGGAACCTGTGGCCATAGGCCACATGGAAAACCTAGCTAGGGAGGAACCGGTCTGCCCCACTAGCATCATGTATAATTCTCCTCTGAACACTACATTTCTGATTATGTATATGGTTTTGAAGAGAAGTTGAAGTCTCATCACATTTAATTTGTTATGCTTTGAGCCCTTGATCTGTCCTATAGAACCACCGATCATTAAAGACCCCCTCCACTTAACTTTTCTCTTTAAACATGTCTATATGGGTATGTATCGTAGTGTTCATATACTCGCCTATTCCAATATATTGCCATTTCGGTCCTCTTCTGAGTGACGTTGCTTCTCTTCGGACTCTATGGGTCAACAATGTGCTCTGTGTGACTCGGAAGTGACTTTTACAATGTAAGCTTATAGAGCGTCAAAACTGGGTTGCATAGGTTTACAGTGCTAAAGAGAGTTCTGGTTCTCACATGCAGCATGCTGTGTGTTAATATTACCGTCTTCTCCGGTATCCAGCACTCTAACTGTGATTCAGACTCTCTGGATTGCAATGTGTGATCTGGAAGTCTCTTTTACAATGTAAGCCTATGACGTCTTCTTATGTAGTGTGATCCGGATAATCTGAATTGCCATCATCTGACTCACAAGAGGAATGGAACAGTGCTGGGTACCGGAAAGATGGCGGTAGGTAGGTATATTAACACACTGACACTACAGTACATGTGCAAATATACATGCTTCTTTAGTGAAATTGCAGAGTCTCAGCGTATGCATCTCCAGCCTGTATTCTTGTTTCCTACTTGTGATAGGATTCTTCCTGTCAGCCCTTTTTTCTTTGTATTGAACAACAGCAGGGCATTATACCAGGATTAAACCCAGGATGAGGGCCATATACCAGGATAGAGACATATACCAGTATAGGCAGTATGGGGGCCCAGAATGGGCGACATATACCACGATGGGGAACATATATCAGGATTATACTATATGGAGGACTATGAGCTGTGCATTATGCTACATGTAGGACTATGGGCTGTGCATTATACCACATGGATAAGTATGGGCTGGGCATTATACTGTATGGAGGACTATGGGGGCACTATATACTGTATGGAGGGTGCATTATATTATTTGGATGACTAAGGGGTTCATTATACTTATGGAGGATAAAGGTGGTGTGTTATGCTATAGGGAGGACTATAGGCTGTGCATTATACTATATGGATAACTATGGGGAGTGCATTATACTTCTCCTATGGGGCTCCATGACTTCTATGTTCACCCCTGTGAGTATAATGATTTACTTTTTTTCTATACATCAAAGAATAGCGGCAGAATGGAGGGACATATATACCAGGATAGGGCCCAAAATAAGGGACATATACCAGGATGGAGGGCATACATACAGTATCTGTATATATATATATATATAATTGTCTAAGGGTTTTTCTGTCTGTCTGTCTGTCCTGGAAATCACGTGTCTGATTGGTCGAGGCCGCCAGGCCTCGACCAATCAGCGACGGGCACAGCATGGCGACGATGATGTCATAATGGAAATCCCGCGTCTCTGATTGGTCGAGGCCGCCAGGCCTCGACCAATCAGCGACGGGCACAGTATCGACGTAGATGTCATAATGGTTGCCATGGCGACGATGATGTCATAAAGGTTGCCTCGACCAATCAACGACGGGCACAGCCTGCCGCGAATTCTGGAATCATCATTGTCCATATACTACGGGGACATGCATATTCTAGAATACCCGATGCGTTAGAATCGGGCCACAATCTAGTATACCATAATGAGGGACATATATACAAGGATGGAATACATTATATATACACTACGGTTTCAAAGTTTAGGGTAACCCAGACAATTTTGTATTTTCCATGAAAACTCATACTTTTTATTAATCAAATGAGTTGCCAAATTAATTGAAAATCTAGTCCAGACATTGACAAGGTGCAAAAAAAAGATTTTTATTTGAAATAATAATTTTCTCCTCCAAACTTTGCTTTTGTCAAAGAATGCTCCCTTTGCAGCAATTACAGCATTGCAGACCTTTGGCATTCTAGCAGTTAATTTGCTGAGGTAATCTGGAGAAATTTCACCCCATGCTTCCAGAAGCCCCTCCCACAAGTTGGTTTGGCTTGATGGGCACTTTTTGCACCATACGGTCAAGCTGCTCTCACAACAGCTCAATGGGGTTGAGATCTGGTGACTGCGCTGGCCACTCCATTACAGATAGAATACCAGCTGCCTGCTTCTTCCCTAAATAGTTCTTGCATAATTTGGAGGTGTACTTTGGGTCATTGTCCTGTTGTAGGATGAAATTGGCTCCAATCAAGCGCTGTCCACAGGGTATGGCATGGCGCTGCAAAATGGAGTGATAGCCTTCCTTAGGCCGGGATCACACATATGCGAGATACGGCCGAGTCTCGCAGGTGAAAACCCTCCTCTGGCGTCGGCACTTGGGAGCGGAGCATGCAGCTCCATGTGTTGCTGTGCGGCTGCACGCTCTGCTCCGGAGTGCCGGCACCAGAGGAGGGTTTTCACCTGCGAGACTCGGCCATATCTCACGTATGTGTGATCCTGGCCTTATTCAAAATCCCTTTTACCTTGTGCAAATCTCCCACTTTACCAGCACCAAAGCAACCCCAGACCATCACATTACCTCCACCATGCTTGACAGATGGTGTCAGGCACTCTTCCAGCATCTTTCCAGTTGTTCTGCGTCTCACAAATGTTCTTCTGTGTGATCCAAACACCTCAAACTTGGATTCGTCTGTCCATAACACTTTTTTCCAATTTTCCTCTGTCCAATGTCTGTGTTCTTTTGCCCATATTAATCTTTTCCTTTTATTAGCCAGTCTCAGATATGGCTTTTTCTTTGCCGCTCTGCCATGAAGGCCAGCATCCCGGAGTTGCCTCTTCACTGTAGACGTTGACACTGGCGTTTTGTGGGTACTATTTAATGAAGCTGCCAGTTGAGGACCTGTGAGGCATTGATTTCTCAAACTACAGACTCTAATGTACTTGTCTTGTTGCTCAGTTGTGCAGCGGGGCCTCCCACTTCTCTATCTACTCTGGTTAGAGCCTGTTTGTGCTCTCCTCTGAAGGGAGTAGTACTGTAATAATTATAGGGGATAACTCGGGAGACTCTTTGCGTGGAACAAGACAACTACAGGACACCGTTTTATAAGTGGTAAAGTCTATATTATCACATGGTGATTCAAACAGGTGCAGAGAGAAACTCAAGTCCACAACACTTGGTGCAAATAATAAACGCAGCTTAGCAGTCTTCAGAGAAAAATGCAATCAAGCAGAAAGTCTATGAAGCACAATTATTCTTGAGGATACTTGACACAAATAAATCCTTGTCTTAATCCAGACACAGATAGATATGCTTATAGGCAGTTCAAATCATATATTAGCTCAACCAGGGAGGCCTGGTTAATAGTCTCAGGTTAATGCAAAGCAGCAGCAGCTTACATGTCCAGCAAATGCAGATGAAGTAAACACGAGCAGCAGATGAAGGAGGATTACTGGAAACTTGTGTATGCAGCAGGAACTCAGAGCAGAGTAGCAGGATCACCACACAGGTTCACAGGAGCAGGTATATAGCCAGGGAGTAATCAGAGGTCAGGAGCTGGATGCAAGGCAGAATACTCTAGCACAGACTGAAGGCTGGGGTGGAGTTTTATAGCAGGAAGACACAGTGCACATGAGACCAAAGACGCCATCTTGGAAGAGGGCAGTAATGCACAAAAGGTAAAAAATGTTCAGAGTCCTGACAAGTACACACCGTTGTAGGAAATTTTCAGTTTCTTGGCAATTTCTCGCATGGAATAGCCTTTATTTCTAAGAACAAGAATAGACTGTCGAGTTTCACATGAAAGTTCTTTTTTTTTCTCGCCATTTTGAGAGTTAAATGGAACCAACAAATGTAATGCTCCAGATTCTCAACTAGCTCAAAGGAAGGTCAGGTTTATAAATTCTCTAATCAGTCAAACTGTTTTCAGCTGTGCTAACATACTTGCACAAGGGGTTTCAAGGGTATTCTAACCATCCATTAGCCTTCTTACACAGTTACCAAACACAAAGTACCATAAGAACACTGGAGTGATGGTTGTTGGAAATGGGCTTCTATACACCTATAAAGATATTGCATTACAAACCAGACGTTTGCAGCTAGAATAGTCATTTACCACATTATCAATGTATAGAGTGTATTTCTGAATCATTTAATGTTAGCTTCATTGGAAAAAATGTGCTTTTCGTTCAAAAATAAGGAAATTTCTAAGTGACCCTAAACTTTGGAACGGTAGTGTATATTTTAGGGGGGTGGGGCCCGGTCCAAATCTTTCACAGGGGCCCATCAGACTTTAGTTGCGCCTCTGATGACAAGGTATTTTTGTAATCCTACTCAAGATCACATGACAAAGTTTCCTATAATAAAAGGTTCAAAATCTATGAATATCAGAGCTGGAATGAAAGAAATTACACAGGTAGAATATTTATAACATACAAATGGTAGCGTTGTGTTAACCATGAGGTATTCAGGATATAAAATTGCCATCTTACAAAAACAAGCAAATCTGCTGAACGATATAAATAATAATCATAGTCACATAATGAAAGCAAGTTCTTAAACAAGACAAAACATCCAGTCTAAACGTTTTGTATTACGTTTGTGGTCTTCTCAAGAGAATAAAATCTTTGCTAGACATGTTATGTTTTTACAATAAAAAAAAATATCATTCAAACATTTTATCTGGAAGAGTAGTGCCAGGTTCACAGATCTACATACAGCTGTAAATCCCAGTGTGAACTTAAGAGGCTCTTTTTAATATCACGAGTCACAACTTGTGTTTTTGTGCCTTTTTGCCCTCCGAGTTGGTCCAGACTTGGCATTTTTGCCCTTACGGGTTCCATCTTCAACACTCAGAAGCTGAATGCTTTAATAGTGGGTTCCATGCTGAAAGCCTCTTTATTATTCTCATGAAAGTCAACATTCAAATATTCTTTTCTTTAACTTAAATTGGTATTCCAATAAGCCAGTCTCCCTTCATGCATACTAAACCACAGGAAAATAAGCATAATATATTTTAGGGAGCTTTATAGAGCAATGTTTTCAGATGCTAGAACAGATTTTAACTTTCCTACAATGCTGTTTTTGTTCTGGAAACTGCCAAAGATTTGTTCAAATTAAAGAAGCTGATTCATAAGGCATTCTTATGTATGAAGATGAATGGAAATGATGAATGTTGATGAACATGCTGACACTTAAGAAGCAGATGTACTAACATTAATAATTTAATTATGTTGTTTGTCATGTCCAGCTTGACTATCACCTTATATTTCAGTTATTACACGTGACTAGCCATCTGTCTTTCAGCCACTGTCATTGTAATGCCAAAAAGTCTAAATTAAGCATATTTTTTACTTTTAGAGGAAGCTATTTTACAGAAATGTCTTATAACTCATGTTTCCAGATGTTTCAATGTGAAAGGATTTCTGGTGGAATATGTTCTGTTTCCCAACATCCTCACTTACTATTAAAGGGTTTATCCAGCCTTATAAAAATGGACAAGCCGCAACCAATGTGATAAAATGACAAAATAAATTATACCCACCTATTCTTTAAGCATGGAAGACTTGGTGGTGCTCTTTATACCCTCCATACACATTAGACTAATGTCGGCCGCATCCACCAATATCAACGGATTTTACTCACACTCTAAAGTTTATGGGGACAACATCCTCACTTACTATTAAAGGGTTTATCCAGCCTTATAAAAATGGGCAAGCTGCAGCCAATATGATAAAATAACAAAATAAACTATACCCACCTATTCTTTCTTTCAGCATAGAAGACTTGGTGGTGCTCTTTATACCCTCCATACACATTAGACTAATGTCGGCTGCACCCACCAATATAAATGGATTTTAGCATGCACGTAGATAACAGCAACCCGCACTGCCTGTTCACTCGAGCTGAACACTGAGATGTGAACTCCGAATTAACAAACTCTTGCTGACTGCTGCCTTATCAGCCTTGGATCTTAGGTGCCGTGGCCAGAAAGATGCTTTCACAACGATTCAACAGTAGAAATAAAGGCCGCACTCACCGATCTCTTTGCAGGTGACTTTATTCAACATCCATCTTCACGGCACGGGGGTGTATATAACAAGATTTGTGAGAGCTGAACGACGGCCGTTTCGCACCGACCAGGTGCTTCTACGGGTTCATTGAATGGGCGGACGTGACGCCCTAAGTAAGGTGCATGTATCACGCACCTCCCTCTGCGCCACGCCGTCCATTCACGGCACAGAACATAAAAACATTTAAAATCATGTGTTATAGATTAAAAACAAGGTGAAAAAAATATATATATGCCCTAGTACTTAAGCATGCACCAATATTTTATGTATATATATATATGTATATATACATATATATGTATCCATTTGTGTATATATCTAACTGCTCCCCATGTTTTAACACTATATTATCCTGTTCTGATTACTATTAACTCAAACTACTACTACCATAAGTTAACAACCTAATTTTCTGTACTTCTCTTAGTCTGCTATTATAAATACGATTTAGAGCTCCTACAAGAATATAGAGAGTCATGTTTTAATGACTTAGCCAAATGGGAGGGGCATAGATCGGATTAATCCTATTCTCCATCCCTATTCGGTGTAACTACCTGGAACGTGTCCCTAATCCGATCTCAAAAAGCCACTTCTATCGCATTACGTGTTCTCGGACCTCCATGGTGGTTATCTACTATCTATAAAAAGACGGACATGTCGACTTTATCGTTGAGTCCAGCCGGACCCATTGCTCCTGTGCGTATAATCCAGGACGCTTCTCGCCTTAATAACATATTGCCCCGATCCCCACCTCCTTTGGGTAATCTGACCTGCTCAATGCCAGCAAAGGTCAGAATCCCTGGATTACTTTCATGGGTGTCACGGACGTGATCAATTAGCCTTGGTGACCCTTTTCCTGTAATGACCGACCTGCAGTGCTCCCTGATGCGTACATACAGGCACCTAATCGTTTTGCCAATATAATAGCGCCCACACGGACACCAGAGGGCATAAACTACATACTTAGTCTGGCAAGTGATCAAATCCTGAACTATATGTTCAACCGGTCCAATACGTAACAGTTTATCTGTACTGTGTTGTTTGCATAGGGTACAGCGCCCGCATCGATAATTACCTCGTGGTGTACTGCTTTCCAACCAGCTATTAGGTTTATCCTCTGTAACCCTATTCTGTACTAGTATGTCTCTAATCCTCATGCTCCTTCTATTGGAGATAAGGGGACCTCTAGCCACTACCTCTGTGAGATCTCTATCTCTCTCCAACAGATGCCAATTATTTCTGATCGCGGTTCTAATCTGTTTGTCCATTGGACCGTACTGGAAGCAGAACGTGAATCTTTTATCTTTGTTCTTTCCTTCATGATTTGTATAGCCAGATCGTGTTTCCATCTTTCTCTCTGCATCTCGCCATACCTGATCTGGGTATCCCCTGCATTTCAATCTCTCCCCTAATTCTTTTGACTGCCGAACAAATCCTTCGTTGGTATTATTTGTCCTTTTAGTTCTTACCAATTGTCCATACGGAAGACTGCATTTGGTGTGATATGGGTGATAGCTGTTAAAGTGCAACAGTGCATTTGTGGCCACAGATTTTCGATATACTGACGTATTAATCACCCCGTCCATTATGTCTATACTGACGTCAAGAAAGTCCAAATGGGATCCTCCAAAAGTGGAGGTAAAAGCCATGCCCATTTCATTGTAATTTAGTGATGCGACAAACTGCCCAAAGCTCTCCTCTGCCCCATCCCATATTATAAACATATCATCGATATAGCGTACATACATTTTTATATTTTTGAGAAACTTATTTCTAGTGGAATATATGTACTGCTCCTCAAATAAACCCAAATACAGATTTGCGAAGGTGCATGCTGCCGGAGTCCCCATGGCTGTGCCAACTACCTGTAGGTACCAGAGGTCCATGAACGTAAACGCGTTGTGTGTCAAAATGAATCTCAGACTATTACAAATAAAATCAACTACTCCCGTACTTTTTTGCGTGGTATTCAAAATTTGGCGTACTGCATCCACCCCTTGTTCTTGCGGGATACGTCCGCAAGAACAAGGAGATGTCGATTGACATTGTCCAATTTCGGATTGCCAATTGCATTCTCCGGGAGATGAGCTACCGGCAAAGATGTCCGTCGACGGCTTTTTCATTAACAACACAGGAGCAATTGGCTCAACGAGTGCTTCTGTTTATGGGAGAGACAGACTTAATGACTGCAAGCAGAACAACCGACAGCCATCTAATGTGTATGGGGGCTTTAATTTTGATTATAAGGGACCATCACATAACCTCTACAGTAGTCACATGCCTTATTATTGGCATTGCAGCTCCCATAACAGACCCCTGATGCCAATAATATGGCACGTGACCACTAAGAACAAAGTCTGGGAAAACCAACTGCGTTTCTGCACAGGACTGCCTGAGAGTAGTGAATATAGCTAATTTTGTTATTTTACAACATCCGCTGTGTTTTGTTAACATTTTTCAGCTGTTATGATAACCTCTTTAAAAATAAATGTGCTTAATGATTAAATTAATGAAGAATTAGATGCAAAGAGAGAATCTGGCATGTTTGTTTTTATAACCTTGCTTCTTGACTGTACGCCTAACAGTATATTATTAAGAAAAAGGTATCGTCGTAAAAGACTCAAAAAAGGCAACCAAAAATGGGAAAAAAAAAAGTTCAGAGATGAAATATTGTAATTTGTCATGGCAAATGAAAGAGGGAATCTGATAGACTGCACTTTTTATTTTCTCTACTTTGATAAAATTCTTTCAGGGTATTTATGGGATTTCTAATTGTGCTCACAATGTCAATTTATGTGCTAAGTACCTTCGTTTTTTAACTTATTTTCTACAGCAGTAATGCAATTACAATTTCATCTTTTCCATGTTTACATATTATAGCATTCCAAGTGCAGCTTTATTTTGTTATAGTGGCTCTCTTAGCTTGCACCTGTTCACATTTGTCTTTCTTTTTGGAAGTGACGGTGGTCAGTATTTTAATATATGTGTTTCTATGTGTCATATTTTTCAAGCAATTGTTTGTTATTGTTTTTATAACTATTACATCTTTTTTGCAAAAAGTGGTCAGTGACCTGAATTGTTTTGAGGCCACGTATGCTGTGATATTTTTAACACTTTCCAACCTTTTCCATTGTGTTGGCCATCAAATTTCTTTCTTAATATCTAATTTGTCATTCATTCTTTTTCACCAGATCTCGGTTTTACCTTGCAAAATGTTTATGGCTGAAGTTAGTACGGAAAAATGTAGATATATATATATATATATATATATATATATATATATATATATATATATATATATATATATATATATATATATATACAGATATATTAGTAGATATTTAAAAGTGTTTTCTCAGGTTCATTAATGGTTAGAATTGCAACATTGCATTTTACATATCAAAAAAACCTCTCCGTTCTCAAGACGGGAATGATTTTTAATTCTGCATTGTACTGCTCTTTGCCTAAATTACCGGCCACCTCAGAATGGATGCTTTCCTTGGCAAGGAGCAAAGGCTTGCAAACTGTTGGCTATACAGCTTGCAGGCGCCGCTCTCAAGCTGGCTTCATCGCTGGATATGGTTAACGTCAGTGCCCCTGTGCGTCACTGATACTGTAAAGACAAAGCAGTTTCTGCTAGCAGCATGGAAGAGCGCACAGTTCGGAACATCGGCAGGACCATGCCTCTGGTCTGAACTGTCAATTTTAAAGAGCCCATTACCCCAGAAGGCAGAGATGCTGGGGCATGCCTGAAGACAGAAAATGACCACACACCTTTAAATTATTTTTTTTTTTGTGGTGAATCACAATTAAAATGTGATTAAGCTCCTATTCCCAACTGATAGAACTCCTGTCACCACTCTGTTGTCTCGTGTCCCAGGACCAGGGGCTCCTTCCCTGTCCCTAACTATAAGAGCGCCATAGTTCAACCTGTTCCCTGGATTACTTCTGATGGTGAAGATGCTGGGGCCACTTACCTTGCCTTAGCACCTGAATCCACCCTCAGTCTGCACCCTTCCCCACGCAGAGAAGAGGGGAGTAGTAGTGTATCGTAATACACCAAGATTAACAAGATAATACAAACAGCGGTAATAAAAAATGCCGACCATACAAATATACTCACACAGACAACAGAGGTATGTATCAAGGAGTGGAGGATGGGGTTAAACCAAAGTAGAAGAGAAGGAATTATCACACACTCAAAACCTAGCAACAGTCACAGATAAATCCACCAAATGCTTTTCTCTAATAACAACCACCAGCCATGCAGCATAAGCTAGCTCTGACAATGAGTGCTAGCCAGAGCCCAGGGAGTGGGAGTGGCTAACAGTGCATAGCTGAGAGCCCTAATGCTCCAGGAGCTCTCAACAGAGCAGATTAACCCCTGCAGTGCTGAAAGAAATTTACACTGTTTAATATGAAGGTGAAGTGCTTCTAATCTGTGCAGGAGTAGGAGAAATCAGACGTTGCAGTCTTCTGGCTCCTCTCTGTTGCGGTAAACCCATGAGAACTCCACTAATTTTTTCTTGAAGCCTTCACAGTGCAGTTATTCCCATTGACCTCTGATGTCTTCTAGAAATAAACAAGCTTTTTCCTAATTAAGAATTGTAAGATAAAACCAGTGATTTCAGAATTTTCCAAATACGTCAAAACACAAGGACATAAGTGTCCTTCTGAATACTCGTCAGAGTGCACACTGTGATTGGAACGGGCCAGTATTTTTCCATTTCAGGATTGTTTTCTTGGTTATTTCTGCAGTCCCAGGAAACCATTATTAACTTGGCGAAAAAAAAACAGTAGCTGTGTTCCACAGTAGTGACCCTGCGGTCAGTGGTTGGCGTCCAATATGGACACTTACAGATGTATGACCTCATGCACAATGCTGTGGGAGAAATCTGTAGTATTCCTGCCAAACTGAATGAGGTATATGCATTAATGATCACATCGGACCGGACTCAGAAATAAGATGGATTGTACTATGTCTGGTTAGTATAAGAAACACATTAATTTCTTTCTCAAGTAGCCAGTAGACATAAAAAAGTCAAGTTTGTTTTGAAAGCAGCATTATGGCTACATTTTCGCTCATGTATCACTACAAGCACCTGTGTTGTGTTAAAAATGTATTTTGTGCTCAACGCAAAGCCTCTAAAGGGCGCCATAGCTGTTTTTAACAGCATTCACCTTACTGTAGTCTGTAGATGTCCGTTGACTTTTACAGAACAGTATGGTGGGCACGCTCGGTGATCAGTGCAGGGATAGGCAGACGTTGAGCTTTGATCATCACTTATCGTGAATAGATCCTGTGTTACCTATATATATATATATATATATATATATGTTGTTAAATTATTATTATTATTATTTATTTATATAGCACCATTAATTCCATGGTGCTGTACATGAGAAAGGGGTTACATACAGAGTTATAGATATCATTTACAGTAAACAGGTTTACAGTGACACACTGGTACAGAGGGGAGAGGACCCTGTCCTTGCGGACTTACATTCTATGGGATAGTGGGGAAGAGACAGAAGGTAGGGGTGAGGCGGCGGCGGCTCTGGCGGTGGTGAGGCGGCGGCTCGGTTATTGTAGGCTGTAGGCTTTCCTGAGGAGATGGGTTTTCAGGTTCCGTCTGAAGGATCCGAGGGTGGTGGATAATCGGACGTGTTGAGGCATGGAATTCCAGAGGATGGTGGATATTCGGGACAAATCTTGGAGGCGATTGTGTGAGGAACGAATAAGTGTGGAGGAGAGTAGGAGGTCTTGGGATGAACGAAGATTATGTGAGGGAAGATAGTGGGAGATTAGTTCAGAGATATAGGGAGGGGACAGGTTGTGGATGGCTTTGTAGATCAGTGTTAGTAGTTTGAACTGGATTCGTTGGGGGATTGGGAGCCAGTGGAGGGATTTGCAGAGGGGAGAAGCAGGGGAGTAGCGAGGAGAGAGGTGGATTAGGCGGGCAGCAGAGTTGAGGACAGACTGGAGTGGTGCAAGAGAGTTAGCGGGGAGGCCACAGAGGAGGGTGTTGCAGTAATCGAGGCGGGAGATGATGAGAGCATGCACAAGAGTTTTGGTAGATTGTGGACTGAGGAAGGAACGGATTCTGGCAATATTTTTGAGTTGGAGGCGACAGGAGGTGGCAAGAGCTTGGACGTGAGGTTTGAAGGACAGGGCAGAGTCAAGAGTTACTCCGAGGCAGCGGATTGCAGGAGCGGGAGAGAGCGTGATGCCGTTCACCATAATAGATAGATTGGGTAGGGGGGATACGTGAGGTGGGGGAAAGATGATGAATTCGGTTTTGTCTACATTGAGTTTTAGGAAACGAGATGTGAAGAAGGAGGATATGGCTGACAGACACTTCGGGATTCTGGACAGCATGGAGGTGACATCTGGGCCAGAGAGGTAGATCTGAGTGTCGTCTGCATACAGGTGGTACTGGAAGCCATGGGACTTTGAGTTGTCCTAGGCCAAGGGTATAGATGGAAAAAAGTAGGGGTCCTAGGACAGAGCCTTGAGGGACTCCAACAGAGAGAGGGCGGGATGAGGAGGTAGTGTGGGAGTGGGAAACGCTAAATGTGCGGTTGGATAGGTATGAGGCAATCCAGGACAGGGCGAGGTCTTTGATGCCAAGGGAAGAAAGAATCTGTAGCAGTAGGCAGTGATCGACTGTGTCGAAAGCAGAGGACAGGTCAAGAAGGAGGAGGATGGAGAACTGTCTGTTAGCTTTGGCTGTGACTAGGTCATTAGTAATTTTTGCCAGGGCAGTTTCGGTGGAGTGGTGGGGGCGGAAGCCAGATTGGAGGTTGTCAAGGAGAGAGTTAGATGAGAGGTGGGAGGAAAGTTGACCATGGACATGCTGCTCAAGGAGTTTTGAAGCAAACGGGAGCAGTGATATGGGGCGATAGCTGGGCATAGCAGTTGGGTCAAGGTTAGTTTTTTTGAGGATGGGTGTGATGGTGGCATGTTTGAAGGCAGAGGGGAAAGTACCAGAAGAGAGAAAATTCACTTGTTTCATGATTATCTTACCATGTAAAGAGGTTGCAGATCCCCTGACAGACAGGAAAAATGCTCGTTAATCAGGTGATATGATCTTCTGTGCAGCACAAAAGATCATCGTTGTCTGCGGCATCGCACTGCTGATAACATTGGCAACCTATGCTCTCTGAGCGATCTAGTATAGTTCTATATTGCTCAGGGTGCATTGTTTGCTTTGTTATCCCTGTATGTAGGCATTCAAACCACTTTCATTCAGTAAAAGATATTGGTCAGCAGTAGAGTTGAACGAATATGTTCGGAAACCAATCACCAAATCCAAATTTGCCATATTCGTGCCATATTTGTACCCTATTCATGCCAAATTTATGTTTGTCAATCGTTTGCGAACATAGTCGCTCATTTCTACTCCCATTGACTCCAATGGCATTCGGCGAATATTGCAAATACGATATTCACCGGTGATCGTAATCTGAGCCAAATATTGAAAAATTTGCTCAACTCTAGTCAGCAGTCATACTGATCAGTCCTTGCAAAAATGCTTAAATCCTCATCAAAATCGTCAACAGAATCCACATCTAAATTGTGGATTTAATTGTAAATTTTAGTGTATTACAGGCTAGTTACACAGTGATCCCAAACAGTAACCCATAGCATAGCACCTCTCCCGCAAGCGCTCTAACCCCCTAGCCATACCACGTTACCTATTACCTCCTGTAATGCACCCTATGTATGGCCTCATTCAGATATCCGTGTTGCATGTACATGTGCTATCTGTCTTTTTCAGATACAACACTTAGCCATTATAATCTATGGACCGTGTGTCCATGCAGAACTCATGGAGACATCACTGTTTTGTTTTTTTTACTGGCAGCATGAATGAAAACTGCCAATACAAGTCTATGGGTCTGTGAAAAACATGTACAACAAACAGGTGGCATCTGTGTGACATCCCATCCACGTGCTGGGTAAGCAAAGCGTCTTCATTTTATTACTCATGTATAAGCAGTTTTTCAGCACATTTTTTTTGTGCTGAAAATGCCCCCCCTCGGCTTATACATGATCCAATTGTCCCAGAAACTCGGTGGGGGAGCGGTGGAGCAGCAGGTCACAGAGGCAGGAGCCGGCGGCTGTGGCTAAAGCCTGTGCCTGCTGCTAAAGAGAAATTAATATTCATTTCTCTTACAGCGTGCACAGTGACAGCACAGCCACCAGCTTCCAGGACACATTCTACTCACCTTCCTGCACGCCCTCGCTGCATCTCATTCGTTCCAGTGCCAGCAGCCTTTCACATGGCCCCGCTCATTAACGTAATGAATATACACGCCTCTCCACTCCCATAGGCGTGGAGTGAATATTCATTACCTTAATGAGCAGGGCCACGTGAACGCTCGGCCGCAGGAGCTTCCGGTGCTGGAATGAGATGCAGCGAGGGCTCGCAGGATGGTGAGTAGGATTTTTTTTTTTTTTTATAGGAACCATGCATACAGGGATAGGGGATAAAAAGCCATGCATACAAGGACGGAATGGGGGGAGCCATGCATACAAGGACAGGGGATAAGGAGCCATGCATACAAGGACTTGGATGGGGGAGCTATGCATACCAGGACAGGGATGAGGGGACAATGCATACCCAGCTTATACTTAAGTTAATAAGTTTACTCAGTATTTCGTGGCAAAATTAGGTGCCTTGGCTTATACTCGTGTCAGCTTATACTCGAGTATATACAGTATCTATCCATACGTAATAAACAGTGACTAACACAATAAATTCTGGACATAGCAAGTAATATATGAAAAAATGTGTTAAAAAAATAAGTGTATGAACATGTAGTACACAATTAGATACATAGACGTATATCTGCTGGAAAATTAAATAGTAGACCATGCGGACATAATCTAGAACCAAAAAGAGAAACACCAAACTATGTGGTCACAGGAAAGATAATGGCATAGATCTTAAGAGTAAAAAACTTTTATTTAACAAACATTTGGCTACATGGTGACACTGTAGAAGACGGTTGCCCAGTGCCCACACATCTGATAAAATCAAGAACAATTAGATATACAAGGATAAAATTTTAAACTAAATACAATATAATGAACCACAGGTAAATGATATATATAGCGCCAGAGGCAACTATACCTAAATTATTGGCAGATTAAAAGAGGGAAGGTGTCATGAATATGGCACATTCTGCTAGGACCTATGGTACATTTGAGATTAGAAGATTGCGGTGATTAGGGGGATCAGCCAAGCAGAGGAGAACACCAGGTGGAATGATCCAGCCCTCAGAAGCCAGTTTTGTCAAGGCCTGTTGGCTACTTTCACACTTGCGTCGTGTGACGTATGTCGCAATGCGTCGTCTTGGAGAAAAAACGCATCCTGCAAAGTTGCCCGCAGGATGCTTTTTTTCTCCATAGACTTGCATTAACGACGCATTTGCGACGGTTTGCACACGTCGCATCCGTCGTGTTTTGGCGGACCGTCGGCACAAAAAAAGTTCCATGTAACTTTTTTTGTGCTTCGCATCCGCCATTTTCGACCGCGCATGCGCCGCCGAAACTCCGCCCCCTCCTCCCCGGACTGCAGAATGGGCAGCAGATGCGTTGTAAAACTGCATCTGCTGCCCACGACTTGCAGTTATTTCACAGGTTCCGTCGGTACGTCGGCCCGACGCATTGCGAGGGGCCCGTACCGACAGAAGTGTGAAAGTAGCCTTAGAGAGGCTAAAGGACTTGTTGGTCGTGTATGAAACTCCTGAGTCCTTGGAGGCTGCTATTGCCCTAGTCATTTGGATTGATAGACGCCTCAGAGATAGACCCATGATGACCCCTCCCCCAACTGTACTCCATGGAGGGGAGAGCTCTCTCGTGTGTCCTGATGCATCTATGCAGTTGAGGTTTCAGGCTGAACCTCCTGCGGCCCGCCACAGAACGGGGGTTTGTTTCTTTTGTGGTCAGAAGGGTCACTTCTGCAAGTTTGTCTTACTTGCAGAAGTGTTTTTTAGTATGAAGACTGAAAGTGTCTATTCTTTTGGATAGTTGGGGCAGGGGGCCAATATGTCGGATGCACGGTTTGCCCAAGCTCTTGGTTTGTCTTGTAGTGTTCTGGCAAAACCCATCCCCATATTTTCTATTGATTCTGATCCTCTTGATTAGGAGTGTTTTACACAGGTGGTACCTTAATTTGGGCCTTCACATTGGGGTCATGCATAAATAATGCATTTATTGCTACGGTATGTGCTTGAATATCTTTCTACTTGTATTGTACTGACTGGGTCTCCCGTGGTTAGCTATGCATAACCCCATTTTTGATTGGCAGTATAGGGAAATAGCAAAATGCAGTGATTTCTGTAACAATAACTGTCTTAATACCCACCTCTCATACCCTCTTTTCTGTCCGGTTTTGAGGAGGTGTTTTCTGAAGAGGGGTGCCAGGAATTGCCTCCTCATCGGGCTTATGAAAGTCCAGTTAACTTGCTGTCTGTAGCAAAACTATCCAAATTCAGGTTATACAATATTTCGGGTCCCAAAAGACAGGCCATGAAGTAGTATGTCTCGGAAAGTCTTGCCAAGGGACATATCGGACCTTCCTCTTCCCCTGTTGCTGCAGGGTTTTTTTTGTCAAGAATAAAGATGGAGGTCTGTGTTATTGTCTACAATTTTGGGAGTTAAATGGAATTACCATCCAATACCTTCCGCTCATTCCAGATGTTAATCAGATTGTTGGAGCAAAATGGTTCTCCAAGTTAGGGGAGGCATATAATCTAACTAAAATCAGAGAAGGGGAAGTGGAAAACTGCATTTAACACCCCTGAAGGGCATTTCGAAAATCTTGTCATGCCATTTAATCTGACTAATGCCCCTGCCATTTTTCAAAATTTTATTAGTGATATCTTCTGTCATCTGGGGCAAATTTGTGGTGGAATACCTCGACAACATTTCAATCTACCCACCTGATTTTGGGACACATCACGGACACGTTAGACAGGTACTACAGATATTGCGAGATAATAAACTGAAAACAAACATGAGAACAAGGAGTGCAAACTAGGTCTCATAAAAAGTAGCATTTTATTTCAATATTATTTAAAAAATATATATATGGGTAAACAGACATATGTAAAACACAAACCGAGTATCCCTGAAAAAATGGTGCCAATTCATATGTGCAATATATTCAGCAAAAAAGTTTTTTTTATAAAACAGCCCTAACCAAATGTGGGCCCTTTTATGAATACCCCTAGTCAAAAAGCAACTGCTATGACTATTGTTAAATAATTTTAGACACACAGAGAAAACAAGTGAGTACTTACATCAAGATGGTATGTAAATGCACGGGGGAGGGTAGAGTACATATTTCCTGGCCCACCAGCCCCAACGCACGTTCACCCAAGGCTCATCTCCTTGTCACATATATGTAAAGGTATATAGCAAAAAACATCATAAGAAAAATGCCTTGGTGGTCCAGGTGGATGTGTGGCGCCCACCCCGACGCGCGTTTCGGTATGCACCCTCGTCGGGTTACCCCAGGATCCTGCTCTCCCTAAGCATCTTACAAGTTATTACTGTTTTTCTATGTACTACTATGCACTTTACTTGTGGGATTCTGCCACTATAGGGCATCATTTCTATGTATACTTACCTTCATCCGTAATGTGGGTGAATTTGAGTCCACTTGGTCTCTCTTTCTATATATATCTTTTATCTCCATGCATAGTACATTCATTGTCCTGTATACCTGGGTTTTTGGTAGAAGGGATTTCTGTGTCCTACTCTCCCTTCATTATTTTTTATTGATTTTATCATGTATGTCAGATTGCATAATTAAAGTTTGTTATCTACTTCTAATACGGGCCTTTAGAGCTTCCATTCTTTTTGGAACTTTGTTTATTAGAAGTTCCCCATTTAGTTTTTCATTTTTATATTCTAATGATGTAGTGTAAATCCGCCGTGATCCCTATGAAGAGGCGCACCTCAGATTCTTACTACACACGGGCTGAACCCTACGTTGGACACCGGCCTTACAATTGGTTTTATGTACGGGAAAACCTCTAGTTTGTAAGGGTTCTCCACACCAGACGACACTTTTGTCTTTAAAATTGAGTCATGTGAAACCTTACACAAATCAACTCAAGAGCATTCATAGAGTTTTGCCTATGCCCAACTTTTTTACAATCAATCATTTAACATTTCCCTCTATCTGCAGACAGCTGTTGGGTCCATCATTATTAGTATGAGAAAGTTCTGGGTTGTACATGTTGGACAATGGATGCAACACTGTAGGCTGCAGTATGAAAACATTGTAGCACAGACTTTACTGAACATCTGTAGCAAATTATCTCATCCTGCCTTTCCAAATACAACCCCTACACTGAGCTGTTACATAGTTTCCCTCAAGTATATAACAATAAATTGTCACTATAGTGAATAATCTCCATAAGATCACCTTTTTTGACAAGACCAAATCATAACCCAAACCTGAATTCCTATGACTGTGAGCATCTGCTGAAGGATCACTTGCCAAAACAAATATATATGTGGTTGTCTTTAAGGGAATCTGTCGCCAGGATTTGCTACCTCATCTGAGAGCAGAATAATGTAGGAAAATAGATCCTGATTCCAGCGATGTGTCACTTAGATTACTTGGTGATAGAGCTTTTAGATTTAGCATGGAGCATAGCTCAGAAAGCTAACCCTGCCCTCACCAAGCTCTCTATGTACATTGTATATTGACAGTAAGCTGCTAATCAGTGCTGGGATGGAGATGGACCACATGCCACCCAAGCTGTAGTCTGACAGTGATAATCTCCTGCTGATAAAACACTCATTGTATTGAAACAGCCACACAGCCTAATAAGTGACACATTACTGAAATCATTGTTTCAGACCCTACCTTACACTACCCTCTGATGACATAGTTAAAAGCTGCTTGACCGATTCTCTATAAGGAGGTTTCATTGTTTTGTTGACTATGTATCTTCCGATTTGGTTGGATTGACCGGACATGACATTTGCCAAGTTAAACTTACTGTTGGGTGACGGGATATTATTTTATATTGGGTCTAGATAATATATTTTAACATGTTTGACATGTTTAAATTCCAGAAACTCATTCTTTCTGGCTGGAATCTTCAGACCTTGTTTTTGTCAATCATTGTAATGTCAACAGTAATGGGCTGAAAGTTGTGATTTACAAGTAGCTTTTCAGCACAGCATTCCTGAGCTATAGCTGTATCTTGACAAGCCCAGAGGACAGGCTTACCGCTATCTCCAGCAGCATATCCTTCGGCTTAAAGCTACATTTCTGGTGTCACATTTTAGTATGAGATTTTACAGCACAGAGAGGGGCATATTTAAAGATTCTCATAAACACAGGACAACTGCTGGCCAAAGGATCTGTTTCCCTCAACCACATGTAAACCCTACGTACATGTATATTGAGACTATCAGACAATTATCTTATTGGTAAATAATTGTTTTGGCCCAATACATAGAAACCAGTCATCCAATCCACCAACATTTAAGGGAATCTGTCACCCCAAAAATCGTATATGAGCTAAGGCCACCGGCATCAGGGGCTTATCTACAGCATTCTGTAATGCTGTAGATAAGCCCCCGATGTAACCTGAAAGGTAAGAAAAAAACGCCAGGGGCGGTCCCGGTTCCCGCAGATGCTGGGCCTCTCTGACCTTTCCCGGCGCCTGCGCACTGCAGTACTTTGCTCTGCCCTCAACAGGGCAGACAAAGTACGCCTGCGCCGGAGCCACTGCAGGAAGACAAGAAGAGGACGTCATCGTATGAAGATGGGAGGCCCCGGACCGTGACACCCATCGGACCGGACTGCAGCGGGACCGCCCCTGGGTGAGTATAATCTAACATGTTTTTCTTACCTTTCAGGTTACATCGGGGGCTTATCTACAGCATTCTGTAATGCTGTAGATACGCCCCTGATGCCGGTGGGCTTATCTCATATACGATTTATGGGGTGACAGATTCCCTTTAATAGGATGTGAATACGTTTAACCTGACAGTAGGCTTTGCCCATTGGTGCTTGGATCACCAAATCCAGAAGATGCCATGTGTCCCCTGCTCTGTACACTTTATAAAGTACCTAAAAAATATCATTTTTGGAATGTGTACTCCAGTTTTATATTCTAAAAGAGATATTGAAAAGATAGAGTTGGTTCAAAGGTAATATGGAAGGTCTTTCCTGTAAGGAGAGGTTAGAAAAGTTGGGCTTGTTCAGGTTAGAAAAAAAAGACTTATTTATATGATCAATTCCTTCAATAGACCTTAAAAAGCACTACATGACAGTCATTACATGTGGAAGAAAAGCGATTCTGGCAACAACACAGGAAAGGGTTCTTTACAGTTAAAGTAGTCAGACCGAGGAATGCCCTCCCGCAAGTAGTAATGGCAGATGCTATATCAGTATTTGAAAAAAAACGCCGGATGTTTTTCTCATAACCATTGGTATCAAATGTTATTCATAATCTGGCAATAGGTAATATATAATTCATCACAAAAGCTTGAACTAGTTGGACCAAAGTCTTTTTTGTATTTTTTGTAACTGTGCTAAAATTGTAATTTCCCAGTTTTCCTCCATCATGCTGGATTTCTATTAATATATTGTACGTCCAGTAAGTGCAGAATTATTTTGCTGTACTACCGTAAATTTTTTTAAAATACTTCAAATATCACATAACTGTCACCAATCAATATCCCCCAACATCATTTAAAGATAACTTTTAAACCATTTAATGTTTTTTTAGTTTTTTTCATAGTATTTGGCCCCTCATGAGTTAATTTTCATTAAGTCCAAGTGCGTGTTATCAGATAGTTTTCACTGGGAGCTGGTACTTTTTTCCACTGTATGATGTTCCACAATCATCAGCAGACAGCATCCCTCAAAGGAAAGAAGAGCTTAGAGCACGTTTCTCAATGTGAGATGTAATGATACAGCCCTGATCTTCTGGTCTAACCTCCAGCATGAATCAGTGTGGAGGAGGGGCAGTGCAGCTGTGTTTAGTTGTATCACACTACAAACCCTTCTATCAGCTCTCTGTCATGATTTCCCCAGGGCATCGAGCTCCTTCCCTGTCCCTCAAGCTAGGACCCTAGGCTATCCGTGCTCCCCAGATTACTCCTGATGGTGAAGATGCTGGGGTCTCGTACCTTGCTATGCTCCTATATTCACGCTGATTTGTTTCCTCCCTCACCCAGGGAGCTATGGGACAGGAATAAGATAACACAAAACCTAACAGACAGAGGGGAAACAGACCGGGATAAAAGAAAATTACAATCATGGAAACACACTTAGAAAACAACCAAGTGGAATTCAAGGGAACAGTAGGAGGGACCAACCAAAATGGGAAAGCGGATTAATGTAAACACACAATGCCAAATCCATGGAGATAGCTCCTGTAACTACACCAACTAACTGCTACTAATTCAGAACTCTCCTTCGCCACCAAACAAGGAAGTTGTAACTATCACCACCCATTCCCTAGTGCAAGTGTTGAGCTTATATACCTGAGAGAAGCGGCAAACACTGAACAGCTGAGACAATTTGAAACGGAGAGCTCCAGGAGATACACAGACCTGATTAATCCTTGCAATAACAGAGCAACAATAACAGAGCAAGGAAGACCTGGACTGCTAAAAGGAAGGTGAAGCAGATCTAATACGTGTATTGGTTTGTGTAACTAGATACCGCAATCTTCTGACCCTTTCTCTATCACTGTATCCCGGTGACACTTTCCTTTCCTAGCACAGTCACCTCTGCTGTAATGCCTCTCCCACTGCACTGTCTGTCCAGAGATGTGTCCGTAATCAAATGTATATCTATTATGCTCAACTTGTAATCACTCTGCAATTAGATCTTTGCAGGGTGTCAGTACATCTCACACAGCAGGAGCCCAGAACAGACAGGTTACTCCTGTGTGAGATGTACTGACAACCTTGACCTCACAGCAGAGCTATTACAAATTGAGCACCACACATTTAGTTTAGTTCCGCTTTAAATAGCAGTACAGTTCGCGTGTTAGCTCAGTTCTGTAATTCTGGAGCATTACTATTACTTGCGACACTACATGTTAATGCAGTAATGCGGTAGTGGCCAGATAGCTGATGAGAAGATAACTGCAGGGTTGGTCACAAATTATGAGGGATAAGAGAATCACATTTGTTTTTGTTGAAAATAAGCAAAATTGAAAAAAGCTAGAATAGACAAAAGTGGTAATAGTCCTGGCAAAGGAGAAAAGAAAAAAGGTTTTATTTCATCTGAGATTCATTACAAAATCTATTAAAAATTATTGAAGCATAAAATAATAAAGATGTATCCATCAAACCCAGCATGAAGCATGCTTAAAAGATTTTATGACCCGTTAAGTCTTAAAGTCTAGACAGTAATGCCTGGCAGCAAAAAGATCTGCTATCAGAGTGTGTCTTCTGTATTTGATGCCGTCAACACCTAAGTGTGAATATATAAGTAGAGTCTATTACAAAGTTTACAAGTTAGAAGGTTACACACCCACAAATAAATTTGTAAGATATGTACTATATTTTCATAAAATTAATTATCCTAAAAACTCTGTGTTAATTTAGGAATATTGATAAGATGAAGCTTTCATGGTAGAAGTAGATGTATCTTAGGATGTGTAAACTTAAAAACACAACTGTATCATTTGAGTGTGAGCTAAATTGCAGATTCCACACAAAAAAGAACATAATGATGTACAGTGGCATGTAAAAGTTTAACTACTGTTGTTTAGTGATGAGTGAGTGTACTCGTTACTCGGGTTTCTCCGAGCATGCTCAGGTGGTCTCCGAGTATTTTTGGCGTGTTCGGAGATTTACTTTTCGTCACCGCAGCTGCGTGATTTGCGACTGCTAGACAGCCTGAATACATGTGGGGGTTGCCTGTTTGTTAGGGAATTCCCACATGTATTCAGCCTGTCTAGCAGTCGCAAATCATGTAGCTGCGGTGATGAAAACTAAATCTCGGAGCATGCCCAAAATACTTGGAGACCACCTGAGCATGCTAGCAGAAACCCGAGTAAGGAATATACTCACTCATCACTACTGTTGTTGTGAACAGATAAGCAAGTTGAACATGAAAATCTCTAAAAGGACTAAAGTTATTAAAGATTACACATTTCCTTTGTATTTAGGCAAATTACAGGTTCTTCTCTCTAAGCTAAAATATCATCTAAAAGTTAATTTATTTCAGTTCTTCAATACAAAAAGTGAAACTCCTATATTATATCGAGTCATTACACACAGAGTGATCTATTTCAAGTGTTTATTTCTGTTAATGTTGATGATTATGGCTTACAGCCAATGAAAACCCAAAAGTCATTATCTCAGTAAATTAGAATACTTTATAACACCAGCTTGAAAAATGATTTTAAAATCTGAAATGTTGGCCTACTGAACTGTATGTTCAGTAAATGCACTCCGTACTTGGTCAAGGCTCCTTTTGCATCAATTACTGCATCAATGCACCATGGCATGGAGGCGATCAGCCTGTGGCACTGCTGAGGTGTTATGGAAGCCCAGGATGCTTTGATAGCAGCCTTCTGCTCATCTGCATTGTTGGATCTGATGTTTCTCATCTTCCTCTTGACAATACCCCACAGATTCTCTATGGGGTGAAGGTCAGGTGAGTTTGCTGGCCAATCAAGCACAGTGATACTATTGCTTTTAAACCAAGTATTTGTACTTTTGGCAGTGTGGACTGTGGACAGGTGCCAAGTCCTGCTGGAGAATGAAATTTCCATCTCCAAAAAGCTTGTCAGCAGAGGTAAGCATGAAGTGCTCTTAACCTGGTAGATGGCTGTGCTGACTTTGGTCTTGATAAAACACAGTGGACCTACACCAGCAGATGACATGGCTCCCCAAACCATCACTGATTGTGGAAACTTCACACTAGACCTCCAGCAGCTTGGATTGTGGCCTCTCCGCTCTTCCTCTAGATTCTGGTACCTTGATTTCCAAATGAAATGCAAAATTTACTTTCATCTGAAAACAACACATTGGACCACTGAGCAACAGTCCAGTTCTTTTTCTCCTTGGTCCAGGTAAGACACTTCTGGCATTGTCTTCTCATCATGAGCGGCTTGATACAAGGAATGCGACACTTGTAGCCCATGTCCTGGATACATCTGTGTGTGATGGCTCTTGAAGCAATGACTCCAGCAGCAGTCCACTCCTTGTGAATCTCCCCCAAATTTTTGAATGGCTTTTTCTTAACAATCCTTTCAAGACTGTGGTTATCCCGGCTGCTTGTGCACTTTTTTCTACCACACTTTTTCCTTCCACTCAACTTTCCATTAATATGCTTGGATACAGCACTCTGTGAACAGCCAGCTTCTTTAGCAATTACCTTTTGTGGCTTACCCTCCTTGTGGAGTATGTCAATTACTGCCCTCTGGACATCTGTCAAGTCAGCAGTCTTCTCCATGATTGTGGAGGCTACTGAAACAGACTAAGTGACCTTTCTAAAAGCTTAGGAAGTATTTGCTGGTGTTTTTTTGTTAATTATTCTTTACTGATTATTATTATTTACTGAGATGATGATTATGGCTTACAGCCAATGGAAACCCAAAAGTCATTAACATTAACAGAAATAAACACTTGAAATAGATCACTCTGTTTGTAATGACTATATAATATAGGAGTTTCACTTTTTGTATTGAAGAACTGAAATAAATTTACTTTTTTATCTAATTTTGTGAGATGCACCTGTGTGTGTCTATATATATATATATATATATATATATATATATATATAATTATTATTTATTATAGCGCCATTTATTCCATGGCGCTTTACATGTGAGGAGGGGTATTAAGTACAATAATCTTGAATAATACAAGTCACAACTGGTACAGGAGGAGAGGACCCTGCCCGCGAGGGCTCACAATCTACAAGGGATGGGTGAGGATACAGTAGGTGAGGATAGAGCTGGCCGTGCAGTGGTTTGGTCAATCGGTGGTTACTGCAGGTTGTAGGCTTGTCGGAAGAGGTGGGTTTTCAGGTTCTTTTTGAAGGTTTCGATGGTAGGTGAGAGTCTGATATGTTGTGGTAGAGAGTTCCAGAGTAGGGGTGATGCGCGAGAGAAATCTTGTATGCGATTGTGGGAAGAGGAGATAAGAGGGGAGTAAAGAAGGAGATCTTGTGAGGATCGCAGGTTGCGTGCAGGAAAGTACCGGGAGACAAGGTCACAGATGTATTGTGGATGGCTTTGTATGTCATGGTTAGGCTTTTGTACTGGAGTCTCTGGGTAATGGGGAGCCAGTGAAGGGATTGACAGAGAGGGCAGGCCGGGGAATAGCGGGGGGACAGGTGGATTAGTTGGGCAGCCGAGTTTAGATTAGATTGGAGGGGTGCGAGAGTGTTAGAGTGGAGGTCACAGAGCAGGAGGTTACAGTAGTCGAGGCGGGAGGTGATGAGGGCATGGACTAGGGTTTTTGCATATTCTTGGTTTAGGAATGTGCGGATCCGTGAAATATTTTTGAGTTGAAGGCAGCAGGAAGTGGAAAGGGCTTGGATATGTGGTTTGAAGGAGAGATCAGTGTCAAGGATTACCCCGAGACAGCGAGCTTATGGGACTGGGGAGAGTGGGCAGCCATTTACTGTAATGGATAGGTTCGTTGGGGGGGTCGCGTGAGATGGGGGAAAGACAATGAATTCTGTTTTGTCCATGTTAAGTTTTAGAAATCTAGCGGAGAAGAAGGATGAAATAGCGGATAGACATTGAGGGATTCTGGTTAGTAGGGTGGTGATATATGGTCCAGAGATGTAGATCTGTGTGTTGTCAGCATAGATATGATACTGAAATCCATGAGATTCTATGAGCTGTCCCAGGCCAAAAGTGTAAATGGAGAAGAGCAGGGACCCTAGAACTGAACCTTGCGGGACTCCGACAGATAGGGGGCGAGGTGAGGAGGTGGTGTGTGAGTGGGAGACGCTGAATGTCCGGTCAGTTAGGTATGACGAGATCCAGGATAGGGCCAAGTCTGTGATGCCAAGGGATGAGAGGGTCCGCAGCAACAGGGAATGGTCCACTGTGTCAAAGGCCGAGGACAGGTCCAGGAGGAGGAAGATAGAGTAGTGTCACTTGCTCTTGGCGGTTAATAGGTCATTGGTGACCTTAGTTAGGGCAGTTTCAGTGGAGTGGTGTGACCGGAAGCCTGATTGTAAGCGGTCGAAGAGGGAGCAGGAAGATAGATGGGAGGACAGTTCAAGATGGACGTGTTGTTCCAGTAGTTTTGAGGCATAGGAGAGAAGTGATATAGGGCGATAGCTAGATACAGAGGATGGGTCAAGAGAGGGCTTTTTGAGGATAGGTGTGATTGAGGCATGTTGAAAGCTGAAGGGGAAAACACCAGTTATTAGTGATAGGTTGAAGAGATGGGGTTAGGGTTGGGATGAAGACTGGCAAGGTTTGGGATGAAGTGGGAAGGGATCGGGTCAAGTGCACAGGTGGTGAGATGTGTATATATATCTATTACGTTTTAAAAATTACAAAACTAAAAGTGGGCTGATACAGAAGTTTGGGCACCCTGCATGGTTGGTACCTATAACTCCAATGTATGACTCCGCCGGAAGAAGGCACTTACCCGAAACACGCGTAGAGGTCGTGGCACCGAAGGTCTTAGGTAATTACCATCAATTCTCTTGTTCCTTACCCTTTGATCTTATAGTTGATTCACCAATGGCCTTACTCCTTCACTTATGAAATTACTTGGCATATATGTGAAGTTTTACTTGCTATTATGGGCATTTTGGACTCACTTTTGTGCCTCTGACCTGCGGTTCCACTCTTTTGGTCATTTTTATTGTTATTTACCCCTTTTTGCTCATTATCTTTATTGCATTTAAAATAATGTTTTAATATTTTTGTCAATAAATATACTTTTTATCTCATTTAGGTTCTTGATGTGTGTTCCTCTCCATATGTTTCACATGGTTAGTACCTAGCAGCACCCCCTTTTGCAAGTTTTGTGGCTTGTAAATGCTTTTTGCAGCCGGCCAAGAGTCTTAAAATTCTTGTTTGATCGATTTTAATCTATTCTACTTTGGAAAATTCTTTCAGTTCTGCGAGATTCCTGGATCATCTTGCATGCCCTGCTATTTTGAGGTCTAGCCACAGATTTTCAGTGATGATCAAGGGACTGTGAGGGCCATTGTAAAATTTTCAGCTTGCGCCTTTTGAGGTCATCTATTGTGGATTATGACATGTGTTTAGGATCATTCTCCATTTGTAGAAGCCATCCTCTTTTCAACTTCAGCTTTTTTTACAGATGTGTTATATTTGCATCAAGAATTTTTTGACATTTCATTGAATCCATTCTTCCCTCTACCAGTGAAATGTTCCCCGTGCCATTGGGTGCAACACAACCCCAAAGCATGATTGATCCACCCCCATGCTTAATGGTTGGCAAGATGTTCTATTCCTGAAATTCTGTGCCCTTTTTTCTCCACACATACCTTTAATCATTGTGGCCAAAGAGTTCTATTTTAACTTCATCGGTCCACAGGATTTGTTTCCAAAATGCATCAAGCTAGTTTAGATGTTCTTTTGCATACTTCTAACTCTGAATTTCATGGTGAGGACACAGAGGAGTTTTCTTCTGATGACTCTTCAATATTTGTGGAGGCGTCTCTGAACAGTAGAACAGTGTACCACAACTCCAGAGTCTGCTGACTCTGACACTCTTTACCCCTTAGACACATTCATGCCGAAGTAGAACGTCAAGAATAACAGAACAATTCAAAATATTTAACTATATGTTCCCCAAAGACTATATCAAAGGGATATCACTAATTGCACAAGTAATAGATGTTTTTTAAACTTTGAAGATTATTCTACACAAAACTTTTTCAATCGTTGGTCACTGAAATAATAGAGAACTGCAAGGTTTGAGAAGGGTCAGAACCTGACAACATGTCAAAACCACTGACGTTCATTATCAATGATGAGAAGGAGGAGCAAAGTAGAAGGTAAAAGAAGGTCAAATCTTAACGTTTCCAAAAATCTATATTCTAATACTGTAATTAGTTCCAGAAAACAGACGGGTTCTCTTTCAAGTTTACTAGGTTATATTAAAATATATTTCTTTGAAGTCTGCTCAAAAAAACACATCCACTAAACTTTAGCCAGACCAGGCAGCATTCAGAGCATTCTCTATGTGCCGCCATTACAAGATACAGATGGCATGACCCTTGTCTTAACCAAGAGATGGTATCATTTTAAAGATGGTGTAATTAAATGGGTTGTCCTCCGCTCTGGTCTTTGTTTCAGAGGTGCAGAGGTCACATGATGACAACAGTGCACAAATCACTGCTGCAGCCAATCTCTAAGTTCTGTGACTTGTACCATTTACATAGGCAGAGCTGATAAGTGATTGGCTGCAGTGGTGATCTGTGCTGTAGTTATAATGTTATTGCTAATGTCACTAAAGAACCTCTTTTAGTTTTGGCACCTTGGTGGAACATCACCGATCATACATAACTTCTCATATGGAACTTCCACGTGTTCATCACTAAATATATAGGTGAAGTTGACAGATATTGTAGTGGTGTTTTTGACCTACATACTAGGCATTATTACACCTGGGGCACATATTTTATTTTGGTGCCCCTCCTCTAAAAAGTATCACATAGGGGTTCCAGGATGCTGACGTGTACACTGATATATGAATCCGCAGACCTGGCACTGCTGCTGGTATCAGCTTCTCCTCCCTGACATGCAAAATCAGTTTGATGCCAAAATCCTATGTAAGCCTGTTAATAAACCTGTGTCTTGGCTGCTTTATCCACTGGCAACCTCCACACCCTGCCTCTGGGACATCGGCCTTGCCAGTCCTCTGTCCCTAGCTGTGCCCCAGAACTAGATGCCAGTAGGCATTAATTAGAACTGAGTAGAGGTATAATACATAAAAACTCTGGTGTGTAAGGTAAACCTTGGTGTCTTTATAAAGGGGTAAATTGCATATCCCCCAAACCATCGTAAAAGCTTTTTGTATACCACTTTTAGATGATTGATGATATGTATATGTTGTGTACACTCTGTTGTACTGTGATCCACAGTATGGTTGTTTGTCCTGTAAGCACTGGCTTTGTTGGGTTGTCCAGGACTGCTGTAATGATAGCTTCTGGCTGTCTCATTGTTAGCGTAGGTGCCATGATCTGCTTGGGTCCAGGAAAGATCCTGACATAGATGTGTGGGCTAGGGCGCAGAAGTATTGCTCCATTGCACTGGTAGGTTGGGGCAGAGACATGAAAGGGCAACATCTACCAAGACATGTCAATGGGCTGAAAGCAAATGTCTGGAGCAAGTGACTGCCCGAGTAAAAGCAGCAAGTTGTTCACTTTGAGAGTCAAGCAGGGAGGCTCAGACGTGCCAGAACATTGTCTTGGACAGTAAGTGGATGAATTGGTGAATAGGGTACCTTAGAAACTGGGTGGTCCATCTGATATTTAAGCCTGAGAGGAGCCATCTCTATGGCTATTTGGGATTTATAAGCTTCCCATATACAGAATAAGATCAACTGATATCAATGGGTTTGGCCAACAGTCTACTGTGTATGGAGACCCCAGGCAGATGATCAAGGTTTGGGAATGTTTGGATTTTTGACTGGCGATAATTTTGTCCTACCAAAGATTAACAGCTTTCAGAGATGTTTGGCAACGGAGCTCTCTTAAAAAACAATTAGGGGTCGGCAGTGGAAGCGCTCCTATGTATGGGAGGGACAGTCGAGCTAGCTGCCGGCCAAACAGTCGGGTGAACTATCATATGGTAAACAGCCATGTAAGGTGTATGGTGGGCTTTAGCCTTCAGCTATGTGAGATTTAGTGACCAGCAGCAGCGTGTCTGCACTGTGACCTGTAAGATCAAGTTCTCTGTAGTCAATAAATTGGTGGACTCCAGAAGGAGAATGTTAGCCAATAGATAGCTGAGAAGTTATCCCTTCTCCTGTATGAAATGTAAGGTTTGTATTGTACAGTATACAGCAAGTCGAAGTTGTGTCAAGTTAAAGTGGTCAATTTCAGGATCCCATTGACCTGTGTGACAAAAAAGTTAATCTGTGTGAAGTTCTGCTACGGGAGGACTACTAAAACCTACAGAGAAAATTAGTCCTGATCCACTACATCTTATGCAAACATATACTGTATTTACTTCATTACTTCCTAAAAAATTCTAACAATCTCTTTAAAAAAAATGAATCAAAAGCACTGGAAACAAAATGGGTTCAGTTGCACTATCTTCAAAGGATGCTGAAAAGACAGGAATCGATTGCTGCAGTTTATTGGTCAACGCGTTTCGAGGTTTCAAACTTCTTCATCGGTGGTCTTGTCCTCATGAAAAAGGTACCATAACAGGAACAGACCCAACAAAGACTCTTAACATCCATTATGTACCAACATAATGGATGCAAACAGTCTTTGTTGGGTCTGTTCCTGTTATGGTACCTTCACTTTTTTTTTTCTCCAGTGTGATAGTGAGACGTGCATCTATCTGATATTCATATTCTTGAAAACTGGATGGTGCATGAAAGATGTATAAAGTTGGTACAAAATACATATAAAAAAAATAATATTACACCAATGTGCAGGTCTGTGCATACAGACCTGATTATATTACAGGGTGTAACTAAGGACTAGGGATGAGCGGACCCGTGGAAGTTCGGGTTCTGGAACCCGACCTGAACTTTATTCCAAAGTTCGGTTCAGGAACCAGAACTGTACCCGCACTTAAACCAGAACCTGTATCCCCTTTAAAACAATGGGGACATGAACTTTTGAGCTGGTAAATTCTCTCTCTGCATCGGACTGCCGGGACAAGCCTTTGATTAGTATTTAGCATCAGACCCTATCTGTTCAGTACAAGCGCCGAACTTTTACTTTCGGGTTTGTTCATCTCTACCAAGGACCAGTAGAAGGAAAGTCTATGGAAGTCTTTTGGAGCTACATTGTACAATACTTACCCTACATTTATACTAGATTTATACATGATTTTGTATGTAAATAGTAAATGGGTGTATAATTTTATTTTCTGACATTCTATAAATTCTCTGTACTGGTACTCACTGCACATACACTGTGTTCCAAATTATTATGCAAATAATATTTCCTCATATTTTCTCTAAATTACCTATCTGAATTGCAGTCATTGTTATTTTCCAGTCATCTACTATTCTAGTATAATTGCAATGTTTTGGAACAAACTGCCTATGAAAACAGTATCTTTTTAGAAAAAATAAAAACTCAAAATGCATGTTCCAAATTATTATGCACAGCAGAGTTTTCAACCTTTTTTTTTATTTTGAAAAAAAAAAGGTCAATTGTGAGGTTATAAGCATTATCAGCTTATTACAAAATGAAATCAAACAGTTTTCAAGTGAAACCTTTATTCTAGGTGATGTTACATTTGCACATAGGACCCCTTGTTCGAAAGAAGCTTCTGAACGCTCTCGTGCATTGAATTTGTCAGTTTTTGGATGGTTTCTGCTTCAATTGTTTTGCATGTGGACAGAATACCCTCCCAGAGCTGTTGCTTAGATGTGAACTGCCTCCCGCCATCATAGACACTCCTTTTGATGATGCTCCAGAGGTTCTCAATGGGGTTGAGGTCAGGGGAAGATGGTGGCCACACCACAAGTTTGTCCTCTTTATGCCCATAGCAGCCAGAGATGCAGATGTGTTTTTTGCAGCATGAGACGGTGCATTATCATGCATGAAAATGATCTTGCTGCGGAAAGCACGGTTCTTCCTCTTGAACCATGGCAGGAAGTGTTGCTTTAGAAACTCCACATAGATTATGGAGTTCATCTTTACCCCTTCAGGGATCATAAAGGGGCCTACAATCTCTCTCCCCATGATTCCAGCCCAAAACATTACTCCACCTCCTCCTTGTTGGCGCCTTAGCCGTGTTTTCATGGGGTGTCCATCAACCAACCATCCTCCACTCCATCCATCTGTACCATCGAGCGTTGCACGGCACTCATCGGTGAACAAAACAGTTTGGAAGTCAGTCTTCATGTATCGTTTGGCCCACTGGAGCCGTTTCTGCTTGTGTGCAGTGGATAGAGGTGGTCAACAGGATGGCTTACGCACAGCTGCAAACCTCTGAAGGGCCCTGCATCTTGTTGTTCTGGGGACGTTGGAGGCACCAGCAGCTTCAAAAACTTGTCTGCTGCTATGACAAGGCATTTTTGCAGCTGCTCTTTTAACCTTATGCAATTGCCTGTTGGAAAGGGTCCTCAATTTTTCCTTATCAGCACGCACACGTGTGTGCTGGGAATCCGCTACATACTTCTTGATTGTGCGATGATCAAGATGAAGTGTCTTGGCAATGTTGATTGTAGTCATACCTTGACCTAAATACTCCACAATTTGTTGCTTCTCAGCAGCCGACACATCCTTTTTCTTTCCCATTTTGGCCAAAAATGTAGGCTGCTTAATAATGTGGAACAGCCTTCTTAAGTAGTCTTGCCTTTATTTGGACACACCTGCCAAACTAATTTGCACAGGTATCTGCAATTGCTTTCAGTGATATAAAGAGCCCTGACACATCACCATCAGTGAGTTTAAATGACAAACAAAAAAATTCTAACCTTATCACTCCTAAACTCTATGTGCAGAATAATTTGGAACACAGTGTACATCAGAAGATCAAAAGAAATGTAAAATCAACTGAGTACATAATTTTATAGGTTTAGGGTTAGTGCAAAAAATGATGCAGATTTGCATAAGGGAGTTGCTGCAAAATTGCATTGCAAAATTGGAAACCATTAGCCTAAGTTGATATGTGGTGAGTTTCAAACATTATTCACATTTCTGGACAATTTCTGCTGTAAATGTTCCCAGCATCTCGTAAAACCTCATCCAGATTGCTGGTACCTAAAAGTGCTGAAACATTATTTGAAATTCATTCCATGCCATGCAAAATCTGTACCCACCTAGCTCACTTCTCAGATCATCGACACAGGTTTATGGGTAGGAAATGATTGTAACTGACGTGCTTTGCATGCAGTACTGTACTGAAATGGCCGATGCTCCTGCATGGTGTCCCCTTCTCCCTCCATGCAGGGACGCCAGCTTACTCACTGCCCCGATCCTGCGATGTGGTTCCCTGACATGCTCCTGCTACTTGCTGGTGTTAACACCACAGTTCACGACAGCGCACTTAGTGCACAAGCTCCCCTGCTCTTAAAGGGTCAGCGCGCATATAGTAAATGCCCTCGGCTTGTTGCTGAGAGGCATTTAGTATAGTGTGTACACCTGTGGGATGGCTCCTAGTCAATTGCTGGGAGTGATCTTGTGTGGGGGACTCCCTGTTCTGTGGGGAGTCGCCAAGCATTGAGGGCAGTCATTAGGTAGTGTGGTGTTCTACCAGTGCAGTTGTGAAGTTCCCTGGTCCTGTTGCGGCCAGTTCCTGAATTTTGTCTCATGATCCCGGTGAGGTCAGTCTGGTTCCCGAAGTCCCCTGGTCCCGGTGTGACCAGCACCTGAACATTGTCCACTGGTCCTGGAGTGGCCAGTCCTGAATCCAAAGTCCCCTGGTCCCTGTGTGGCCAGCCCTGCAACATTTGTCCCTCGGTTCGTGTGCGGCCATTCCCTGATCCAGTATCGTAGACTGGTGTGTCTGAACATAGCCCTAACCAGTGTCCCTGACCCCTGGGGTCAGCAGCTACAGTACCGGGTTCTGCCTAGGAGTGGTTCCTATCTGCAGCCCAGCTTGTCTCCACCATCAGGAGCTCCGGTGAATACCAGGTAGCCGCTTAGCTATGCCGCTTCCTCCGCAGCCCCCCCCCCCCCCCCCCCCCGGCCCTGTGGCACAATGGGTTCACATATCCACGTGCGCCACCATTTGGCGTAACACATTTAGGCATGTGGACTTGTACCGAGGTCCCCTTTTCAGAATTTCTCTCTGTCTGCCTGTCTTTGCCCATCCATGTATTGGAGGGCTGGCCATTAATTTTGGTAGTCCACATGTGACTATAGTTTTCCTCTGAATCCCCCTCTGCTGTGGAAATGTATATTGTTATATAAATGGAATTGTGACAGTCTTTTCTGAATTATGTTCCATTATTTATGATGATTATAGTCGAGAAGTAGACACCAATTGCTGGGATTAGGCAGTGTTAGTGAGCCAACGCCTCAGAATGTCTCCTTAGGATCACTCCAGGGTGGTACATTCACGTAGACAGCATGTATATGAGTTGTAAGAATTGGAGCACTCACCCGGATCCTTGCTGATGTGCAGTTCATCATTCCATTGTAGGAGATGACATCAAAAACCTCTTAAAGTGCGGTGGCAGGGGAGCTCTGCAGGTGAGAGAGCCCGACGGACTACGGACTAAAGTCACCTGGCTAAAAGAAAGAAGGCCAACGGGCAATTTCCGCTGTGGAAATTGCTCCTTCTGCCTTCTCATCTCACTTGTAAAATTCTGAAAGTAGGTGCGATAACGCATAAGTTGCACCCCTGACCGGCATGGACCCATAGAAGTGCTAAGAGGGCGCGAAACGGCTGGAGTCCGTCAGGCTCCCTCACCTGCAGAGCGCCCCTGTCACCTGCACACCGCACTTTAAGATGTTTTTGATGTCATCTCCTACAATGGAAGAATAAAATGCTCATCAGCAAGGATCCGGGTGAGTGCTCCAATTCTTTCATCTCATATTTATGATGATGTTACCAGCCCAGACGCTTTGTGGTTTCCAGTTAGCTGCACAAAAATACCTGTTGGTTGATAAACATGATGACAGAAAGCATGACATCCCTGGAGGAGTGATCACTTTCATACTGCCAATATGACGTCGTAGATGTACATCTGTTATAATGCCTAAAGAATTCCTCAGCCGCCACCAAACAAATGGCAGTGTTCATATCATGGAGGTCAGGGCGGTGACTAGGGCAGGGCTACAGCGCCACCTAGTGTCACTGAGCAATACTGTATGTATGAACAATTTGGTGAAAGGTCCTCATTAACTCATTTCTCAGCCAACAACATATACACTAGACGGCAAATAGTGCAATATTTTTAATGAAGCCCAATTGCAAAAATGTTGAGCCAAATCTACATGCATTCTTTAATTTAAAAAAATGACCCCAAAAGTTTCCATATTTTTAAAGTGTATGTCTGGAAAGGAGTGAAAAGATCTCTTCTGATTCTTCCCCGCACTTATGAATCTGGATTAAATATATAATCTCTTTTTCTTTTTAAATCGCAAATTGGGTCAGTAGGCATATGCTTAAAGACTAAACTGTGTTTTATTTTTTTAATAAACACGATCTTGGGCTTTTAGCTTAATAGCTATGCGTCAATTTATCTTAAAAAATATATGGGAGAGATCTCCTCTGTTCTTTGTTTGTCGCCGCTGGTTTTTTTTTCCAACTTCTTATGTGACTCTGGCTTAATGGTACAAAAGATACCAAATGAAGCAGGTCGCCAAAGAAGAATCTTTACAGGAGTATCTACTTTTTTTTCAAATGCAAAATTGATTAATTAGTCATACACATCAAGATAAAAGTTTTTATTAAAGAAAAAGCCTTTATTCAAAAAGAATAATTCTATATGACTTGATATTCCTGAAAACCCAATTTGTGTTTCTTTTCAGGTTAAATACCCACTCGCAGTTGGACTTCCGCTGGGGTCTTCAGCTGATTACATGGTTCTTATGAACCCAGAGCTTCCCGGGTATGTAAAATAAAATAAAAAAATGTTTCCTTTTGCATTTTATTTCTCATATATTGGAAACATTTATTCAGTTACCAATATATGACATTGAATCCCTAGCCTTGTAGTAGTTCATTAATGTGTCACCTCACCATGGACTGCGAAAAAAATAAAGCACTGCAGTAACCAACGCAGCACTGTCAATGTCTGTGCAGCCTTGTCCAGCACTGCATCTCGGCCCCATTCAGCCACCATCAATGGAAAACCTCTAGCTTGGTTTCTTCCACAAGTTTACCCTCCGTAGAATCATATGCAGGATTCACTAACCCATCTCAGACAGATGTCTGTCCAGCCTGTTTGAAGACTTCCATTGAAGGAGAACTCACCACCTCTCGTGGCAGCCTGTTCCACTCATTGATCACCCTCACTGTCAAAAACTTTTTTCTAATATCTAATCTGTATCTTCTCCCTTTCAGTTTCATTCCATTGCTTCTCGTGTTTCCATGTGCAAATGCGAATAAGGATGATCCCTCTACACTGTGACAGCCCTTCAGATATTTGTAGACCGCTATTAAGTCTCCTCCCTTCTTTTTTGCAAGCTAAACATTCCTAAGGCTGTGTGCACACGATGCGGAATTAGTGCGGATCCGCAGCATATTTTTCCGCATAGAAACACTGCAGTTCTACACAGTGATGTACAGTACAATGTAAATCAGTTGGAAAAAAAAGCTGTGCTAATGGTGCAGAAAAATCCGCATGAAAACCGCTGCGGATCAAAAGAAGTAGCATGCTACTTCTTTTGTGCGGAACTGCAGCGTTTCTGACCCCTTTCATAATAGAAATCCGCAGGGGTAAAAACCACACAAAATTCGCATCAATTCCACATCAAAACTGCACAAAATCCGCACCTGCAGTTTCTGCCAAGAGATGCGGATTTTGTGCGGAAAATTCTGCACCCCAATCTGCAACATGTGCACATAGCCTAAATCCTTTAATCGTTCCTTGTAGGACATACTTTGCAGTCAGCTCATCATCCTGGTAGCTCTTCTCTGAACTTGCTCCAGTTTTTCAAAGTTTTTTTTTAAATGTGGTGCCCAGAACTGGACACAGTATTCCAGATGAGGCCTGACCGAGGAGTAGAGGGGGATAATTACTTCACGTGATCTAGACTCTATGCTTCTCTTAATACACCTTAGAACTGTGTTTGCCTTTTTTGCTGCTGCATCACACTGTTGACTCATGTGCAGGTTGTGATCTATTAGTATACCCAAGTCTTTTTCACACGTGCTGTTGCTTAGATATATTCCTCCCATTCTGCAGATATAATTTTCATTTTACTTGCTCAGATGTAGAATCTTGCATTTCTCCATTAACCCCTTCATGACCTTGGGATTTTCAGTGTTCGTTTTTCACTCCCCTCCTTCCCAGAGCCATAACTTTTTTATTTTTCCGTCAATATGGCCATGTGAGGGCTTATTTTTTGCGAAACAAGTCGTACTACTTTTGAACGACATCATTGGTTTTAGCATGTTGTGTACTAGAAAACGGGAAAAAAATTCCAAGTGCGGTGAAATTGCAAAAAATGTGCAGTCCCACACTTGTTTTTTTTTTTGGCTTTTTTGCTAGGTTCACTAAATGCTAAAACTGACCTGCTATTATGATTCTCCAGGTCATTACGGGTTCATAGACACCTAACATGACTAGGTTATTTGTTGTCTAAGTGATGAAAAAAAATTCCAAAAAATTGCGCCATTTTCCGATACCCATAGCGTCTCTATTTTTCATGATCTGGGGTCGGTTGATGGCTTATTTTTTGCGTGCCGAGCTGGCGTTTTAAATGATACCATATCGGTGCAGATACGTTCTTTTGATCGCCCGTATTGCATTTTAATGCAATGTCGTGGCGACCAAAAAAAGTAATTCTGCCATTTCAAATTTTTTTATCGCTACGCTGTTTAGTGATCAGGTTAATGCTTTTTTTTATTGATAGATCGGGCGATTCTGAACGCGGCGATACCAAATATGTGTAGGTTTGATTTTTTTTATTGATTTATTTTGAATGGGGCGAAAGGGGGGTGATTTAAACTTATATTTTTTTTATTTTTTGCACTTTTTTTTTACTTTTGCCATGCTTCAATAGCCTCCATAGGAGGCTAGAAACTGGCACAACGCGATCGGCTCTGCTACATAGCAGCGATCATCAGATCGCTGCTATGCAGCAGAAATGCAGGTGTGCTATGAGCGCCGACCACAGGGTGGTGCTCACAGCTACCGGGGATCAGTAACCATAGAGGTCTCAAGGACCTCTATGGTTACTATTCAGAAGCATCGCTGACCCCCGATCATGTGTCGGGGGTCGGCGATGCGCTCATTTCCGGTCGCCCGGCCGGAAGCGCCGGTTAAATGTCGCTGTCAGCGTTTTGACAGCGGCATTTAACTAGTTAATAGGCGCAGGCGGATCGCGATTCTGCCCTCGCCTATTGCGGGCACATGTCAGCTGTTTAAAACAGGTGACATGTCCCGGCTTTGATGCGGGCTCACCGCCGGAGCCCTGCATCAAAGCGGGGGATCTGACCTCGGACGTACTATCCCTTCCGAGGTCAGAAAGGGGTTAAATAACATTCTATTAGTCACTTCCTATTCTTCTAGCTTATTTAGATCCATCTGAATTCCTTCTCTGTTTTCTCCAGTGTTAGCCATCCCTCCTAGCTTGGTATAATCTGCAAATTTGATCATTTTACCTTCAGTTCCCTTATCTGGATCATTTATAAAAAATATTGAACAACACTGGGGCCAAGACAGAGCCTTGCGGTACCCCACTTGAAACACTCTTCCAATTGGATGTCCAACCATTTATTACCAATCTTTGAGTACGACCACTGAGCCAGTTATGAATCCACCTAACCATAGCCGTGTCAATCCCACTGGTGCTACTGAATTGAATGTATTAAAATAGATATTTGTTGAAATATTGTACCAACACACCTGCTTTTAAAGGAAAAGCTATTATCAGAAAATTCCTTATTGTTTAACCCTTTCCGACTTTGGGCGTAATAATACACCCACGTCAGACTCCCTCCCTTTGATGTGGGCTCTGGCACTGAGCTCACAACTTTCCCAGCACATGTCAACTGTTTTGAACAGCTGACATGTTCCTCTAACAGCCGAGGGTGGAATCGCAATCCAACTGTGGCTGTTAACCTGTTAAATGCTGCTGTCAATCTGACAGTGGCATTTAACTCGCGCTTACGGCAAGCAATCTCTCAGCCCAGAATGACTGTTCAAAGTAAGTCCCACCGATCAGTACATCATGGCGGGGCCAATCATTTCTATACAGCTTCCCACCTGCTTGTGTAATATAAATGAATTGTTTTTTTCTCATGTGTCATCCGTCTTTATACAGCTGCAGTTCCCTACTGTCCAGAATTGTAATGTATCCACAAAAATCAGATGCTGTATGGTGGCTCCATATAGAATCTGATTTTCTTGTTTTTTTGCACACCTGTAGACTCATCTGCCACACAGAACAAACTAATGCTGGGATTGTTCCATGCGCAGATTTGGTTTGTGTAAAAAAAACAAAAAAAACCACACATCTACATTATCCCATTGAATAACATTGGTCTGAGCGCCGTCCGTTTTTTTTTTTTTTTTTTTTAACAGCAACCATTGGACTGAAAATATGGTCGTGTGAATTTGGCTTGACTGAGACGTGGTGGGCTTTTCTACAGCCTTTCTCACCATTACTAAGCATTGATGGATATTAATAATTACAAGGAAACACTATTTCTGGCGTTATTTATTTATTGTGCTGATTGTTTATGTTGGTGTAATATTGGTGATAGTTTGCCTTTTTTATTCTTCGTATAGGTGTGAATTGATACTTGTATGGAAAATAACCATAAATGAAGATGGGTCGGTCACGCCAGTATTGGATTTATTGCCAAAGATACCAGAACAAGGTAATGCGGAAAAATCCAGAGTAATTTTATATAAAAACGTTGTTGCAACGTGTAAACATGAATCCTTTAGCACAAAACCCCCACATAGATTTTCCAGTGCTGGCAAGTGTTTTCAGTGGGGATAGAAGAGTCTGCTGCTAAATCCAAAAGGAAATCTGCATGGAACAGTTTTCAATCTGGTTCAGCATTGTAAATCACGGGGCCCGATTCGTCAAGACCGGCAAGGTTCATATCGGCCTTGATGAGGAGGCGTGCTGGAGTAGACGCTCCTGGTTCATGAATCCGGAGTGTCTGACGAGTGGCGTGCGCCACCCCAGAAATGTTATGCCAGTCAAGGAATGGACTGGGATTTCTGGAGTAGGGAATGTCACAGCTCGTCTTGGATTAGTGACATCCTGACACTTCTGAAACGTGCGTCAGGGTGTGCACCGCACCAGTGACCGTGAACTGCACAGGTGACTTTGTGCCCATGCCCACACTGTTCCATTCTATTCTGCATTTAGCATGTAGTGGTATCTCTTATTACCCTCACCAATAAAGGTATTTTAGCCTTAACTTTATTGTCCTAATCTTTTCCTTTTCGAGGGTTCTTTCTTTTTGGTCTTTTCTGATTTGAAAACAACAGTATCACTGTGCTTGATTGGCAGCAAACTCTCCTGACCTTAACCCAATAAAGAATCTATGGGGTATTGGAGGAAGATGAGAGACACCAGACCTATCAATGCAGACTAGCTGAAGGCTGCTATCAAAGCAACCTGGGCTTCTATAACCCCTCAGCAGTGCCACAGGCTGATCGCCTCCATGCCACGCCGCAGTAATTGATGCAAAAGGAGCCCCAACCAAGAACATACATTTCAGTAGGCCAACATTTCAGATTTTAAAATCATTTTTCAAGTTGGTGTTATAAAGTATTCTAATTTTCTGAGATTATGGCTTACAGTCAATGAAAACCCAAAAGTCATTATCATCAACCTTAACAGAAATAAACACTTGAAATAGATCACTGTGTGTAATGACTCTATATAATATATGAGAGTTTCACTTTTTATATTGAAGAACTGAAATAAATTAACTTTATGATGATATTCTAATTTTGAGAGATGCACCTGACATAGATGTATACATACATACAAACACAGTGAAGGAAATAATTATTTGATCCCTTGCTGATTTTGTAAGTTTGCCCACTATCAAGGACATGAACAGTCTATAATTTTAAGGGTAGGTTAATTTTAACATTGACAGATAGAATATCAAAAATAAAATCTAGAAACTCACATTGTATAAATTATATAAATTTATTTACATTTTGCAGTGATAAATAAGTATTTGATTCCCCTACCAACCATTATGGGTATATGCACACGTTGCGGATTCCATTGCGGATTTTTCCGTACAGATTTTGCAAAATCCGCAAGTAAAACCACCTGCGTTTTAGCCGCCGATTCACCACGGATTTAGTGCAGTTTTTGTGCAGATTTCACCTGCGGATTCCTATTAAGGAATAGGTGTAAAACGCTGTGGAATCCGCACAAAGAATTGACAAGCTGTAAAAAATAAACCGCTGCAATTCTGCCCTGAATTTTCTGCAGCATGTGCACAGCGGATTTGGTTTTCCATAGCTTTACATGCTACTGTAAAACGCATGGAAAACGGCTGCAGATCCACAGCGTCAAATCTGCCAAATCCGCAACGTGTGCACATACCCTAAATGTTCTGGCTCATACAGACCAGTTAGACGCTACTAATCAACTTATTACCTGCATTAAAGACAGCTGTCTGAAATAGACACCTTTATAAAAGACTTCTGTCCACAGACTCAATTAATCAGTCAGACCCTAACCTCTGCAACATGGGCAAGACCAAAGAGCTTTCTAAGGATGTCAGGGACAAGATGATAGACCTGCCCAAAGCTGGAATGGGCTACAAAACCATAAGTAAGACGCTGGTGGAGAAGGAGACAATCTGGGGCACCATGCGAAACCTCACCTCGTGGGGTATCCTTGATCATGCGGAAGATAAGAGATCAGCCTAAAACTACACGGGGGTAACTTGCTTATGATCTCAAGGCAGCTGGGACCACAGTCACCAAGAAAACCATTGGTAACACATTACGCAGTAAAAAGTTTAAAATCCTGCAGTGCCTACAAGATCCTCCTGCTCAAGAAGGCACATGTACAGGCCGATCTGAAGTTTGCCAAAGAACACTTGGATGATTCTGTGAGTGATTGGATGAAGGTGCTGTTGTCAGATGAGAAAAAAATTTAGCTCTTTGGCATTAACTCAACTCGCCGTGCTAGGAGGAAGAGAAATGCTGCCCATGACCCAAAGAACACCATTCCCACTGTCAAGCATGGGGGTGGAAAAATTATGTTTTGGGGGTATTTCTCTGCTAATGGCACAGGACTACTTCACCGCATCAATGGGAGAATGGATGGATCTATGTACTGTAAAATCCTAAGTGACAACCTCCTTCCCTCCGCCAGGACATTAAAAATGAGTCATGGCAGGGTCTTCCAGCAAGACAATGACCCAAAATATACAGCCAAAGCAACAAAGGAGTGGTTCAAAAAGAAAAACATTACGGTCATTGAGTGGCCTAGCCAGTCTCCAGACCTTAATCCCATAGAAAACTTATGGAGGGAGTTGAAGCTCCGAGTTGCCAAGCGACAGCCTCAAAATCTTAAAGATTTAGAGATGATCTGCAAAGAGGAGTGGACCAAAATTCCATCTGACGTGCGCAAACCTCATCATCAACTACAAAAAACGTCTTGACTGCTGTGCTTCCCAACAAGGGTTTTGCCACCAAGTATTAAGTCTTGTTTGTCAGAGGGATCAAATACTTATTTCTCACTGCAAAATGCAAATTTATATAATGATTTTCTGGATTTTATTTTTGATATTCTGTCTCTCAATGTTAAAATTAACCTACCCTTAAAATTATAGATAAAATATATATATACACATACAGTACAGACCGAAAGTTTGGACACACCTCATTTAAAGATTTTTCTGTATTTTCATGACTATGAAAATTGTACATTCACACTGAAGGCATCAAAACTATGAATTAACACATGTGGAATTATATACTTAACAAAAAAGTGTGAACCAACTGAAAATGTCTTTTATTCTAGGTTTTTCAAAGTAGCCACCTTTTGCATTGATGACTGCTTTGCACACTCTTGGCATTCTCTTGATGAGCTTCAAGAAGTAGTCACCATAATGGTTTTCACTTCACAGGTGTGCCCTGTCAGGTTTAATAAGTGCGATTTCTTTCCTTATAAATGGGGTTGGGATCATTAGTTGTGGTGAGCAGAAGTCTGGTGGATACACAGCTGATAGTCCTACTGAATAGACTGTTAGAATTTGTATTATGGCAAGAAAAAAGCAGCTAAGTAAAGAAAAACGAGTGGCCATCATTACTTTAAGAAATGAAGGTCAGTCAGTCCGAAAAAATTGGGAAAACTTTGAAAGTGTCCCCTAGTGCAGTGGCAAAAACCATCAAGCGCTACAAAGAAACTGGCTCACATGAGGACCGCCCCAGGAAAGGAAGACCAAGAGTCACCTCTGCTTCTGAGGATAAGTTTATCCGAGTCACCGGCCTTAGAAATCACAGGTTAACAGCAGCTCAGATTAGAGACCAGGTCAATGCCACACAGAGTTATAGCAGCAGACACATCTCTACAACAACTGTTAAGAGGAGACTTTGTGCAGCAGACCTTCATGGTAAAATAGCTGCTAGGAAACCACTGTTAAGGACAGGCAACAAGCAGAAGAGACTTGTTTGGGCTAAAGAACACAAGGAATGGACATTAGACCAGTGGAAATCTGTGCTTTGGTCTGATGAGTCCAAATTTGAGATGCCTGGTTCCCACCATGAAGCATGGAGGAGGTGTGATGGTGTGGGGGTGCTTTGCTGGTGACACTGTTGGGGATTTATTCAAAATTGAAGGCATACTGAACCGGCATGGCTACCACAGCATCTTGCAGCGGCATGCTATTCCATCCGGTTTGCGTTTAGTTGGACCATCATTTATTTTTCAACAGGACAATGACCCCAAACACACCTCCAGGCTGTGTAAGGGCTATTTGACCAAGAAGGAGAGTGATGGGGTGCTACGCCAGATGACTTGGCCTCCACAGTCACCAGACCTGAACCCAGTCGAGATGGTTTGGGGTGAGCTGGACCGCAGAGTGAAGGCAAAAGGGCCAACAAGTGCTAAGCATCTCTGGGAACTCCTTCAAGATTGTTGGAAAACCATTCCCGGTGACCAACTCTTGAAGCTCATCAAGAGAATGCCAAGAGTGTGCAAAGCAGTCATCAAAGCAAAAGGTGGCTACTTTGAAGAATCTAGAATATAAGACATATTTTAAATTGTTCAACAATTTTTTGTTAAGTATATAATTCCACATGTGTTAATTCATAGTTTTGATGCCTTCAGTGTGAATGTACAATTTTCATAGTCCTGAAAATACAGAAAAATCTTTAAATGAGAAGGTGTGTCCAAACTTTTCATACGGGCATTTCACACAAATGTGAAAATGTAGAATAAGGAATTTTACTCCGAGTCATACAGAACAGATATAAAATAATATTTACATCCAGGCACTTACCGCTGACGTCTCGTCTGATTAGAGCCATTTTCTCCTGTTTCTTCTCCATCTGGTCAGACCTTCATGTCGACATCTCCCAGCCACGACTCGTCTTGTCACAAAGATCTTCGCAGCCCTGAAAAAAACAGTCACATACATTGTATACATACATGTCTCCCTCGCAGTGCGCCGGACTACAGATATATACCGCATCATTAATATACTATTAGTCACGCATCAATCAAAATATAAAAGTGATAAGCAGCACTGTGTCCCCCATTAACTATAATCTGACTCCCAATAAGATAAACTTTTCAGTCTCCGTGACTGTCCCCAATTAACTGTAAGGCTGTGTGCACATGGATAGTTTGCAAGGTTTTACAGTACAAGCAGAGTGAGTGAGATCCCTGAAGTCACATGTACACTCTGCTTATTTTGTCTTTGCAGATTTGAAGCAGATTAAAATCTGCATAATGTCAATTCTTGCAGCATATTTCACCCCTACTAATGAGTAGAGGAAAATACGTAACAAAAGCATGGCAAAAAATAAATTTTTTACGCAACCTTCTTTCTGCCAACACATTAGAATATGCTGCAGAATTTTCTCCTGCAAATCCTGAACATGTGCACATAGCCTTAGTCTCTGTCCTGTGTCCCCCATTCATTATAAGTCCTTGATAGAATCATAATGAATTTGGAAGTGGGAGAAGAAGCGATCAGATAATAAGCATCCTCCACCACCTCCCAATTTATTACAAGTCCCTGACAGCATCTTCTCCCATCTTTCAATTCATTATAAAGGGTCCCATGCGCCTTATCACCTCCTCTCCCACTCCTCAATAAATTTTAAGTCCCTGATAGTGTCCACCCCCATCTTACAATTCATTATGACACTATCAGGGCTTAGCACTTTACTCCACCACCTACCGTAATTCATTTTACATCCATATCTAACATCCGCCTCCCCTGTTTATAAGTCCAAAATAAGTCCCCCTGACGCCCATTCCAATTCCCCACCCCATATTTGTTTTCCCCCACCACCCCTCAGTGTCTTCTCCACCAGCCTCATTACTGTTCTCCCCAACTACACCTCAGTGTCCTCACCCCCACCTCCATCATTGTTCTCCCCACACCTCAGTGTCCTCTCCACCACCCCGTCATTGTTCTCCCCATCATACCTCAGTGTCCTCACCCCCACCTCCATCTCCATCATTGTTCTCCCCACACCTGTGTCCTCTCCACCACCCCGTCATTGTTCTCCCCACCATACCTCAGTGTCCTCTCCACCACCCTGTCATTGTTCTCCTCACGTCAGTATCCTCTCAACCAGCCCCATCATTGTTCTCCCCAGTGTATTGGATAAAAAACCAAAACACACCACCACTCACCTCTCTGCCATTCCCCGCAGCATCGTCGTCAACTTTCTCTTGAGTTTTGACACAGTTGTACTCTGCATGCTGATGTCATCAAGCCGCGTGTGCCTGTCTCAGACAAAAAGCACCGGGCAAGAAGCAGAAGATGGAATCCTGCAGCTCCACTGCCATTTTCTCCTGCCTGCTGTGTATGATGAGGGCAATCTGGCCATGGACCCCCTGAGCCTCGGGCTCCGAGAAACAGGCCAGATTGACCTCAGTATTAGCCTCCCTGCTCCACCTCCAGTGTCCTGTGCAGCTGCACCGGCTGTATGTCCGCCCCTGCCCAGACAGTCACCACGATGTAGAGATCAGGGCTGTGTGTGGCCATATCATCACTTACAGAACTCTTTATTCTCTCCGCAGGCATTTTTCGTTTTTGCACTTTGTTTTTCCTCCCATTTCTACAACAGCTATAACTTTTTTTTTCTGTTGATATAGTTGTATGAGGGCTTGTTATTTTGCAGGATGAGTAGTGGTTTTGAGTGATGCCATTAGTTTCATTTTTAACATTTACTTAGGAAATTGGAAAAAATCCAAGTGTAAAACTTTTGACCCCCCAAAAATGCAATTCCATCTAGTTTTTTTCACAGCGTACATTGTGTGGTAAATTTACTCCGAATCACGATTCTCCATTAAAGGGGTATTCCCATCTCCAAGAGCCTATCCCAATATGTAGTAGGTAATCAAGGGGCAATGGGGTCTGATCCGGTAGACACAATAAGGTTTTATTCAGATGAATAAACTAACTTGATTGCTCACATTCCATGCTTTCTCAATGGATACATCATCTGCAGCAGATCCACGGGTCAGCAAGTGACCCTTAGACATCAAGGAAAGGGATTGTTGTGGATAATTTCCGCACTGCTGAATGAACGGAGACGTATATCCCGGTGTGATGAGTTGAAATTTTATTCGATGCGTTTGGAAGTACAAAATTACTTCTTCCTCAGGGTATGACCACATGTGTACAAAAATTACTTCTTCCTTATGACCACATCTGGTCACATCCTGAGGAAGAAGTAATTTTGTACTTCCAAACGCGTTTAATATGTAGCAGGTGAAATAATATTAGCAAATATCTCCAATTAGAAATGTATTTGAGTTGCAATGTCTCTTTCCTCATGTGCAGAAATTGCAGGACCTCAGGTGTTTATAGATACGATCACTAGCAACTATCACTATATCAGTGGTTGTAACCATGGACACCTAAGGTCCTGCAATGCCTGCACATGAGGAAAGAGGCATAGTGAAGAAGAACTATACTACATTTCTAATTGGAAGTATTTGCTAATATTATTATTACACCTACTACAAATTGGGAACACCCCTTTATGTTAATGGTAATACCAAACTTTTTTTTTTTCTTTTTTTTTCATTTAAAGGGGTACTTTGAGAAATGTAATAAAAATAAGTACACTTAAATATTATACATTGTACTAAATGCCTGTATTTAGCCAAAAAAATTTGGAAAAAGGTAATCTTTAGTTAGTGCCCTTAGGATTTTAATCATGTCAGCTCCCAGCTGTGAGGTTGTAGGACGGGCTGCGTAAAGACATCTGCTCGAGACAGACATTGGGTGAGGGCAGCGTCCTGTCGGGTATCATGAACGCTCAGTCCTATGTTCATGAAACCTGACAGAACAAACGGAGGAGCGAGTGCGGAATAAAGCAGGAGATAAATGTTGTGTGTCAGCCAGAAAGGCGATCTCATCAGCCCGACAGGTTTGTGTGGGTGTCCTGAAGAAGGAGTCGGATGGACTCAATCGCGCTGACAAACCATCTTATCCTGAGATCTTGATTTTTTGCATTGCATTGAAAATCAGCAGCGCAGAGAAAACCCACCTGCCCTGGTATTCCAAAGAATCATACCATAGACTTTACACCGAAGAAAAAAGGGCTCTCTAGGGAAAACCATACTGCTGAAAGACCGAGAAAAATAAAAAGTGAACTGAACTTCAACAAATGTTACATAAAAAAAAAAAAAATCACAATCCAGGGAAACTCTTAGGGAAAAAAAAGGTAGTGTTATTCAGCAGCGTGCACTTTGCTGGTGTAAATTTCCTTCCAGATATGAACCTTCAAAGCAGTTTTTCACATCTGCAACGCGTGAATTCTCTCACTGTTTTTGCAGCATTCTTCACCCACTCAAATGAATGGGATGGGTGGAAGAAGGAGGAACACAGGTAAAAACACACTCAGCGGTTTTCCTACCAACACGAATATTTGCAGATTTTTCTGCTGCAAAAATCAAAATATGTGCACATATCTCAAAGCCCCATTCACACATCCGTGATTAAAACACGTACATGAAAAAATGGTACCATGTCATCAGTGGTTTTCACGGATGGATAAACAAAATACACAGCTTCTCCAATCCTTTACAATGTTAAATACGGATTGCTCACTGATTGTATCCATGTGCGTGGCGTTTTTCACAAGCCCATATACTTGTATTGACCATCTTCTTTGATACTGGAGTAACAGACATGTCTCAGTTTTTTCACAGTATACGAGTAGCACACGTCACTCAAGGTTCCTTGGTGGTGCACAAGTAAGGTTTCCAACCCGTCAGTAAATAATAAAGCACTTGGCACTCAAAGATTCATTTGCAAGATGACCGTAACAGTTTTGTTTATTTGTGCGACCAGTTCAAAAGATTTATAAACGTTTTCGGTCACAAGACCTTCATCAGAAACATCTCTTATGAGCGGCTTCTGGCAACACCGGCTCCCCAGCACCTCGGCATCCCAGATCTGGACACACTAGCGCCAGCTCCCTCCAGCGAGTTTTCGCTGTTCCCGTGCGCCCTACCTCTGATACACCCTCCAGGACCCCCGAGGTGTTTTTGCCAGGTTATATTTGTGCGCAGGTCTTTTGGGCCTATGCATCGCGCTGTCTTGCTTCCAGTTTCATAAGAGATGTTTCTGATGAAGGTCTTGTGACCGAAAACGTTTATAAATCTTTTGAACTGGTCGCACAAATAAACAAAACTGTTACGTTCATCTTGCAAATGAATCTTTGAGTGCCAAGTGCTTTATTATTCAGTTTTTTCACAGACCATGTAAAACTCACCGAGTAGTGATGAGTGAGTATACTCGTTGCTCCGGTGGTCTCCAAGTATTTGTTAGTGCTCGGAAATTTAGCTTTTGTCAATGCAGCTGCATAATTTGCAACTGCTAGACAGCTTGAATACATGTGGGGGTTGCCTGGTTGCTGGGGAATCCCCACATGTACTCAGCCTGGCTAGCAGCAGTAAATCATGCAGCTGCGTCGACAAACTAAATCTTCGAGCAGTCACAAATACTCGGAGGCCACCCGAGCAATGAGTATACTCGCTCATCACTATCACCGAGACATGAGAATAGCACCCTATACTATAATGGGAACAAGCTTGATCAGTGAAACAAAACAGATACACACTTATTTCTGAAGATATTGGGCTGATTCAAGACAGTCATTGTTCACATCGGTCTTGGAGAAAGAGTCTGCTGGAGTCAGACACGCCAGATACATTAAGACGCCCACACCATAAATGAAGAGTGTCTGATGAAGGGCGCGCAGCACGGCAGAAATCTTCAGTCAGGGACAGGAGTGAGAATTCTGGTGAAGGGAACAGCTGATCGTGAGAAATTAAAACAGGAAGTGGCTTTCCCCACACCCTTACCATCCATTTTGGCAGAGCTGGGAGGAACTGGTGAGAAAACCCAGAGTTTGGTTGCAGCTCCAAGTTGTGAGAAAGGTTTGCGACAGAATTCTGGTGTGAAAGCTTTGGTGGATCGGGCCCATTGGAACAATGAAATCAATGGTGCCAATAGTGTTCACCATAACTGTAGAGTCCAGACTAGGCCCACCTTACTAATAACTGATTTTTTTTTTTTTTGAATAGCAAAAGCTGTGGATAAATCTGGAGTAGTGGAAAATGCAGCTGTGAACTTCAAAACCCTCCTCCAAGCCAGCGGCCTTCAGGCAACCATCGAGAACATCATTCATTCATTCTGCATGGCGGGAGGCAGCGACTAGAAGGAAAGGTCTTCCAATGTTTTATTGACTATAAACCTTGTAGTTGCATCCGCCGTATAAACAATATACACAAGTCATGCGCTATGTACAGTAAATATGGCACATTGTACAGCATTGATCAACACATGGAAAATAAATACAATTGTTAAATACTAAAATGAGAAAATACAGAAAAATAAAAATCCAGATCAACTCTCTACATGGTTATCGATGACCAGAGTCAGCAGAACATGGACGCTCCCAAACACAATTCTGGTAACAGTAATCACATTAGATTTGTTGTTACTTGTGGGCCAAGTAAATACGGGCAGTGGGGTACACAGAGGGGCTCCGGACCCGGGAGCGGCCCTACAATGGAAAAGTGGACTTCCTCCGGTGTCCTCCCTGGTAAAGCCAATACACAGACTACGCTTAGTTACCAACTGACTAGAAGAGGAAAGATAAACTACGCTTAAAGGAATTTGTCAGCAGTTTCATGCTGCCTAAAAGGGTCCTTAAAGGGGTTGTCCATTGTCTATCTCTAGGTTTGCATCCTTGTAAAATAACACTTCTATTCACCTCCGATGCCTTCCAGTGGTGTCGACACTGGCTCTGATACAACCAAGTTACTGTTATGTCATAGCCAATGTCGACACTGCTGGAACGGCACCGGCGGTGTTATTATTTTACAAGGGGGTCACCTAGGAGTTCAGAAGGGGCTGACCGAGTAGTGGACAACTCCTTTAATTATAGAAGTATGTTTTAGACTTAAACCATGTAGAGTTTCACAGGGTAAAAAAAAGCAAGGCTGCGTTTCAGCATGGTGAGAAGTGAACCTAACAATGCCCACCTGGCTCCTCTTTGATGGATCTACAAAAGTAGGCGGACAATCAATCTGAGTGGGGAGAAGCCGCAGTCCGGACTTTTCTGCCTGCGCCCATCTCGTTTTTATCGTTTATCTGAAACATCACAGCACGCCAAACAGCCATCTGCAGGGAGGGATAATGGCGGCATGAAGCCAATAGAAAGTTCTCTTTAATATGATGGTATAATATTGCCAAATGGGTTTTCTAAAGCAAAGTATCCATAGCAGGGCGTCTGGCATAAGTGCGGCTTCTCTGGGGGGACGAGAACATCTGGGCACGTACCGCCGACTGATCTACACGAGCACAGAGCATTGGTTTATTCCTCCCGCAGGGGAATTAAATAGATCCTTAGCTTACGGCTGACTGCTGGGAATTTCCGCAGATTGACACCCTAGCATAAGATTCTTTTTGTTTGTGAACCCTTTTGACAAAAAGAGTTTTCCAAAGATGACTACCTTTTAAAAGGGTGGTTTTTTTTTCTTTTATCCACTGCACCTAAAGCCTCTCATACACAGTCGATAGCTGTCAGCTGAAGGATAGTTATTCTGATTATCCGGCTGACAGCCGAGCTCTCGTGGATGGCGAAGAGCGGTGTCCCCAGTGAGAGTTTCCACCTGACTGCTCTGATGGCGGCTTATAACAGGGAAAATACGAGGCTAGGCAGTTCACAATGGGGCAGGTTGGCTTTTTCTGTGTCCCAACATCTGTCAGCACATTAAATGGTCAGACACGGGCACCCATATCAGCGGGCTCATCGGTCTGATGTGTGCCTTACGGTACAGTCAGACGACCATATAAATCAGAGATCCCAGCGCTCGGACTGGCCGCACATGACCTCAGTATTAGTCTTACTTTAGCATTACACTACACGGTCTGAATCGGGGCTGTAGATACAAAAGGCAGGATCTTGAAGATGTATTAGGATAAAAACAAAACCGCGTGACGGTAGATATAATCTTTAAGAATAAAGACTGATATGTATATTCTGCTGAAGGCACGTCTACTGTGCCATTACACTCATATTCAACCCAATTATATGTATGGTAACTGCCCACAACCAATGTAACGTCCAGATGTCGAAAAACGATGTCATCTGTCAGCTCTTGTTCGGCATAAAGGGAACCCGATGCATTCCGAATCGGAAATGGATCCTGCTGTGGGCACATTACAGCCCCTGTGCCCGGAGAGGCAAAATGGGATTTCATGTAGTCCCCAGCACAAACCACTAATCCAGCCAAAGGTAACAATAGCTCCTTAGGATTTTATACACTGAGAACTTGTCATTAAACAGTATATTTCTCTGTTGGATCATGCGAAGCAGAACAATTTTTCAATTGTAATTATAGAAAAAAATGTGTGTATAGATATTGCAGTTACATATGTTACAGCGCCCCCTGCTGCTCTTTTGTCGTGATGAGTGAGCACGCTCAGGTGTGAACTTCGTGCTTGAAAAATATATTCCGAGTCCTCGCGCCTGCATGTGGATTGCTGAACAGCCACGAGACATGCAGCCACGGGGACTCGAGCATGCTCAGATAACACTTTATCCCAGCACGTTCGCTCATCACTACTCATTTTCCAATGGTTACACATGCACAGTCGCGTCTCATGGATCAGTATGTGCACTGCTGTTACGGAGGCCAGCTAATACAAAGGGGACAACATAAGCATCTAACAGCAAAATTGAGAGACAGGAGCATTTATAAAGGTTCCCATTCAAATAGAATTATTTTGTGTACCTTAGTGAGGAAACTATAAACAAAGAACCGCATTACCCACTTCTCTTAATTGCTCGGTCTCATTCCAAAATCTAAACCATGCAGAACTGGGAAAATTCTCTTTTTTTTTTTTTGCATAAAAAAACCTGTCACTTTAGTACAATTGTAAATGATAAAAATACAATTTCTGTAGGGTAATTTCAGGCCAGTAACGTAAACCCAAGCGGCCACTTTGCCTCCTCTTATCCATTAACTGCAGCAATGTTCCCTGTGTAATAGGGGAACTGTTCCCGCGGGTATTTCCGAGTTCTACTTCTAAGCTCTGAGTGACAAGGCCCAGAATGGATAAGAAGATTTTTTTCTTGAATTTTTATCCGTAAGGGGGGGGGGATTAGGAGCCTTCCATCATTTCATATTAGAAAGCTATGAAAAGTGCAGTGCATGGCCAGAAGATGGCGGACATCTCTTCTGATCAGCGGTTGTGTCCTGCAGCCGCTCATGGGGGGCGAGGTGACCCCTTTATTTTAGGCTACGGTTCACATCTTTAAGACTTGTCCATGTATGAACAGCTTTGGCAGATACTTCCATTTTTGCATTATAAGGTCGCCACTAGTCACAGAGCAGACGGATTAGATATAGCTCCCATTCAGACCAATAAGGACGCGGTCTCTCCAACAACTTCGGCCATCGCTAATTGCAGTCCGTTTTTAGTGCACTATATACACAGACTTTGGAGTTCTATTTTTTAGGCTATTTAATGGTACCATTTTCAAATGTATAAAACGTTATCACTTCGGGGGGGTTGTGAAGTGGGAGGAACAAAAATGGAAATTTTAGCTTTTTTGCAGTTTTCACAGTGCAGGATAAATCATAATTGTGTCATAGTACGAGTCATTGCTGACTTGTTTAGCCGTTTTTTTTCCAGATTAAAACTTTTTAAACCCTCCACCAAAAAAACAAGTAGTGCCTTTAGGGGATTTTAACATGCAATCACATATTGCCATTGGTAGTACACAGCACGGACTTAGCAGAGCTGTGTATTACACGCCACAGTTATAATATATATATATACACAGCTCTGTCAAGAATTAAAAGACCACTGCAAAATTTTCAGTTTGTATGATTTTTCTCTTTATAGAATAAAAGAACAATTTACACTTTACTCAAAAATATACCTATAAACTACTGACAACATGTCTCCGAAGTTCCAAGCAATAAATTTTGCATGTATTTTCTGAAAATGAGAAATGGTCAAAATAGCAAAAAAATGCATTGCTTGCAGACCTCAAATAATGCAAAGAAAACAAGTTCATAATCATTTAGAAACAACAATACTAATGTTTTAACTCAGGAAGAGTTCAGAAATCAATATTTTGTGGAATAACCATGATTTTTAATCCCAGCTTTCATGCGTTTTGGCATGCTTTCCAGCAGTCTTTCACACTGCTTTTGGGTGACCTTATGCCACTCCTGGTACAAAAATGTTCTTCTTTGTTTGATGGCTTGTGACTATCCTTCTTCCTCTTGATTACATTCCAGAGGTTATCAATGTGTTTCAGGTCTGGAGATTGGGCTGGGCATGACAGAGATTTGATGTGGTGGTCCTTCATCCACACCTTGATTGATCTAGCTGTGTGGCATGGCACATTGTTCTGCTGGAAAAAACAGTCCTTGGAGATGGGGAACATTGCCTGAGCAGAAGGAATCAACTGTTTTTCCGCAATAATTTTGTACGCAGCTTGATTCATAGTCCTTCGCAAAGAACAACCTGCCCTATTCCAGCCTTGCTGAAGCATCCTCAGATCATCACCAATCCTCCACCAAATTTCACAGTGGGTGCAAGATATTGTGGCTTGTACCAGGTGTTGGGCAAAGCTGAAAATTAGACTCATCAGAGAAGATTACCTTACTCCAGTCCTCTATGGTCCACTCCTTATGGTCTTTCACAAACTTCAGCCTGGCCTCCTTTGCTTCTCATTGATGAAAGGCTTTTTTCTAGCTTTACATGACTTGAGTCCTGCCTTATGGAGCTTGTTACGAACTGTTCTTGCCGTGCACTTCAACCACAGCTGCCATTTCTTTTGTAGGTCACTTGATGTCATCCTGCAGTTGCTGAGGGAAATTCGATTAAGATCCTGGTCAGTGGAGAGTAGTTTTCATCCTCTGCCAGTCTGTAGCTTCGTTGTCCCCAATGTCTGCTGCTTGCCCTTGTTGTAATGGACTGCCGTCTTAGGGTAGGTTTCCACGTTCAGGAAACGCTGCGTTTTTGACGCTGCGTCTTTTCGCAGCGTCAAAAACGCAGCATCCAGATGTTACAGCATAGTGGATGGGATTTCATGAAATCCAGACTCCACTATGCGTTTAAAAACGCATGCGTTTTTGCCGCGAAAACGCATGCGTGGTGCGTTTTTTCGAAACGCAGCATGTTGCTACTATGAGCAAAACACGCAGGTACACCGCAGGTGACCTGCCAGTGACCTCAGGTGCAGTTTTGGTCAGGATTTTACCTGCATAAAATCCTGACCAAAGCCTGAAGCAAAACTGAACGTGGAAACATACCCTTAGAATTTTAAGGATGGAGGCAACTTGACGCTCACTGTGTCCCTCTGCTAGTAAAGCCAGAATTGAGCCCTTCTTTTCCTCACTCAAGACTTTTCTTTTCAACTCCTTTCACATGGTTAAAAGTTATTTTTTAATTCCTATTACTTTTAGGACATTACTAGCACTTGTTTTGCCATCCAGACTGTCCTACTGCAAGAGGATTGTGAACACCACAGCAGGGTTTTTTATATTTTCCTTTGTTGAATAATAATTGGTTGAGGTGACCTAATCAGAAGCATATTCAGTAGAATGAGGTGTACCTTGATTGGAATTCAACTGACACTGGTATGGAATGGCTGTCAGGCATGTAGAGAAGCTGATTTATATAAAACTGTGCAGTGGTCTCTTAATTTTTGCCAGAGGGGTGTGTGTGGGTGGGTGTGTGGGTGTGTGTGTGTGTGTGTGTGTGTGTGTGTGTGTGTGTGTGTGTGTGTGTGTGTGTGTGTGTGTGTGTGTGTGTGTATCAATTTTCTGAGATCCATAACGGTAGCTGGGGCCTACATGTTCATCACTTGTTGAGGAGGAGATTCAAGAGAAATGTTAATGTGTTTGATGGTGTTAAGAAAGACACACACAGAGACCCAGAGACAGACAGACATCCCTATTGATTTCTTTAAGGTTCGGGTTCAAAATTGGATACAGCTCTGGTGCCAGAACCCAAACTTCAACGTGTCTGCTCATCCCTACTGCTAAACCATCACCTCCACCAAATTCCAAATATGTCCTCATATCTTCGGCCATGCATTGCATGAATGCTATATAACCACTATCTACATTACAGAAATTTCTGTGATGTAGATGGCCACATTTTCATTCCCGAGACATTAATGTGTGCCTTATGTGAATGAGGTTTAGTGCCTAATTATACAAGGGGGGGGGTCTATGCAGTGAACAGAATTTACAGATATTAGTAATAATCCATTTTTTTTGCATAATAAAAAAAAATTAAAACATAGTAGCAGCGTGCAGTAAATATCTCATATTTGTGACCCTACAAAACATCATGAGCACCGATCACAAAAAAAGTTAAAAAGTACCTTCAGTGTACAGATACAGAAGTAAAGTTCACCATGTTTCGATCCCTAATACACCGTCACTTACCAGATCAATGTCTGCAGGCAGAAAAATCCAAATAAAGGGCAGGAAGCAGACTGCAAAATCCGGCTCCTCTCCTGCCCTATAGTCACATCATTGCCCCCTACCTAAGGCCATTACTTAAACTGTAGCTCTAGTTCAAGGTTTATGCTACAGGATGACAGTTTTGGGGGAATACATAAACCCCCCTCTCCAGGAAGATACACAAGGAAGGGCGGTAATCCCCATCTCCTAGCCCTACATACAAGCATAAATGTCAGCACCATCAGGCAGGTGTAATTGTGGCATTAGTTTGTTTGGGGGTGACTACCTTCAGATCAAATCACATTTTAAGTGCTTGCTAAAACTCAATACTGCAATTGGATTTCCTTAAAAATTGTGCCCAGTTTGACTTTTTTTCCGGCTCTGTTTCCCTGAACATTCAACTTTGATGGGGGTCTGTGATCATAAACCAGCAGAGAAGAGCTCAGAAAATGACAGAGCAAACAGAAAATACCCTTCAGGCAATCATGGAGGCGGACTGATTCTCAGTGAACTCATTCCGCAGCCAGCAATAGACAGTGGTATACAGAGGCTATAGAAGGCAATCAGGGCAACGTTTTTCAGAAAACCCATTTCCCCAAATTAATATTAAACCCAATTTAATGCGTTTAAGTAAAAAAAAAAAAAATGTATGTATGTATAAATCAGTTCCCAAAAGGCAGACAACCCCCTAAATCATGAAATTGGGCATTTAAGTAGTAAGGCATAAGTTAGACTTGGGATAAAACACTAAATGTTGTCCATTTACTTTAAAGATGTTTGGAATTGTTATTGAAATTTGTAGTAACCAAACTCATTAGTGTCTAAGAGCCTACTATGGCTGCACGTCAAGATTACATTTTTAGAAAACTACGCTCTATTTAGTTTAGTTATTGTTTGGCAGGTTAGCAAAATTTAGGCATCATTATGAGGTTTAGCAATATATCGCTTGCGGAAAGTTCACTTCAAAGCTATGTGCACACGCCGCAGATCTGCAAGTGATTTGCAGTACAATGCAAATCAATGGCAAAAAAAAAATGCTGTGCTAATGGTGCGGAAAAATCTGCACAGAAAACACAGCAGATTCAAAAAAGGACCATGTCAATTATTTTTGCAGATCTGCTGCGTTTCTGCACCCATTCCATAATAGAAATCCACAGGGGTAAAAAAAGGAAGAAATCCGCAAAAAAATCTGCAACGTGTGCACATACCAAAAAAAGGCGCAGATTCTGACCAAGAAATTCAGAATCTGCACAGAAAATTCCACAGTCAAATCTGCAACGTGTGCACATAGCCTAAACCTTGCCGTAAACGTCAGAGGTTCCTGGGCATTGTAGGCTTAGAACAGTTACCAGTCACATAGTGAACTTTACTTACTTCACACTTCCAGGTATTAGTGGTTCTTTATTTCCAGATACAGAATAGTGCAGCTGTGTGAACTATGCCGTGAAAGCAGGATTAATGTGTAATCCTGAAGCCTAACGAGTAGACAAAGCAGTGAATGAGGAAGGCAGAGCTACACATGCACCAGTGATCTGACATGAGCAGTCCTCAGGCATTAAAGAGAATCTGTCAGCAGGTATTTACTATGGAATCTGAAAGCAGCATGATGTAGGGGCACAGAGCCCGATTCCAGCGATGTGTCTCTTACTGGGCTGTGTGCTGCTGTTTCAATTAAAAATCAGTGTTTTATCAGCAGGAAATTAACACTACAGGACTAGGTGTCTCATGCCTACTAGTCAACTGTGCTGTATAACCCCGCCCCCACAGCAGCTTTCTGCCAATCAGTGTAAACAAAGCTGCCAATCAGTGGTGTGGGCGGGGTTATACACAGCTCCGCATTCAGAGCACTGCTAGATCCGCAGCAGAAAAAACTGATTATAGCAAAAAGACAGCAAGGGGCCCAGTAAGTGATGCATCGCTGGAATCAGGGTCTCAGCTGCGACGTAATGCTGCTCTCAGATTAAATGGAATCTGTTGCCAGATGTTTGCTATGTAAAGGGGTGTCCAGAATAAGGAGAAAAAAAGTTCCATGCTGAACAAACCCTTTAATATTTGAATCATTGAGCTAAAAGTTCAAGTCTTGAAATAAAATTAGCACCTAAGTGGGGGTGGCAGAATATAGTACAGAAGTATGTGATGGTTACTTTAAAGTGTAACTAAACTTTGTTGTCTTTTATATTTTGTAGGCCCTTAAATATCCTGAAGACCAGTATGGGTTTAAGGAACAAAATTCAGAATGATCATTGAAAACACGGCTTAGAATACGCAGAGCAGTGTATGGCTCCATAGAAACTGGCTCCGTACACTGCTCTGTGCATGAAGAGCTTCTACCTCCGGAACTGCACCATTCTCAGCAGGGTTTGGAGCCATCAGTGGTGTCTTAGGCAGGAGACCCCATCACAACTTTTAAGGGCCTACAAAAATAAATTCATGGAAAAGCAGTAAGCTCCAAAATCTAGACATACGTTATCATGCAAGAATGAGGACATGATGTTACATTTCAGAGGTATACGGAATTAGCAACCAATATCGGGCTCACTGCTGCACCGACATCACAGAGAACATGGGACACGGTGCAAATTCATTATTCCCACATTAAATTCAAGGTTTGGGCACAGTTTGCATTGACATAAGCGAAACTCGGGCTGCACCACAGCAGAGTGACTTTCCAGACGTCTTTCCTGGTGAAGGTAGAAGTACACAACACTTAAATAGAGCAAAAGAACAATGGGCGAGGTTTATGGATGCAGAAGACCATCTGTGAACAGGACGTGGAGACAATAATGGCTTCGGATGTGGTTTGCATTGCACGTTCTATAAAACCACAGCCTGTACGTAGATGCATACACGGCCTTACCCTGATACAGGCCTTTGTAGAAGGCTCAGTTAGAGGTTTGCCCGGACCTCTCCTTAGGCACTCTATATGAAAGCAGCAGAATGAATGCAAAGGACCAGGATTCATCTAATTACCGGCAGCTCGTCTCCCCGGTATATAAAGGCTCGGTAATCTTACAAATTTATATTACAAATGTTTTGTAGTCTATCTTCATGTATCAAACCAGCAAGAGGAGCAAAGGCTTCATCTACAGTTCACCCCATCGAGCGAGTCTTTCCCGGTTCTCAAAAATTAAAAAAAATTGTCAAAATGAGTAAGTTTGGCCTCTGCAATATAGGAAAGTGTAGCGCCCGGCATGCTGGATCAGCGAGATAAAGTGACGGCATTCTCCGCTACTAAAAACCACATCTCAGCACTATACTTGGTGCAGGAGCAGGGTGCAGTCTTCTCTTTCTGGAAAGATGAGCGAGGTGCTCGGCTCCTCCCGGCTCTGAAGGCTTTTTAGGTAATGGTTAACAATCTTACTGTCCCGCTTGTACTGGTGGGGGATGTTCTCATAGGGCTTTAAGTCCAAATCCAGGATGGAAACTGAATACATAAAACTGGATCTTGAGGCTTTTATTAAGGGTCTTGAATCAAAACTGAAAACAAGAGAACACAGATTGATGTGACGCAAGGAAATGAGAGGACTGAAGACTTGGAGGGAGTGTGTCACCCCAAAAATGCTACTTGTGATTTTTATAGTGACTAAGCCCCTACATACTTATATATCTGTAGGATAGATATAAGTGGTTTACATGCAAGAAAAATTATGTATGCAAAAATATTTTATATGCAAATGAAGGGCCTTCAGTGCACCCTTGGTGTGGCCAATGGCTCGGTGCACAATTATGCTGCCCTTCAATTTGCATACGAAGCATTTTGTCATCTTGATTGCGTTGAGGCAGCATTCACTTTCCTGCTGTCAATCAGTGGCTCTGCTCTTCAGCACGAACACTGCAGCAGTCCAGCCATGCTCACAGTGTCATTACCGGCTCCAGTATAGTACCGAGCAGTAGCCGCAGACAGGAGCCAAAGAGAGCTGGCAATGACACTATGTAAGTGCAGCTGCAGACCCTGTGCGGAGGTGCTGAGCAGAGTTCAGCTTTGTGTGCTGTCAACCAACTTATCACAAAGTGCTCATAAGACAAATTGAAAGGATATGATGATGCACTGAGCTCTTGGCCACACCAAGGGAGCACCAAAGAACCCTCGATTTCAAATGAAATAGTTTTGCCTGACTAAACCACTAAAATCTATACCACAAGTAGGATTTTTATAGAGGTTTAGTGGTTTAATTTTTGTTAAAGGGGTGACCGATGTCCCTTCAATACTAATCATGCATCAACCATCTTCAACACGGTACTGTACACTATAAACTTCAATGTTTGATACCGTAATACTAAATTTTACAACAAATGTTTTAACCCCAAATTTATCATATTTACAAGGAAAACAAAAGAAAATGGACACCAATATTTGTTGTGCAATTTCTCCTGAGTACGCAGATACCCCATATTTGGGCGAAAACTACTGTTTGGGCGCATTGCAGGGCTTGGAAGGAGCATCATTTGACTTTTGAAGCACAAAATTGGCTGAAAAAAAACAGTGGATGCCATGTTGCATTTGCAGAGCCCCTCATGTGCCTAAACAGTGGAAACCCTCCATAAGTGACCCCATTTTGGAAACTAGGAATTTATTAAGAGGTGCGGTGAGCACCTTGAACCCACAGATGCTTCGCAGAATTTGATAATGTTGAGCCATAAAAATGCAAAAAAAAAAAACCTTTTCCCAGAAAAATGTTTCTTTAGCCCCAAACTTTTCATTTTCACAAGTTTAACAGGAGAAAAATGGACCCCAACATTTGCTGTGCAAATTGTCCTGAATACACCGATGCCCCATATGTGGAGGGAAAACTATTATTTGGGAACACATCAGGGTTCGGAAGAAGAGGAGCACTGTTTGACTTTTGAAGCACAAAATTGACTGTAATATATAGGGGACACTATGTTAAATTTGCAGAGCCCCCGGATGTGCCTAAATAGTGGAAACCCCTCACAAGTGACCACATTTGTGGTGAGAAAATACTGGAGAAAAGGACCCTAAACTTTGTTGTTCAATTTTTTTTTATTTTTTTTTATAGAGTATGCCAATATCCCATGTGTGGTGGGAAACTACTGTCTGGGTGCACTGCTGAGCTCTGAAAGGAAGGAGCAACATTTTTGAAAGCAGTGAAATTTTTCCCACAAAAATTTTGCTTTAGCCCCACACAGTGAGACCCTGGAGGGATAGAGCGCTATTTGACTCCTGGAGTGCAGATTTTCCTAGAATAGTTTGCGGACTCCATATATAGAGCCCTTAAGTGCTAGAAAAGCAGAATACCCCCTCAAGTGACCTCATTTTGGAAATTACACCCATCTGGTAATTTATCTACAGGTGTAGTGATGATTTTGACTCCATGGGTGTTTTCCAGAAATAAACAGCAATAGATGTTGTGAAAATTGAAAATCTGGCATTCTAGTGCCCAGTAAGTTATGCCCAGATCACGATTCTGGAGCCATGCACCCCGTATATTAAGGGGGCTCTCATAGATACAGAAATGCCAATCATGTGGACGCTGAATGAGATTAAGGCACCCTGTGGGGCTCAGAAAGGAGGGGACATTTGGATTTGGGAGTGCATAATTCGCTGGATTTCTTTTGATGGTGAGGAACCATTTAGCTTTTCCAGAGCCTGTGTGTTTCCTAGTAACATTAAGCCCCCTATATTTCTGTTAACAGACAATGGACCTGAGTGGGGACTTGCTTTTTTTATGGACCGAATTGAAGCTTTTACTGGGATTATTTTGGATCACATTTACCTAGTGCTCTACACAGAGCACTTACATTAGGATTTCCATCTGAATCTGCAAATGATGTGAGGAATCCAATCACTATCATGAGGCAGCAGAGTTACTCTGGAGTCCACCTGGCCTCTGTTCAGCTGTGTCCTTCTCTTCAGATGTACACAAAACTGTGGCCGACCACGCTTTTATGCACACCTAAAAAGATGGACAGCGCCGGATGATAGGCCAGACAGTGTCCAAAGTGCCTCCATATAGGAAATCTTCCGCCGTGGGTTCCGTCTGAATCACGTATTTCAGATATTTACACAGAAACCCCGGTGTAAGTGCTCAGCCCAGAGTGCAGGATAAATGTGAGCCGAGCCTTACTGCGATCTTTGGAAAGCAGAGTTAACAAATCAACAGCAGGTGAAGAATTGGTTTTATTTTTTACGCCATTCCACGTGCGGTATAAGTGATTAGACGGCTTTATTCTTCAGGCCAGTGTGATTACAGCAATACCAGGTTTATGTCTCATTTTAAATTTTTTGCACTGCAATATTTTGAGAACTATAGTTTTTTTTATTTCTCCACTGATGGAGCTGTATGGCAGATTGTGTTTTGTGGGACAAGATGATGTTTTCAGCTGTACCATTTTTTATTTACATGTGACTGCGTTTTATTCCACTTTTTGTTCGGCGGTATCATGAAAAAGCTATGTTTTGTACTTTGTTTTGTGTGTGTTCACCGAAAGGGTTAACTAATGGGAGAGTTATCGGATGCAGAGATACCAAATGTGTACTTTGTTTATTTTTTATTTTACATTAAGTGTATTTATTGGTATAATTTTTTTTCTTCATTTCTTTGCTCTTCATTGTGATTTTTTAAAAATATTTTTAAAAACTATTTTTAAGTTTTTACTTTTTAATCTTGTCCTAGGAAGGGACATAAACTATAGTATTGTCTGATCACTCATCTAATACACTGCAATGGTTTTGCAGTGTATTAGATTGTTGGAAAAGTGCCGCCGTGGGAGGAGATGATAGATTGTTCTTGTTTTCTGCGGGGCCTTGAAGTGATTAAGCAGGGTGCTTTCCAGTAGTGAACGACCCCTTTAATTTGGATGAAATGGAAGCCTTCCTATAGTAGCTATCGACTATCCAACTCTGCATTACTTTACTAGACAATCCCCTAACTATGCAGCTCCGCTAATAATCTGGTACATTTCTACTACGGTCAGTGCGGATGAGCTATCTTCACTGGTACATCCTCGTACCCCGAATAATGGATTATCTAGTGACTGGTACCAATCTGGCCGGGTCATGTCTACATCTAGTGGTCATATCCATAACCATTGTGCTATTGCCAAATATCGTGTTTACAGTCAGTGGCCCTGTAATTATCTGTGACCGCGGCAGAGAAGTTAATGCCTAACTATATGAACTTACCATTCCTCCTGAACAGTGGGGGAAAGGGCAATCATTATGGAACAATCCTTGGCCGTCATTGCTACTCGGTATTGCTGAATCTGAAAATAGGAAGACATCCATAAAGTGGCCATAAAGTGCTCACACCCTGCTGTGCTCTCTCTAAAGGACACACACGTCTCCAAGTGGGACGCCTCTAAGGAGCATTTTAGAAATAAAAAAATAAATAGCTACGCCATTAAAACATTTCTTACAATCTACATACTTAAAGGGAATGTGTCCTGAATTTAGCTTAGGCTACTTTCACACTAGCCCGTCGGTATGGGCTGTCGCAAACCGTCGGCCCGACGGACAGTGTGTTAATGTAGCACAACTTGGGCACCGGATGCAGTTTTACAACACATCCGCTGCCCATTGTGAGTTCCGGGGAGGAGGTGGCGGAGTTTCGGCCGCACATGCGCAGTCGAAAATGGCGGACTCGACGCACAAAAAAACGTTACATGTAACTTTTTTTGTGCAGACGGTCCGCCAAAACACGACGCAACCGTTGCACGACGAATACGACGTGTGGCAATCCGTCGCTAATGAAAGTCTATGGAGAAAAACACATCCTGCGAGCAACTTTGCAAAATGCGTTTTTTCTCCAAAACGACGCATTGCGACGTGCGTCGAACGACGCTAGTGTGAAAGTAGCCTTAATTTAACAGAAGTTGTTATGTTATCTTATCAACTTAGCTCGGTCATCAAACAAAAGCACAAAGTATCGCACGCCGATACTAGCACCAAATCAGGGGATAAGTTCAAGACTTATTGCAATAAGACTAAGATTTTATTAAAAGGATTTTCCAGGATGAGAAGTCTACAGTCAATCTGTGTAACTGCAGACTGCTGAAAGTGTGACAATGTGCAATGAGCACAATGTCATGATTCCCCATGTGAGTGGGCCGCTGTGTGACCCTCAAGTATGATATTTGTAGAATTGCAGTTGTGCTGATTAGACTCCCCTTTTATTTCTCTCAATATTTTATGAGAAACCTATTTGGCATGTGACCACAACTATATAAATCGTGTACTTGGGGGTCACGTGACTGCACATGGGGAATCCTGACACTGAGCTCATCACACACTTTCACAATTGGGCAGTCTGCAGTTAGCCTGACTGCAGACTTTTCTTCTCAGCCCAGAAATCGCAGATTTTTTTGACAGCAGAAGGTAAGATAGAAAAATACATTAAACACATAAAAGGTGATATCAGAAAGAGACTAGAACAAAATGAGAGAATAGAGGCGCCCAGCATTGGGGAAAGTAGAAAAGGAATAGTAAGCGGCTGGTATCTAAATAGCACAAATCACATAACAGTAATGGCACTCACATGGGTGTCCATAGCACAACACAGAGGCCGGACATCAACCAATATAAAAATTACACTACCACAAGAGCATGTATCGAAGAAAAGCAGTCACTCTGTCCTCCTTGAAAGAATTCTTTGTAGGATGACAGAATGCCGGCATTTCTACGATTTACGCTTTTACGTCTGCTCTGGCTGCTGTGCACCCGGATGAAATTGTTGTGTGCTGAGATGTTTTGTCTAAAATTGTTGGATTTGACAGCAAGAGGCCCTCATGTAGAAGTAGTTATTGTCGCCCAGTGCACGTTTCGCATTTATCGCTTCATCTGGGGTTGGCAGTACTTCTGTGCACAAGACTCAATCGTGGCTAGTGATTGGTAGTGACCTAAAATACCTGTGGACTCACGGGGATAATCAGAAGTGTTGTTGCCGCAGAGCAGACCGCCAGAGGCAGCAAAGTCAGTGGATTTTATCAGGTACGTATTGTGTTTTTCATTACTTTATGAACTTTACCCCCAGTGACCAAAGTCAGAAAACCCATTTAACATAAGGAATATATAGCAGGAAGCGTGGTCTCTTACCTTAGTTACTGCGTACTCCACACTACCATCATCTTCCAGAGACAGATCCTTTAGCCTCTCAAAGAAGGTTTCATCATAAGGTCCATCCAACAGCAGAGGACTTCTGAAAAAGGATGAATGCAACGTGTTATAACGAAGCAAACGACGATGTGCATTGTAGTTCTCCTCAGCCCATATATTGTCAATTGCACAGTACACTATTGACTTGTATCTAATATTTGGTCGCTTTACTTGTTCATGGCTGCTCATCTAGAAGCTATGATAACATATGTAATGCAGAAGCCCTCATACACAGAGCAGTGAGGACCCCATGTCTGTGCTGGGCATAAGGTTCAGGCACGTATGCACTGAAGACCACTGTACACTGCCTTTCCTGGGCATCCACTGCCGGATGAAGCCTCTTCTAAACGATTCACATTATCATACATGGAATACACGTGAAGCCACAATACGCCATTAATAAAATATGACTCTGAACTGCATTTATAGAAGACATTAAAGCCAAGATAGTGGTGTCTGGAACTTTAAAAGTTTGAACACTCAAGTACCCCTAAAAGTTTACGAGGTTTTTTTTCTATTTTTTATCAAGAAACATTTATTTAAACATTCATCAAGAGCAGCAACAAGCATTTGGAGAAAATACGATCATTATACATCTTGTCCATATATAATTGGCACAAGTTTAACCCATCCACCTGCCTCCCTCCACCCAAACCACAGCCCCAACAAACTTCCCCTCCCTTTCTGGTGCACATCAAAACATGGAATCAATTACGGTAAGTATTAGTACATTGAGAATTACACATTTAGCCATTTCTTTCCTTTTAATAGATATCTTTTTTTCCATCAGCTTTGTGTGTGACTGAAAAACCAGGTCATTTTGTCTACTGACGGGGGATCCTTCGCCAACCAATGCTTAGCGATAGACTTCCTGACATGGTAGAGTATTTTGGCAATAGTCAGTTGGTGCCGAACCTACCTCGTCTCCAACAAGGCCCAGAATACATGTCTTGGGATTAAGAGGAACTTGGAGGCCAAACTCTTCTGAGACTAAATCTCCGACAGGTTCCCATAATTCAGCCAGTTGGGGACAGGACCAGAACATAAGTATTACGTCTACTATTAAGACATAAATTTAAGGATTGTTCAAGATGACTCCTTACTTTAAGGGGTTCCAGAAGTGCCAGTAGCAAATTTCCTCCCCCCCATGTGTTTTAGCACTGCTGTCCCGGCTTCATGCGGCCCCTCCGGGACTCACCCCCTAAAGCGTTGAAATAGGGAGGCTCGGAAATAGCCCCACATATGTGGCAGCGGTAATCCTCCCTGATCTTTTGGTAATTGAAGCTTTTCCAAATTAAAAATTCTAGGAATGCTCTTCTTCCAAACCAAGTCCCTGAAAATATTGTGCATTTTTCAAAATCAATATTTGGGAATCCACATGGGAGAATGATGGAGAACGTATAGAACGCAAGGTACAAGGCACATCTTAATTAGTGGACGTTTCCCCCCCAGCATTAACTTTGCTCTTCAGCTAAGGCTACTTTCACACTAGCGTCGTACGACGCACGTCGCAATGCGTCGTTATGTAGAAAAAACGCATCCTGCAAAGTTGCCCACAGGATGCGTTTTTTCTCCATAGACGGAGTGCCACACGTCGCAACCGTCGTGCGACGGTTGCGTCGTGTTTCGGCGGACTGTCGGCACAAAAAAAGGTTACATGTAACGTTTTTTTGTGCGTCGTGTCCGCCATTTTCAACCGCGCATGCACGGCCGGAACTCAGCCCCCTCCTCCCCGGACCTTACAATGGGGCAGCGGATGTGTTGAAAAACTGCATCCGCTGCCCTCGTTGTTTATAATTAACACACTGTCCGTCGGTCGACGGTTTGCGACGGCCCGTACCGACAGACTAGTGTGAAAGTAGCCTTAGGCTACTTTCACAATAGCGTTGTTGGCTGTACGTTGCCATGCGTCGTTCAGGAGAAAAAACACATCCTGCAAAGTTGTCTACGGGATGCGTTTTTTCCCCATAGACTAACATTAGCAACGCATTGAAACATATGGCCACACGTCGCAACCGTCGTGCGACGGTTGCGTCGTGTTTTGGCAGACCGTCGGCACAAAAAAAATTACATGTAATTTTTTTTGCACGTCGTGTCCGCCGTTTTTGACTGCGCATGCGCGGCCTAAACTCTGCCACCTCCTCCCCACACCTTACAATGGGGCAGCGGAAGCATAGCATAGCGACGGCCCCGTGCCGACGCTAGTGTGAAAGCAGCCTTAGTCACTAAAGTGCTGAAATTCAGGAATATAAAGTCCTGCGTTTTCCTTGTGATGTGAATGCCCAGGTATTTGCATTCCTGTACCACTGGAACATCTGAAATGCCCTCCAGAGCCAATGTACCCATGTAATCCAAAGGGAGTAAAACAGATTTTGACCATTTTATAGTCAATATGATATTAAAGTTTTTAACAAATAAAAGCAGGTCATCCGCATTTAATGCAATCCTCTTTGCCGTCAATCACAGCCGGCGCGGGTTCAGTCACCTGAGTATACAGCGCGGCGGCTGTAACCGCTCCCCGGCAATGACTTGACACTCGCTCTGCGTTGGGGCTCAGCTGTCAGTCAGGGCCGGCGCGGGTTCAGTCACCTCTCTGAGTATACAGCGCGGCAGCTGTAACCGCTCCCTGGCAATGACTGACATTCGCTCTGTGTTCGGGCTCAGCTGTCAGTCACAGCCGGTGCGGGTTCAGTCACCTTTGAGTATACAGCGCGGCAGCTGTAACCGCTCCCCGGCAATGACTGACATTCGCTCTGCGTTGGGGCTCAGCTGTCAGTCACAGCCGGCGCGGGTTCAGTCACCTCTCGGAGTATACAGCGCGGCAGCTGTAACCGCTCCCCGGCAATGACTGACACTCGCTCTACATTGGGGCTCAGCTGTCAGTCAGGGCCATGGTTACAGGCGCCGCGCTGTATACTCAGAGCAGTGACTGGACCGGCGCCACCCCTGTGATTGAAATAGGAATGCGGATGGAAATAATGAAGTTCATTTTCTCCCCAGTGATGGGCTACGTGCAGGCGCCAGGCAGCATAATAACACTACTAACTTGCAGATTAACCCCATATCTGGAGGTTAATAGTGTTTTCCTCTGATGACAGGTTCCCTTTAAAGTCCCCCATTACGATTAGAGGTATATCTGGCCAATTAGCAAGTTTTCCTATGATTGTCTTGAGAAGGATATTAGAATACGGAGGAGGAACATATACCACTTCAATTATACACTCTGTGTGCTATTGTACAAACCTCTCCTCCTCATTTTTAAAGGAGTCTATATGCTTAAAGGGGATATTTTAATGTACCAAAAGGCCAACTCCTCTGGAGTACCATAGTTGGAATACACAGAGTGGAGGCAATAACCAATCCAGGGCCTGTGCAACCTAGCAATGGAGTCATTTGTCATATGGGTCTCCTGCAGGCCTATACTCACAGGGTTATTTTTCCTGATATACCATACTCAGATTACTTGCCCTTTGGACTGGTCTCTCAGACCACAAATGTTCCAAGAGAAATTTGATTGTTAGACTCATTCTGTAAACAAAACAATAGATGCAAATGTCACGGCCATTTACATTTTACCTGCTTAATTGCACTTAAAGGGAACCTGTCAGCAGGATTGTGCTCAGTAACCTACACACAGTGTCAGGTCGGTGCCGTTATACTGATTACAATGATATCTGGTGATGAAATCCGTCTTGTGGTTGTTGTTTATTTCAGTTAATGACATTCTGGTGCTCTGGGGCGGGGCTGTGGGCGGAGCTTTGTGGTGCTCTACTTACATATTCATACTGGTGGCTTATGACAGGTCAGTGATCCCTCAGTGACCTGCCCCCTATTTTACATACTATATTGTTGGTTTTGAAAAAAAAAAAAAAAAAATTACTTCAGCAAAATGGGGCCCATGTTCAGTAGCCTCTATTGCTTGCCGATCAATGCTACTGTGCAAGCGCCATTGCAATTTTTCTGCAGCCAATTTTTTTTTATTCTCCAACAAAATGGAGCTGCCGCTTGTGCAGTAGCATCTATTGGCAAACGATGTTTGTTAGGCAATCCCTGCATATTTTGGCTGTCAAACAGCCACATGTCACGCAGCTGCAGGGACTCGAACATATTTTTCGAGCACGTCGAAAGCACTCGGTTAGCACCCGAGCATGCTCAGATAACACCGTATCCGCACACATTCGCTCATCACTATTCAGGTGCTCTCGGCCCTCACGTCCTGCTGACCCGGACGTTCATATGTGTCCAGCCAGCTCAGGACATCCTTGGAAGACTCGAAGAATGAAGCTGAACCCAGAGACACCACAAATCATAGAATACTGCAGTCCAAGCGCCCTCTTTTGTCCACCAAGCTGGATACCTTGCTCCTCCCTTGCCTTCCTAAGAATAATGTCTCTGTCTTTATAGTGGAGTATTTTATATTAGGGTAGGTGTGGGCGGCCTACCCACTGGCCCAGGTCTTGTAGGGACTATGCGTCCTCTCCGATGTGAACAGGGGAGTAAGCACCTTTTTTCCAAATGTATCCAGGAGCCATTTAAAAAAGAAAAAAAAAAAAAACCTAAAACTGTCCAGGCCCCCCTTCCACCTTTTTCAGCACACCAACTAGCCTTACGTTATTGTGTGTCAGGCGAATTTCTGCATTGTCTGCTTTAGCAAACAGCGCCGTCATGGCCTGTGTATGGTTCTGAACATCTCTGCGGACAGGGCGGAGAGCAGCCTCCAACTCACTGATTCTGCCCCCAAACGCCGCGGTGCGTTCCGCTCCCTTCTGTACACCATGACGGATTATGGAGACGGTTTGCTGGACACTCCTGTTACAGGACGCCAACAACGTAGGAATCTGCAATAAACCAAAGACCAATGCAGCTCTGCCATCTAGTGGTGAGCTGCAGAACTGGAGATTTCAGATGTCAAAAATAAACTGCACCTCTAGGGTGAGCAATTATTTTTACCAATGGGCTACATGACAGACTGACTGCTGTGGAGGCCGAACCGATAGGCTGAAATTAATTCTGCTCAATATTAACATATAATTATTTTACATTAATTTTAGCACTTAATATTAAGTGGAATCAAGTATGCCAACACCCATCTATGAGCCCCCACACAGCCAGCTTATATACAGTATGATCCCCCACATAGGCACCCTATAAACAGTATGATCCCATACACAACACCCCCTATATACAGTATCAGCCCTCACACAGTCCCCCTATATAAAGCATGTGCTCTCGCATAGTCAGTGGCTCAGTGGTTAGTACTGCAGCCTTGGGGTCCTGGGTTCATATCCCACCAAGGACAACATCTGCATGGAGTTTGTATGTTCTCCCGGTGTTTGCATGCATTTCCTCTGGGTTCTCCGCTTTCCTCCCACACCCCAAAGACATAGTGACAGGGACGCACAATCTAAATTCCCTATGGGGACAGTGCCGATAATGTCTGTACATTGCTGCGTAATATGATGGCGTCATATAAGAAACGCATAAATAAATAATAGTCGCTTATTTCAAAATAAAAATTAAGGACGAATGCAAGGTGCGGCCCGCAGGCCACTGTTTTCAGCTGTTCGGCTGTGTAGGTCTGCGAGCCAGCCTGAAACAGCCAGAGGACCAGATGTGGCGCATGGGCCGGACTCTGCCCAGGTCTGATCCACCCTGAACATTCATTTCTGATTTAAACCCCTTCACTATCTTTGCCGTACATGTACGTCAGCGATAATGTCCCGGCTTTTGATGTGGGCTCACATAGCCAAAAGCGAGTCACAAATCCCGCCATCGGCGCCTGTCATGTGATTGCCGGGAGCCGATGGGTTGTCCTGACAGCTCGTGACTGGCGTTCATAGGGCATCGAGATTTCTGCTATCCATAGCATTGCTGAAGCACTATTAAAATATAAAATAAATTAATCCGATCAATAAACGGCGTAATAAGAAAAAAATAAAAACGCCAGAATTACGTTTTTTTGGATGCCGCAACATTGCAATAAAATGGAATAAGAGGCAATCAAAACGTCAGCTCTGGGCGCAAAAAATAAGCCCTGATATATCACCAGATCCCCAAAAATGGAAAAGCTATGGTTCTCGGGAAATCGCAACAAAAACAATTTTTATTTATTATTTTTTACAAATTTCTGAAATTTGGGGAATCGTATTACCAGATATCAGTTTTACCATATAGTGAACATGGTGAATAAAAAATCAAAACAAAAAACAATTGTGTAATTGTCATTTCAACACACTTGAAATCACATACAACTCTTCCCATAAAAACAAGCCCTCATATGGCCAGAAAAAATTTTTTTTAAAAAAAGTTATGGCTCTTGGAAGCAAAAAAAAAAAATCGAAAATGAAAAAAGCCTGAAAATTGCCGGGTATTGAAAGGGTCAAAGATGAATTATTGAAAATATAGGAAAATCCCCAAACCCAATGTAGTAGAATACTTGTGTGAAGCCGTCCTTTCCTGGGTGCAGCGTACACAGTACGCACTGGATACAGGCTGTGGCTACACACTACACAGCGTCCACTCACATGTGTTATTTCAGGCTCACGGCTCTTTCCTGCTCCGCTATACTGGGACAGTCCCACACCCATGTCTGCTATAAACGTCTGCTATAAACAAGCTCGTCTCTCATCCAAGCGCTAATGGGTGCGGCAACAAAGCCCAGGAAAACTATGCCGCATTGTTCTGGGAAAAATGTAGGGTAATCCTGGGAAAGCTATTGTGACAACAGACAAGCCGGAGCTGGAAGATCCTCAAAGACGCCCTCTCCTGAGGGCCCAAATACTGGAAGTAGCAGCATCAAAAGGCTGAGCAGTGAAGCGGCCCGTTTAACCCTTCATGTAAAGTCTGACGTCCTCGGATTCATTGTTCGTTTGGTGACATGCAAACATGTCGGCCGGTCTTCATGCACCATAAATGTACAGACAGGAGACTTTTTTTCCCAAGTCTTGGGCCACCAGCTTACCTCTCCTCAGGGCACTCCTCCAGATACTTTTCAACCCTCTTGTACAAAGGGTGCAGTCCTTCAATGTCAAGCATGTCCAGCATCTGAGCTTGGAGCAGCTTGTACAAAATACATCCTTTAGGCAATCCCGTGCTCTCCAGCTTGTGTTTACCTGCCAAAAAAACATTACAAGGTCTCACTCCACAGAAAAACACCTCACCTGCAGACAGTACATCGCTCTATGGTCCCGGTGGGATACAACATCTAGGAAGCCTGGATCTTCATACTTAGGTCTCACCTAGCTAATTAGATGGATATTTAGCTTCTAGAAGTTGCTAAAAAATTAGAGAGCTGAAACATCTTCCCCGAATCCATGGAAGATAACTCTGCATCCTTGTCAAAACACTTACATGACTGAGGTGCTCATGAAAATGATCAAAGCTTTAATCTACTGATCTTTATTAAAGCAAATCTGTCTGTGGGATCAACCTTCACAAGCCGTCTACATGGTTATGTAGGTTATAGGAACCTAAATAAAATGATACCTCGATATCAGTGATTTGTGATATTTGTGGTGTGTGATCTGAGTCTTATTTCAGAAAAATCCAAGTTTTTATTAATATGTGAAGATCTATGGGCCAGACATAGATCTGCATGAGAATCTGCCTCCAGAGTTTATTTTTAATGAAAGGATTAGTTGCCAGTGTAAGACATGTAATGACTCTTCTGACCTCACTGCAGAGCTGTGCCTGATTAGAACTAACATAGTACAGCAGAACTTTGAATCATTACAAACACATCTACAGCTCTATATACTGCGGTCAGCTCTGCTGTACCGCCCCTACCACCACAATGGCGGCCTGCGAGGCGGAAGCTGAAGAAGTGTTTGTACGCTCAGCTCTGCTGCACAGCTGTGCCTGATTACAAGTATGAGAGGAGAGTTGTTGCTGCAGATGTGTTTGTAATGAGACAAAGCGCTCTGTTAGTTATAATCTCACACAGCTCTGTAGTGATATCAGACTTTCAGTCATTACATGTCTCACAAGGCTAATGCCCCCCATCATTTAAAATAACTCTGGAGTCAGATTCTCTAGAGAGATTATGTCCGGCCCATAGATCTGAACAGCTCATTTACATATTAAGAAAACCATGGACTTCTCTGGAATGAGACACTGCATTGCCGATATCAAATTATCATTTAAATTCTGTATGACCAACAAGCCCATATAGACGGCTTTGGAGGGTTTGAACCTTCTGACAGATTCCCTTGAATCCCTTAACGCAGTATCATGTATGTGATTGAAGAGGTGATTGCATTTGTGGAGAGGCCTCAGGACCTGAGCTCCCTCCACGTGTGGCAGATATCAGCTATAATAATCAGGCATCTGTTCCACTATATACTACAATATTACAGAATATAGTATAAGTGGACAGACTATTGCAGGTTCAAGTCTCATGAGGGGAATACATAAAAAAAAAAAAAAAAAAAAGTAAAAAAAAAATACAAAACCGTAAATATAAAAAGTTCAAATCAACCCTCTTTCCACCCATTAAAAATAAATAAATTAAAAAATATTAAACATATTTGATATCACTGAGTTAATAAGTCTGATGTAGCAAAATGAAAAAATAATATGATCGGTAAATGACATAAGAAAAAAATCAAAAACTCCAGAAATGTGTTTTTTGGTCACTGCTCTTCCCTAAGAAAATAAATAAAAATGTAATAAACATGGATTAAAATGTCATATATAGCCAAAAATGGTATCAATAAAACTGTCAGTTTGTCATGCAAAAAAACAAACCTTCACCCAGCTCAATCGATGGAAAAACAAAACTCTTACAGGTCTCCGAATATGGCGCCACAAACCAGGACTTTGACTACAGAATGAACGCCAAAAAAACATGGCAGAACTGCATCTGAACTTATTATTATTCCAAAATCTATTGATTAAAATCAACTTTCCTTTGTGGGAAAATGCCTTTAACAACACCGTTATTTATGTGCAAGGTCTGAGAAATGCAGACTCCAATATGGAGGCAGCAGCGATGTTTAGGGTCAATTCTGGGATAAAAAAGGAAATTACAATTGAAAATCAGTATATAAGGTAAGGGTGTACAAAGTTATAAAGGCTTTCTTCCCTCCCCTTTAGATTTTAGATAATTTTTTTTTTCAGGTGTTCATAATTTTTTTTTTAAATGATTAAAGACCTTTATGTGTTACTCTGACTGCTGCAAGGAGCCTTAGCACAAATCCAAGGATGGAAGAAATGTCCTATGCAGCAGCAGTTACGTCCTATTCCGCGGCAGTTACGTCCTATTCCGCGGCAGTTACGTCCTATTCCGCGGCAGTTACGTCCTATTCCGCGGCAGTTACGTCCTATTCCGCGGCAGTTACGTCCTATTCCGCGGCAGTTACGTCCTATTCCGCGGCAGTTACGTCCTATTCCGCGGCAGTTACGTCCTATTCCGCGGCAGTTACGTCCTATTCCGCGGCAGTTACGCCCTATTCCGCAACAGTTACGCCCTATTCCGCAACAGTTACGCCCTATTCCGCAACACTTACGCCCTATTCCGCAACACTTACGCCCTATTCCGCAACAGTTACGCCCTATTCCGCAACAGTTACGCCCTATTCCGCAACAGTTACGCCCTATTCCGCAACAGTTACGCCCTATTCCGCAACAGTTACGCCCTATTCCGCAACAGTTACGTCCTATTCCGCAACAGTTACGCCCTATTCCGCAACAGTTACGCCCTATTCCGCAACAGTTACGCCCTATTCCGCAACAGTTACGCCCTATTCCGCAACAGTTACGCCCTATTCCGCAACAGTTACGCCCTATTCCGCAACAGTTACGCCCTATTCCGCAACAGTTACGCCCTATTCCGCAACAGTTACGTCCTATTCCGCAACAGTTACGTCCTATTCCGCAACAGTTACGTCCTATTCCGCAACAGTTACGTCCTATTCCGCAACAGTTACGTCCTATTCCGCAACAGTTACGTCCTATTCCGCAACAGTTACGTCCTATTCCGCAACAGTTACGTCCTATTCCGCAACAGTTACGTCCTATTCCGCAACAGTTACGTCCTATTCCGCAACAGTTACGTCCTATTCCGCAACAGTTACGTCCTATTCCGCAACAGTTACGTCCTATTCCGCAACAGTTACGTCCTATTCCGCAACAGTTACGTCCTATTCCGCAACAGTTACGTCCTATTCCGCAACAGTTACGTCCTATTCCGCAACAGTTACGTCCTATTCCGCAACAGTTACTTCCTATTCCGCAACAGTTACGTCCTATTCCGCAACAGTTACGTCCTATTCCGCAACAGTTACGTCCTATTCCGCAACAGTTACGGTCCTATTCCGGAGCATTTACGTCCTATACCGGAGCATTTACGTCCTATTCCGGAGCATTTACGTCCTATTCCGCAGCATTTACGGAAGTGCGACCAGAACACAATCCTGGCTGTGGTTCTTACCACTCCTCAGATACTCGGTGCAGAGGTGACCGGCCTCACAGTAATTCCTGCCCTGGGAGCCTGGGATGGGCTTCATGTTTCCGGCTCTTCCAGCGTCTGTGCCGGGGCTCAGCAGTGTGGACGTCAGGACATGGATCAGTTCTTTCAGGACATTTTTTGTGCATTGAGATCCACCAACCAATCCATTTGCAGGGAAGAAGAATGGCTTCAGTTGGCGAGCGAGCTCATTCAGGTCAGTGAGGTATTCCTGGTCATCCCGGCAGCCGTATATTAATTCTCCATTCTGGGAGGAAAAAAAAAAAGTGGCGGTTGTTAAGAATTCACTCATTTCTTACAAGGTGTTGACAACATCTGGGGACAATTATATTATTATTTTTACTTAAAATGCATGGATTTATCAGTCTTGTTAGAAATGGGTAGGTGTTGTATCTGAATAAATTCCCATACAACACCGCTGTGTGAATGAGACTGGACAGCCACAGTTAACCATTTAACCCCTTAACGACCGCCGATACGCCTTTTAACGGCAGCAGTTAAGGGTACTTAAACCAAAGCGCCGCTTTTTAACGGCGCTGAGAAATAAGTGTATAGTGCCCCTCAGAGTTGGAATGTCTTAGGGGTCTCAGCTATCGGGGATAGCTGAGTCCCCAGAGAACATGATTCGGGTCAGTTTTTACCGACCCCGGTGTTGCGATCGCTGTTATTAACAGTATAACGGCGAACGCACACAAAAAAAAAAGTCAGATTTCCATTTATTTTTTCTCTCCTCTGCTATGATCTAGAACATCAGAGGAGAGAGAAATAGGGACCCCCCTCCCAGTACCTGCGGAGTCCCTGCATCCCCCCATGAAGTCCTTCGGGCCACCGGAGTCTTCTTCCGGGAGAAAATGGCGGGTGCATGTGCAGTGCGCCCCCCGACATTTGCGGGTGGCACCCGGCAACAATAGGAAATTTTTCCTCTTGGTTCATTTTGATCACTGTGATAGACCCTATCACAGTGATCAAAATAAAAAAATAATAAATGAAACCCCCATAGAAAAATAATAAAAATATATTTATTTCCATTACGGTTAGAGTTGGGCTAAAGTTAGGGTATATATATTTTATTTATTTTTTTTTCTTCACAATCCCCCTTATCCCCCTTGTACTTGAAGCTTTGAATGGTGTCATTTGTTTTGTTGTTTTTTTTAAAAGTTAACTTGCTCCGTAAAATAATAAAAGTAGCAGAAAAATGAAAAATATATATATGGCTCTTAGAAAGCAGCTGAGAGGTCAAAAAGGAGGATAAAAGTAAGAAACTGTCCCAATGGACCATCATCATCAGAAGCTCACCGACAGATTCTCCACTAACTCCTTCTACAGAAACAATAGACTGTGCTACACAGAGGTAATAGAAGGAAACAAGGCAACATTTCTAATGAAACCTAATTACAAAAGTGATTTTTAGCAAAAACAAAAAAACATGCATTTAAAGGGGTGGAGGGGGATGATTGCCCCCAAAAGGAAATCCCGACAATGTAAGCAAAGACCAACAAATGGATTTGTACCTTAAAGATTTTTAAGTTGTTTTGGGACTCCTGAAGTAAACTCATCAAGGCAAAATGCATCCTCTGTGTGTGGCTGTGGGAAAGAAGGAAATACTTAATAACATGACATCCTACAGCGGGACGTACACACCGACTATGGAGGGGCCACGGGGCGTCTATTCAGCTCACACAGCACGAGCCAAGAGCTCCTGCCTCTATCAAGAGTATGAAAAAGGGGCTAGAATATAGAAAAAAGGTATTTAAAATCTGCTAATTTCTTGTGAATTTTCAGAACGTTACCGAGGTCTAAAACAGAAAACATATTGAATTGTTACAATGGGAGTCACTGGGGTCGAAAAGTCACTTTTTAACTATTTAAAAGGATTCATTCCAAAATGTTAAAAGAGGTTGTCCAGGACTTATCCATAGGATAGACCATTAATATCTGATCTGTAGGGGAATGAAATCTTCAGCAGCTCCCAGATGTGATCAGTTGCAAAGCTAAACAGCGCTCTGTGTACTGTATAACAGCAGCGGTCAGTTACCGGACATTCGCCCCTATTCATAAGAGACGGGGTGGATCTGCAGTACCCGCTGCGGCCACTATAGAGTTGACGGCGCTGTGCGGCTTCGGTGGCACTGGTAACAGCACAATGGTGGGAATGATGGCTGACGCACGCCGCCGATCAGATATTGATGACCTATTGAAGAGTGGGCCATCAATATAAGTATCGGACAACCCATTATACCCTATTCATAGAATAACTGGATTACTGGGGGTCTGACCGCTGGGATCCTCTTGTAATGCCAATATAAGGACTCCAGTAATCAGTAAATTATCCGCTACCCAGACTATAAGGGTTAACTTAACACATTTTGGGAATAACCCTTTAACAATTGCGATGCTGCTGATGGTTAAAGTGTTACAGAAATTAGGTGTATCTGAAAAACAATAAATATAGTAGTACCCCGAAAAGAGATCCAGGGGGCAGTATTTGCTAATCCGCTTCCATTTTCCTTTGGCAACCTTGAAAAAAAAACACAAAATATAAAGTTATCATTAAAAGCAAGCAACGCTCTGGTCCCATCTGTAGAGAACACTACTCATCCATCCAGGTGACAGAGCGGCTCTAGATTCTATCACATCTAGTATCGGTCTTACTCACTGATCCAGTGTGGACTTTAATGTTCTTGTTAAATTAGTCACAAATTATTGATCCCTCTTATCTTGTGTATATAAGATGTGCTGCACTCTCCCCACATAGTCATAGAGGAAAAATGCCTGATTGCAACTAAGTGCCAGAAATGGCACATAATTCTGGGTATTAATCCTGCACGATTGTGAGTTTATAGTGAGGGGATAAAGCCCCTGCAATCTAGGAGAAAGTCAGGTCCCTGCTATAATAAGTGCTCAGAATATATCAATGTATTAACATTTTATTAAAACTTATATATAAATTATATTACATAATACATATAACCCCAAAAAACTAAAATATTAGGTATTCACATTACCGCAATAACTTTAGCTCATTCATTCGATTTTTTGGGGGTTTGAAACGTTAATAAAAAATAAAAAAAAAATAAGCCATTTAGTTGGTTTTTTTACATTCGCATTGCAAAGCTAAATTTTATACATTGTACAATAATTTATATGTACCCTCAAAAGCCACTGCCTGCATAAAGCGAAACCTCAAAGTCACGTCACTGACAAAAATATAAAAAAAATTATAACTGCTGAACAGAGGCACAACATTTTTTTTTTTTTTTAAATTAGCCGGTCATTAGGGCCCATTCAAATGTAGACACTTAGGAGTTCTAATTAGTGATGAGTAAATGTGCTGGGATAAAGCGTTATCAGAGGGGCTTCGGCGTGCTCGAAAAATATGTTCCAGTCCCTGCGGCTGCAGGTCTCATTGCTATTCAATAGCCGCGATCCATGTGTTGCGGCATGTGTTACGATCCATGTGTTGCGGCTGTTGAATAGCAGTGAGACCTGCAGCCGTGGGGACTGGAACATAGTGTTAGGGCACTGACATGCTGATTTACAACACCCAATAATTTTAGATTCTCTCTTCCCATTGAAAACGTGTATGGGGGTAACAGGAGTAGCAGTCAGTTGACGGCTATCCAAGACTACGTTCACATTAGCGTTGCGTCGGGCGCAGGTTTGGCGACGCATAGCGGCGCATGCGTCCCTATATTTAACATGGGGGGCGCATGGACATGCGTTGTCTTGCGTTTTGTGACGCATGCGTCATTTTTGGCGCAAGCGTCAGGGCGCACAGGACGCTGCATGTTGCATTTTTTTGCGTCCAAAATCAAGCCAAAAATGGACGCATGCGTCACAAAACAATGCGTTTTTGCATGCGTTTTGCATGCGTTGGCGACCAACAACGCAAATGTGAACGTAGCCTTAGATGTAAGGGAGCAGCTCTTCTACTCTCAGGGTTATTGACCTGAAATCCAATTTTCATCTACTTGAAGTGCTTTAAACATTAGAATAAATGCCGGAATGTAAAATGCAAATTGTCACAAGATCCCAGTCCTGTTTGTTAGGAAAATAATCTTTCCTCTGCCAAAACATATTCAGGCAAATGAAAATAAACTCTTTATCTAGGCGTATCTGCCAAACCCGGCCAATGGCCTTCACAGTAAAATGAGCCGATCTCTGGGGTGTTGTCACTCGGTGCAGTGCAGACATTACCAACCTTTAGATGCTGGTGCATACAGAAACGACACACCTTTTTCTTAACCTCCTTTGTGATGTGGGCCGACGACGGGATAAATCCACATTTGGGCTAGGTTATAAAAAAAAAATAGAGAGAATAGAGAATTAATCTTTAAAGTCAGCTCGGTATATAAAAGGTTTACAAAACACAGGGCAAGAAAGAGTTAACCATAATCTCTGCAGGACTAAGCCCGCTGCTGGACGCAGATGAAACAGGGACAGGAATACAATGCAGCTCATTCACGGCGACAAACCCAGGCTCCTCCAAGTTAGGCTACTTTCACACTAGCGTTAACTGCAATCCGTCACAATGCGTCATTTTGCCGAAAAAACGCATCCTGCAAAAGTGTTTGCAGGATGCGTTTTTTCACCATTGATTAACATTAAGCGACGCATTGTGACGGATTGCCACACGTTGCACCAGTCGTGCGACGGTTGCGCCGTGTTGTGGCGGACCGTCGGGAGCAAAAAACGCTACATGTAGCGTTTTTTGCTCACGACGGTCCGCTTTTTCCGACCGCGCATGCGCGGCCGGAACTCCGCCCCCACCTCCCCGCACCTCACAATGGGAAGCGGATGCGCTGGAAAAATGCATCCGCTGCCCCCGTTGTGCGGCGGAGACAACGCTAGCGTCGAGAACGTCGGCCCGACGCACAGCGACGGGCCGAGCCCGACGCTAGTGTGAAAGTAGCCTTATATCTCAGCATCACTGGAACAGGACCCCACTGGGACCCAGGTATACTGTGCGGGGTCAGTGCACGTGGTGGAGGCTGGACTCCTCCTCCAGCACTGTTATATGTGCACTGCTCTCCTCACATATGCAATGTGCCATGCCTCCTTCTGGAAACTGTTTTTTTGTATTTGTAAGGGTATATTATAGGGGTAATACGCTGTGGATTTGGGGTGGAAAATCCGCAGTATATTATATAGTAGCAACAATGGAGAATGAGAATTTAGCATCATCTAGGAAGTTTGCATTTCAAAATAAAAAAAAGTTAAAAAGAGCAACGACGTGACACGATCCCTGTCAACGAGTCAGGAGCTGTGAAAATAGTCATGTGACGTACACCTATACAAATGTAACACAAAAGGACATCAGTCTGTTCACCTTAATCTCTATGCAAAATATAGGCCTGTGCTCCACAAAGGGGAAAGTCTGCAAACGGGTGAGGTTGGGAAGGCACATGGCGTACCCGCTGACATCCATGTCTTTCTCACATCGGGACTCTGCAACAAAAGGGAGAATATTGGGAGAAGTCACAAACGTGTTACATGTAGGCAGCTCTCTATTGCACCTACACAGTGCAGACTGCTACCACAAAGTCCACTGATTACAAAGACAAGGGGGAGACACCAAGCGTAATAGTGTCTTATCCGGAGGAGAAAGTGGTCTCGGTGAGAGGTATAGGAATTGCTCAACTTTTGGGATTGTTCAACCCACAATTGAGGAATCAGGGTATGAACGCTGCGGCAGATTAGATCACGCGGTTTATTCACAACCAACTCCTTCATGATTAATTATGGTTGTCCTGATGAAGCAGTTGGTTCAACTACAAAATGTGTTGAGAATAAACCACATGATCCAATCCTCATCACATCCTCTGGATTTCTTGAATCTAGCCAATTGTTAAAAAAAAAAACACACTAACATTAAATGGGCCTTAGAGTGACTGCAGGCCTGTGAATCTCCACACTGCGCACACTGCACACTATGAGGATTCTCCGGTGAAGAATGAAATTTGCATGCTTCCAGCCACATTACGACTAGACGTGCCCAGCCTCGCTAAACACGAGTGACTAGAGTAAGGCCACGCACGTCTAGTCAGAATGTGGCCGGGTGTATGCATATCACATATTTGCGGTCACATTGCAAGCACAGGAGAATCCTTACAGCTGGCAATGTGGGCGATGTGAGCATTCCCAAATCTACAGTCAAAGTGACTGCAGACTTGCAGCCCTAGCCGGACAACCCCTTTAAGGCCTCACTTAAACATCAGTGATTTTTCTTATATGCGTTTTATGGATGAATCGGGGTCCATATTACTTCTGGGCACAAGAGTTACAGGGAAATGGGGCAGATAAATGGTTTATTATAACTGAATGATGTATACTGGTGAAATCCTGGCTTTACGTGCTCTTAATCCATGTAACCTAAGTTCCAGTGTACACATTAAACTCATGCTTAGAATGCGATGCGAGCATAGCCCTAAGGAGTGACGCATTCTGAATACCAGGGGGAGATAATTGCAATAAGTCAAAAAAGTTGTTTGAAGAGATTTTCTGGCTAAAAATACATTTCTGCAGTGTCTCCATCTCATAGCAGATGGTTAAATTCGCACAGGGTGTAATATGCTTAATGTCAGGATTCCCCACTAATGGCTGCTCATGTTGTAGCCAAAATAGTTAAAATTAAATCAATAGCACTACAAAAAGCTGCAGGGTAGCTGAGACCAAAGAAGTGGGAAAGTTGGGTCAGCCCATGACCACAAGCATGGAAAACACATCACATGACCATACTGCACACTGTCAGGATTCAGCAATCCGCAGGGAGAAAGGCGCCCAGCAGAAATTTACCGTATGTTTAGCCTGGAAAACCTACAACCAAGTTTTGGGGTTTTTTTTATCCGCCCATCAAGAATGCATGGACCCAGAGTTATCATTTCTCCAGATCTGCCTCACCACTTAACCTTTCTGGCATCAGCTGCTATATGTTCCCTGAAGGCAGCACACGGTATAATGTAAGCAAAGTGCCTGCACGCACAAACGTAGAGAGCATGCAGCAGCCATATATAACCCTCTATATAAAGTGATGACCAGAGCGGCTGGGTGTCTTACCCTCGCCTTCCCATACAGCGCCTCCTACCACTCGTCACACTGATGTGACGGTCATCGTCAGTGTGCACATACTGGCATCTGACATCACATAACCCCTTCAGGGAGGATTTCAGATTGTTTTTGTTGTTGTTCTTCATTTCTCATAGTGCATTCATTTAGTCATAACTCTTTTATTTTGTCTTCCAAACAGAACTTTTTTTTTTATACAACATAAGTTGTATTGGTCAGTGGCATCATTTTGGGGTACATATAACTTACTAATTAAATTCTATTACATCTTTAAGGGAAATAATAGAAAAGAACAGCAATTCTGCCATTGTTTTTTTACATGCATTTATGCTAATCGCATGCTGCACAAATAAAGTGCGAAGAATCAGGAGGATTAAAGTGGTGGTCCGATATAATAGTTTTCAACATCGATCAATGCCATAATCAACACTATTTTCTAAGCCAATTGCTTTTTTTTTTTTACTACCTTTTTGATGAAAGTTTGTATGAGAATCCTAGTGCATGTTGGAATTAATCAAACAGAAGAGCCACCAGGGGGGGCAAATGCTGCAGTCACTGCCATACCCCTACCCCCACCGTAAAATCAAGCATCATCAGTGACCTTTGTTTCAGGGGCTGAGCTAGCCCCTGCTCTGTCACTATGCAATAAGGGCATTGAGAGTGCACTCTGTCGACGGCTCAGGTACATAGTAAAGAGCCGACAAGAGAGCGCACTGTCAGTTCACGTTGTCAAGAGTATCTGGCGTGCAGAGACAAGCGTCGCCCCCCAACTAGTGACATTACTGGTCTCTGAATGCTGGGTATTCTGACAACGCGCACTGACAATGTGTTTTCTTTCTGGCTCTTTACTACTGATCTGAGCCAGCAACAGAGCGCACTGTCACTGCACATACTGCAAAGTGACAGAGCAGGGACTACCTCAGCCACTGAAACAAAGGTCACTGATGATGCTTGATTTTACGGTGGGGTTAGGGGCTATGGCAGTGACTGCAGAGTTTGCCCCCTTCTGTTTGATTAATTCCAACATGCACTAGGATTCTAATACAAAGTTTCATCAAAAAGGTAGTAAAAGAAAAAAAAAGAAAAAATGATGACGCTTCATTACAGAGAGGAAGCAGATGCTGTGGCAGTGACTGTAGCATGTGTCCCCTGATGACGCTTTTGTTGGAGTATCCCAGCATGCACTGGGATTGTTAATAGAAGCATCAAAAAGGAAGTAGGAAAAACAAAGAAAAGTAATTAGATAGTGTACTTAAGGAATTTCTTAATTCAAGAATATTAACAAATACTTTAGATAAGGGCATTAAATAGATCGGGATTTAGGATTATTATTAGTGATGAGTGAATATACTCGTTACGCTCGGGTGTCCTCCGAGTATATTTTTTAGTGCTCGGAGTTTTAGTTTTTCTTCCCGCAGCTGAATGATTTACATCTGTTAGCCAGCTTGATTACATGTGGGGATTCCCTAGCAACCAGGCAACCCCCACATGTACTTATGCTGGCTAACAGATGTAAATCATTCAGCTGCGGGAAGAAAAACTAAATCTCCGAGCACTAAAAAATACTCGGAGGACACCCGAGCGCAACGAGTATATTCGCTCATCACTAGTCTTCACACTTTATAAATTCAAGTACCGTATATTAGAAAATAGTCTAGGTCAGTATTTCTCAACTCCAGTCCTCAAGAGCCACCAACAGGTCGTGTTTTCAGGATTTCCTTAGTATTGCATAGGTGATGGAATTAATGCTTGAGCAGGTGATGAAATTATCACCCGTGCAATACTAAGGAAATCCTGAAAACATGACCTGTTGGCGGAGCTTGAGGACCGCTTGAGAAACACTGGTCTCGTTAAATAGAGATCTCTATTGAAGCCATCGATATCTAGATGTCTATGACACACACATCTTTATTGAGTAGGTCAAAATGAATACGGCAATAGCAAATCTATATAGTTTGTGAGTTTTTTTGTTTTAGGTTTTTGAGGGTTTTTTCTACACTTTAGATGAAAAAAAAAAAGGCCTGGGGATTTTAACCCCCTAACCCCCGGAGCTTTTTCGGTTTTGCATTTTCGTTTTTCGCTCCCCTTCTCAGAGCCATAACTTTTTTATTTTTCCGTCAATATGGCCATGTGAGGGCTTGTTTTTTGCGGGATGAGTTGTACTTTTGAATGACACCATTGGTTTTACCATGTTGTGTAACAGACAACGGGAAAAAAATTCCAAGTATGATAAAATTGCAAAAAAAAAATGCAATCCCACACTAGTTTTTTGTTTGGCTTTTTTACTGGGTTCACTAAATGCTAAAATTGACCTTCCATTATGATTCTCAAGGTCATTACGAGTTCATAGACACCAAACATGTCTAGGTTTTCTTTTTATCTAAGTGGTGGAAAAAAAAATCCAAAGTTTGCTAGAAAAAAAGAAAGAAAAAAAAAAGCGCAATTTTCCGATACCCGTAGCGTCTACATTTTTTGTGATCTGGGGTCAGGTGAGGGCTTATTTTTTTGGGTGCGGAGCTGACTTTTTTAATGATACCACCTTTATGCAGATACGGTTTTTTGATCGCCCGTTATTGCATTTTAATGCAATGTAGCAGCAACCAAAAAAACGTAATTTTGGCGCTTTTATTTTTTTCTCGCTACGCCGTTTAGCGATCAAGTTAATCCTTTTTTTTTTATTGATAGATCGGGCGATTCTGAACGCGGCGATACCAAATATGTGTATGTTTGATTTTTTATTATTGTTTTATTTTGATTGGGGTGAAAGGGGGGTGATTTGAACTTTTATATTTTTTTTATATTTTTAAACACTTTTTTTTTTTTGGCATGCACAACTCGCCTCTGCTACATAGAGGTGAAGCACAGATCACCTCTATGTAGCAGAAATGCAGCATTGCTTTGAGCGCCGACCACAGGGTGGCGCTCAAAGCAATCTGCCATCAACAACCATAGAGGTCTCAAGGAGACCTCAGGTTGTTATAGCAATGCACCGCTGACCCCCGATCATGTGACGGGGGTCAGTGGTGCGAGCGCTTCCGGCTGCGCGGCGCTTGTTAAATGCCGCTGTCACACTTTGACAGCGGCATTCAACTAGTTAATAGGCGCAGGCTTATCGTGATTCCGCTTGCGCCCATTACGCGCTGACATGTCGCGGCTTTGAGGTGGGCTCACGGCCAGAGCCCACCTCAAAGCGGGGGAGTCTGCCAGCTGACTTACTATCCCGTCAGCTGGCAGAAAGGGGTAAAAAGCTATGGGTCTCATAACATGGCAGCCAAAAATAAATTATTTTAATTGTCAATTGACGAATGCTGTGTGAGAGGTCATTTTTTTGTGGGCCTAGATTTAGTTTTACTGCTGTCATTTTGGGGTACATATGATTATTTTGACCTTTTATTTATTTTTTTTATTTTATTTTTGCAACTCGGCTGAACAAAAGACAAATGTACTGCAGAATTCTCCAAAAGCTGGAAGACAGAAGTTACTATCCCAGATAATGACTGCACAGCTCCTTTCACCCATTAATAGGGGGAAGAGATTTCAGTTCAGCCTTCTGAATACATACTTATAATATACTAGCTGAGCGGTTATAACAAATTATAATGCTTATATTGCACATAAAAACATTTCCCATCATATATTCAACACTACAGACTTGCAACACAAATTAACTAAATGATTACCCAAATATTGATAGTATTTTATTTTCAATTCATTCAAGAGACTTTTGATAAACAACATTCTTGTTTTTTCTCATTCACATGTTATTTGGTCAGTATTTTTACCTCAGTATTTGTAAGCTAAAACTTGGGAGTAAAACAATCAGAGGAAAAGTATATTAGAAACACTAGTCACCACTTCTATATTTTTCTCCCACTCGTGGTTTTGGCTTATAAATACTGAGGTAAAATACTGACCAAATACTGAACGTGTGAATGTGGCCTTATACACAGCCTCATACTACAGCAGCACCTCACTCCTCTCACTTTCAACTCACTCCTCTCACTTTCAACTCACTCCTCTCACTTTCAACTCACTCCTCTCACTTTCAACTCACTCCTCTCACTTTCAACTCACTCCTCTCACTTTCAACTCACTCCTCTCACTTTCAACTCACTCCTCTCACTTTCAACTCACTCCTCTCACTTTCAACTCACTCCTCTCACTTTCAACTCACTCCTCTCACTTTCAACTCACTCCTCTCACTTTCAACTCACTCCTCTCACTTTCAACTCACTCCTCTCACTTTCAACTCACTCCTCTCATTTTCAACTCACTCCTCTCATTTTCAACTCACTCCTCTCATTTTCAACTCACTCCTCTCATTTTCAACTCACTCCTCTCATTTTTAACTCACTCGTGCACCCCAACTTCCTGTTATGAGCACAGCGTTGTAATCCATGAGGCTCCTCCCTTTCTTTTGCCTCACATGAGCAACTCTATTCTAGACAAGACGGAGCTAGATGTGGCCTGTGCCTGCCGCGCACTGATACTCTGCAGGCGGCGGCCCTGATTTTAGCTCGCAGCGGCTGGGACGTCGCAGTCGGTATGTTTTGCAGGATGGCTTTCGAGGTGAATGTGTCTCCGCCTGTGTGCGCTAACAACGTGGGCCGTGTGGGCGGGGCTTTGGGTGTGGAGTGAGTGTGGCTATGCGGAGTGGGCGGGGCTACGTGGAGTGGGCTTGGCTTGATACATACACACACACACTCAGCTTTAAATATATAAATTAGTTTAGTTAAAGGTAATGTGTCAGCAGGTTTTTCTATGGAATCAGATAGCAGCATAATGTAAAGCCAGAGACCCCCACTCCAGGATGTGTCACTAGGAAGCTTGATGCAGTTTTGATAGAATCCTCATATCCTCCGATGTACATGTCCCACAGCTATGACTTGTGGGCTGTGTATAACCCTGCCCACACTACTGATTGACAACTTTGGGTTTACACTGTGCATTGTCAGCAAGTTGCCAATCAGTGGTGAGGTTACTCAGATTAGCCTCACTTGCTTGCATGTAATTAGTAGTTCAGCAATGATAATCTTATGATAAAAACTGATTGTATTGAACTACAGCACACAGCTTAATAATGGGCATATCCCGGTAATCAGGATCTCTGCCCCTACATCATGCTGCTCTCGGAATCAATAGCAAAAAAACCGGCTGACAGATTCCCTTTAAGAAAAATCTATAAAGATTGATGAGGAGAGTCATCTCAGCAGCTGGTCATGTGATGCTGAACTGATGCATCGGGGGATGCACAGGAATAACATTGCAGGATGATAGAGAGGAAATAATATAGAGATTGAAGGAAAGAAAACAGGAGGCTGAGCTATATGGATGCAAATATACCAAATATAAGAAGCGTTACGTGTGACACTGTAAAATATCCGGCATCTGCCGCGTGTGGAGGGAGTTCAGCTCCTGATCCATCCCTCTGCACATGTGCTCATACCCACCAGAACATACATCATCATGCATTAAGGGGTTAATGGCAGAGTCTGATCCACAAAATGGATGAAAAGAGCAGATGTTGCATCTCACAGGCCAAACACTGGTCAGTTTTTGAATAAATATATACCGTATTTTGCGGATTATAAGACGCCCCAGTTTATAAGACGCACTCCAAATTTTGGGGCTGTAAATACATTTTTTTTTTTTTAAATAAAATGATGTGTTATAATCCGCTTTTGCGGCAGTTTACCTGCGGGACAGCGGTGATTGAGTGGGGTCCCGGTGGCAGGGTCGCTGCTGGCAGATGCAGGAGATGCTGCCGTCTCCAGGCTGGTAGGACGCGGCGGTGGCAGGAGTTAGGCCATGGCTACAGAGGCCTCAGGCTAGTACGACGAAATGTTCAGTGGTGCGGGGGCTCCGCCAACATTTGTAATGTGATGGACTCCGGGAAAATGGCCGCCAGAGGCGGTGCATGTGCAATTGAGGTCTTGGGAGCGGAGATCTCGGTGCAAAAATCCAATTTCCTCAGAGTCCACCTCATAAAAGAGTGTGGAAGGTGCAGGACTCCATGTTGTCACAAAATGTCGATTGCGCCCCCGCACCACTGAACACCTCGTTGCACCAGTCTGGGGCCCGCAGCCATTGCTCGATCTTGCCTCCGCCAGAAGCTTCAGGTAGCAGCGACCCTGGGACCCTGCTGAACCGCAGCCGGTAAGCTCCACCACAGCTACAATTCGGATTATAAGACGCACCCCAATTTTCCCCCAAAAAATGTTGATTAAAAAAAAAAAGTGTGTCCTATAATCTGAAAAATAAGGTATGTGTGCCAGTGTGTGTGGATCATTGTCAATGTGCAGCCTAAGAAAAAAAGACAATGGGACGGCAGTAGGATGTGCCCCACAGATGTGACACCGGTATATAGGTGTGCGCAGCAATGTCTTCACGTGGGTGTGGATTTCAGCACCACGATAAAAGATGACGAGGCAATGATTAACCAGTGATTGCACTACAGTCAGCCACTTACCTGGCCTCTCCGACTGCACTTTCACACACAGGCGCTTCAGAAAATCCAAGGGTAATTGCACCACATCCTGCAAAATAAATCACCGCAAGCCGGGTTAAAAACCGGGAATTCACTAACAAGCCAAACAAATCAAATTTTGCATTCCTGACTTAAAGAGAATAGATCAGTTTTTACCAACTAAAACCATTAAATGAAATGCAGATCTTGGCTTTTGGCCGATTGTGGATTTTATTTATGTACGTAAATATGGCGGACAGAAAATATTTGGCACTGTTGACATCACTCAAGGAGACGCTTTCATGGGACACTGGTGTCTGGTCAGTGTGTTGTGGGCATGCTCGGTGACCCGAGCATAGGTCGCTGGGCAGGGAGGAAGTGGTGGCTTCGATGGAATAATCATCTACTCTCAACAGACATCTGCTTCCAGATTTATAACAAATGTAATCTTTTCATTGTAACACGGCCAGCCATAAGCAGATTACATCTGAAAACAGCAAGAATTCAGTACTTTAAATAATATCATAGAAACATGGTTCTCTCTCTATTTTTTTATGTTTTATAATGAATTGAAATAATTACCGATTCTGACTTTGAATTCTTTGAGTTTTTTTTTATATAATTATGAATTTATAATTATAAATCTTGCGTGTTTAACCCCTTCCCTCATTATGATGTTAATAAATGTTGCATGCTGCACACAGATGCCGGCAATATTACATAGTCGGCATCTGTGCCTAACAGCGCAGGCCAGAATAGAAGCCGCTGTTAACCATTTAGATGCCACTGATAATTTGTGACGGTGGCATTTAAAGAGCACTGACCGCCATTAGGCCCATTACGATGTGACTGAGGGGCAGCAATGGATTACCATGGTCGCCAGTGGCCTGCTGAAGGCCCCAGTCACCGCTATCATGGCACTCCGGTGAGGCCCAGTGGGTGGACTTCATAGGAGGCCAAATATTTTCACTATATAATGCAAAAATAAATAATAAAAAAAAAATCAACCCTTTTGTCCTTGTTAAAAATAACAAAAAAAAAAATCAAACTAACTTGCATGGTAAAATATTATAAAGAGGGGAAAAAAAGAAATCTCACTAAAAAAATGCAATAAAAACTAAATATGTACCACAAATTGGTAATAATAAAAAGGTCGGCTCACCACAGAAAAACAAGCCCATAAAACAGCTCCTCCAATAAACAAAAAAACTGAAAACATTATCTTTCGCTTACTCCTCTGCCCAGGAGCTGTGGTATGATCAGACCATGTCCCTGTATGGTCAGACACAGCCATTACACAGTACACAGCAGGGCACATTTATAAGATTATCTCAGCACAGGAACATTTTATTTAAACACATCCAATTGTGGAAATTATTATTATTCCAAGATCTATTGATTAAAATGTACTTTGTTTGTGGGGGAAACCCTTTAACCCCTTCATGACCTTGGGATTTTCCGTTTTTCCGTGTTCGTTTTTCACTCCCCTCCTTCCCAGAGCCATAACTTTTTTATTTTTCCGTCAATTTGGCCATGTGAGGGCTTATTTTTTGCGGGACGAGTTGTACTTTTGAACGACATCATTGGTTTTACCATGACGTGTACTAGAAAACGGGAAAAAAATTCCAAGTGCAGTGAAATTGCAAAAAAAGTGCAGTCCCACACTTGTTTTTTGCTTGGCTTTTTTGCTAGGTTCACTAAATGTTAAAACCGACCTGTCATTATGATTCACCAGGTCAGTATGAGTTCATAGACACCTAACATGACTAGGTTATTTTTTACCTAAGTGGTGAAAAAAAATTCCAAACTTTGCTAAAAAAAAATAAATAAAAAAATAAATAAATATTGTGCCATTTTCCGATACTCGTAGCGTCTCCATTTTTCATGATCTGGGGTCAGTTGAGGGCTTATTTTTTGCGTGCCGAGCTGACGTTTTTAATGATTCCAATTCGGTGCAGATACGTTCTTTTGATCGCCCGTTATTGCATTTTAATGCAATGTCGCGGCGACCAAAAAAACGTAATTCTGGCGTTTCAAATTTTTTTCTCGCTACACCGTTTAGCGATCAGGTTAATGCTTTTTTTTATTGATCGATCGGGCGATTCTGAACGCGGCGATACCAAATATGTGTAGGTTTGATTTTTTTTTTTTTCATTGATTTATTTTGATTGGGGCGAAAGGGGGGTGATTTAAACTTTTATTTTTTTTATTTTTTTCACATTTATTTTAACTTTTTTTTTTTTTTTTTTTAACTTTTGCCATGCTTCAATAGCCTCCATGGGAGGCTAGAAGCAGGCACAACGCGATCGCCTCTGCTACATATCAGCGATCTGCTGTTCGCTGATATGTAGCAGAAAATCAGGTGTGCTGTGAGCGCCGACCACAGGGTGGCGCTCACAGCTGCCGGAGATCAGTAACCATAGAGGTCTCAAGGACCTCTATGGTTACTATTCTGAAGCATCGCCGACCTCCGATCATGTGACGGGGGTCGGCGATGCCATCATTTCCGGCCGATGCGGTAGTTAAATGCCGCTGTCTGCGTTTGACAGCGGCATTTTCTAGTTAATGGGCGCGGGCAGATCGCGATTCAAAACAGCTGACATGTCCCGGCTTTGATGCGGGCTCACCGCCAGAGCCCTGCATCAAAGCGGGGCTTCTGACCTCGGACGTACTATCCCGTCCGAGGTCAGAAAGGGGTTAAATAGAAAAAACGATGCAAGTTTGGCATTGCCAGCTGTCATAATAAAAAGGAAAAAAAAGCAGACTAGCATTCTTTTTATATATACCATTTCACCACACGTGGATTTTCTTCCCCCATTTTTCCTTGCATTTCAGTACAGTACAATGAATGGTCTCTTTGCAAGACAAGGTGTACAGCTGTAATGCAGAATAACACGGGACTTCATACGTGTATGTAGACTGAAGAATACAAAAAATAAGTTATATAATACGTTTTTTGGAAGAAAAGGAGGAGAAAACTAAAGCGCAAAAAATGAAAAATTCCCTGATCACTAAGAGGCTGCAGAAATCAGATGTGCAACTCCTATTGTAAGTAATAGGAAAAGTACCATGTCCAAGGAGTGCGATGATGATGAGGCTATTTTTTAGGTGCCAGTCAGCAGTTCTGATGACGCGTGGCCACTAAAGCACAAGATGGTGGCCATTACAGCTGGGGAAGAGTTTACTTACTCCATGGTGAACGTAGTTTTCTCCTAAAAACTGCTTCATTATGTGTTTGCCAAAATCTAGAATATTGTGCAAATGTTGGTAAACCTCTTCTGCCATCTGAAATAAAGGAGAAAAAACTGATGTTAACAACAAGGACCGTGGATGAGGAGACACAGAAAGAAAGCCTGCCGTCATATTCAGGGTATTACTAGGCACAGAAATGTTCTTACCAATATTTTCTCAGCTTAAAAATTGAGCCCAATGATCCCAACACTTCAAGCGATCAGCTGATTAAAAGGGCCATTATGCAGCACAGCATTCTGCTGCGGCAGGGACTTCCTCCAGCGCCACGCTGAATTTTCTTGGTGTTCTGCAGGCAGCGATCAGGCACACCCTGGTAACAGCGTCAGCAGGCACAAAGTGGGCAGCGCCTCAGCAGACAGGCACACACTGGTGACAGCGCCAGCAGGCACAAAGTGGGCAGCGCCTCAGCAGACAGGCACACCCTGGTAACAGCGTCAGCAGGCACAAAGTGGGCAGCGCCTCAGCAGACAGGCACACACTGGTGACAGCGCCAGCAGGCACAAAGTGGGCAGCGCCTCAGCAGACAGGCACACCCTGGTAACAGCGTCAGCAGGCACAAAGTGGGCAGCGCCTCAGCAGACAGGCACACACTGGTGACAGCATCAGCAGGCACAAAGTGGGCAGTGCCTCAGCAGACAGGCACACACTGGTGACAGCGTCAGCAGGCACAAAGTGGGCAGCGCCTCAGCAGACAGGCACACACTGGTGACAGCATCAGCAGGCACAAAGTGGGCAGCGCCTCAGCAGACAGGCACACACTGGTGACAGCGTCAGCAGGCACAAAGTGGGCAGCACCTCAGCAGACAGGCACACACTGGTGACAGCGTCAGCAGGCACAAAGTGGGCAGCACCTCAGCAGACAGGCACACACTGGTGACAGCATCAGCAGGCACAAAGTGGGCAGCGCCTCAGCAGACAGGCACACACTGGTGACAGCATCAGCAGGCACAAAGTGGGCAGCACCTCAGCAGACAGGCACACCCTGGTAACAGCGTCAGCAGGCACAAAGTGGGCAGCGCCTCAGCAGACAGGCACACACTGGTGACAGCATCAGCAGGCACAAAGTGGGCAGTGCCTCAGCAGACAGGCACACACTGGTGACAGCGTCAGCAGGCACAAAGTGGGCAGCGCCTCAGCAGACAGGCACACACTGGTGACAGCGTCAGCAGGCACAAAGTGGGCAGCGCCTCAGCAGACAGGCACACACTGGTGACAGCATCAGCAGGCACAAAGTGGGCAGTGCCTCAGCAGACAGGCACACACTGGTGACAGCGTCAGCAGGCACAAAGTGGGCAGCGCCTCAGCAGACAGGCACACACTGGTGACAGCATCAGCAGGCCGTGCCTCAGACAGGCACACACTGCTTGCAATGGATGGTGTGCGCCTGACCTGGGTCTCTAAGGCTATGTGCACACGTTGCGGATTTTGCTGCGGATGCGCAGCGGTTTTGACGCTGTGGATTCGCAGCTGTTTTCCATGCTTTTACAGTACCATGTAAACCTGTGGAAATCAAAATCCACACTGCACATGCTGAAGAAAAAAAACGCGCGGAAACGTAGCGTTGTTTATTCCGCAGCATGTCAATTCTTTGTGTGGATTCCGCAGCGGTTTACACCTGCTCCATTATAGGAATCCGCAGGAGTAAAACCGCAGGTGGAATCCGCACCAAAACCGCATAAAATGCAGTGCTTTTTACCTAATGATTTCTCAAAACAGGTGTGGAAAAATCCGCAGAGGTTCCATCTACGTGTGCACATACCCTAAGAGGCTACAGAAATCCCAGCACCGCCAGAGGATTTAAATTTTGTCTGTCCTTGCCCACGGGCCGGGCAGTGACAGCCAAAGGGCCGGATGTGGACCACGGGCCGCACTTTGCCCAGATCTGATCTAGATTATTCTACACATTGTTTCTTGTTTTATAAAGTTGGAGGTGCAGGTCATGGAGCAATAATGTAGCTCCCAGTATGCATATTTATTTATACTAGGCTATATAAATACACAGTGATTATAAAACGTCTATATGCTTCTGTTAAAACTCCAGGGTTTTTTGCATGTAACAGGAAATCACACCAAAAAGAATCACTTCAAAACTTTTTCCACCTTCAATGTAACCCATAAGGTCTACAAATCCATTAAAAAACAAAAAACAAACAAATCATCTTGAGAGAGAAAAAATAAAGGAAATAAATCGCAAAGCTAAAATAATGTGGTTGCATAAGTGTGAACACCCTGTAATAATTGGGGATGTGGTTGAGTTCAGAATTGGACAATGACATTTAGGGTATGTGCACACGTTGCGGATTTGGCCCTGCGGATCTGCAGCAGTTTTCCATGAGTTTACAGTACCATGTAAACCAATGGAAAACAAAAACTGCTGTGCACATGCTGCGGGAAAAAAAGGCGCGGATCCGCAGCATGTCAATTCTTTGTGCCGAACTGCAGCGTTTCTGCACCCATTGACTTCCATTGTGTCTGGCCAATCCGCAGGTTCTGGGTGCGAGAAACGCTGTGGCCCGTGAGGAGGGAAGTGTGTGGGCAGTGACTGTGTGTGTGTCTGTGTGTGCGGGGGTCTGGTGTGTGTGTGTGTGTGTGTGTGTGTGTGTGTGTGTGTGTGTGTGTGTGTGTGTGTGTGTGTGTGTGTGTGTGTGTGTGTGTGTGTGTGTGTGTGTGTGTGTAGGCATCGTCCGATGGGACTGCAAGTCCCATCCGGCTATGCCTGCTACAGTGACAGTGATTGACACATTAGCCAATGATGGAACTGTAGTAATCCCATCATCCGGCTAATGTGTTGAATGTAAAAAAAAAAAAATAACACATACAGTACATATATAGTTCATACTCACCAGCTACACCTAATCCCCGAAGCCATCGCTCAACTGAAAAAAAATTAAAATAGTAAACCAACAATATACTCCCTGTGACCGCCGTAATCCAATTAATACAATTGTCCCACGACGATCTCCCGTGGAGAGCTGTAACATCGGCTGATGCGACCGCTCTCCAGGGGCTCCAGTGCCCCATAACGGAAGTTATCCTTCCGCACTGTATCCCTCCGCCGCAGTGAGTACAGTATAGTTCATACTGTCACTTGCGGCACAGCTGCGTGGGAAAATTCTCATGCAGCAGTGCCATAAAGTGAGAGCAATGAACTAAAGTAACCTCTTCAGTGATGCACTGCTGATGTGACAGCTCTATAGGGGAGATCGTCGTGGGACATTCGTTATTAATTGGACTGCATCGGACAGGGAGTATATGGTTGGTTTATTATTTTTTTCAGGAGATCGAGGGTGTCGCAGGAATTAGGCGTGGTTGTAAGTATGGTGAAATTAAGAATATTAAAATACTTTTTCTGGCTGTGTTTTTTTTTTTTACTCTTTCACTACTATATTGATGCCTCCCCATTACTAACCGGGCTTAATGTCACCTTACAATAGCAAGGTGACATTAACCCCTTATTACCCCATATGCCACCGCTACACGGCAGTGGGAAGAGAGGGGCTAAGTGCCAGAATTGCGCATCATATAGATGCGCCATTTCTGGGGCGGCTGTGGGCTGGTGTTTGAAGCCGGGGGGGGAGGGCAATATCCATGGCCCCTTCCTAGGCTATGAATATCAGCCCACAGCTGTCAGCGTAGCCTTTCTGGCTATAAAATATAGGGGGACCCCACGTCATTTTTGGGGGGGTCCCCTTATTTTAATAGCCAGTAAAGGCTATGCAGACAACTGCGGGCTGATATTCATAGCCTGGGAAGGGGGCCATAGGTGTTACCCCATTCCCGGGCTACAACTCTTAGGGTACTTTCACACTGGCGTTTTTGTCCTCCGTCACAATGCATCGTTTTGGTCAAAAAACGCATCCTGCAAAAGTGCTTGCAGGATGCATTTTTTCTCCATAGACTAACATTAGCGACGCATTGTCACACGTCGCAACCGTCGTGCGACGGTTGCGTCGTGTTGTGGCGGACCGTCGGCAGCAAAAAAACGTTGCTTGCAACGTTTTTTGCTACGTCGAAAACGTCTTTTCCGACCACGCAGGTGCGGCCGGAACTCTGTGCCCTCCTTCCCCGCACCTCACAATGGGGCAGCGGATGCGTGGAAAAACAGCATCCGCTGGACCCGTTGTGCGGCGCAAACAACGCTAACGTCGGTACGTCGGCCCGACGCTCTGCGACGGGCCGAGTATGACGCTAGTGTGAAAGTAGCCTTACACTCATGTTACATAGTAGTCAGTGCACAGGTGCCATCACTTACAGTGATTCTGATTAACTCATATAACGTTTTGCTGTCCTAGTAGAATTTTCCTGTTTTCTTACATGCATTTTTCAACAAAATGCCATGCTCTGTAAACAGCTTACAAAACAGCAAAGGGATCTCACTGTTGAAGTTTATCATCAGTCTGAAGGGTACAAATTTTCAAGGCATTAGATAAACCATGGAACACTGTGAAGATGCATCAAAAAATGTCTTAAAATTGGTGTCAAAGTGACATCATCTAGAATTGGGCACCCCTCAAAAATGGATTAAAAGTAAAGAAGAAAATTGCTCTGGGAGGCTGCCAAGAGGTCTACATCAACATCAAAAGATCTGTAGGAATTTCTGGCAAGTACTGGTTGTGTACAGGATGTGAAAACAATCTCCTGCATTCTTAATATGTCTGGCCAGTGGGTTAGTGTAGCAAGATAGAAGATTTTCCTATAAAGAAAAACGTCCAAGCATAGATATGTTTTGCCAAAACCAAGATCAAATGTGCCAAAAACATGTGGGAAAATATGTTATTGTCTGATGAGACAAAAGGCCGAACTTTTTGGCCATCATTCCAAAAGGTATATTTGTTTGCAAAACCAACATTGGGCATCACAAAAAGAATACCATACCCACAGTGAAGCATGGTGGAGGCAGTATTATGCTTTGGGGATTTTTTTTTTTTTTTTGCATTCTCCAGAAGATCATACGTTTGGAAAGGCCCAGCCAGAGACCAGACATGAATGTGATTGAAAATCTGTGTAAACTTAAGAGCGCGATGTATACAGTGGGGGAAATATGTATTTGATCCCTTGCTGATTTTGTAAGTTTGCCCACTGACAAATACATGAACAGTATAATTTAAGTGTAGGTTAATTTTAACATTGAGAGATAGAATATCAAAAATAAAATCCAGAAAACCGCATTGTATAAATTATATAAATTTGCATTTTGTCGTGAGAAATAAGTATTTGATACCCTACCAACCATTAAAGGGAACCTGTCACCACCAAAATCGAGGGTGAGCTAAGCCCACAGGCTGTACATAAGCCCCTGATGTATCCTGAAAGATGAGAAAAAGAGGTTATATTATACTCACCCAGGGGTGTTCCCGCTGCGGTCCGGTCCGATGGGTGTCGCGGTCTGGTCCAGGGCCTCCCATCTTCTTACGATGATGTCCTCTTCTTGTCTTCATGCTGCGGCTCCGGTGCAGGCGTACTTTGTCTGCCCTGTTGAGGGCAGAGCAAAGTACTGCAGTGCGCAGGCACCGGGAAAGGTCAGAGAGGCCCGGCGCCTGCGCACTGCAGTACTTTGCTCTGCCCTCAACAGGGCAGACAAAGCACGCCGGAGCCACAGCGTGAAGACAAGAAGAGGACGTCATCCTAACAAGATGGGAGGCCCCGGACCGGACCTCGACGCCCATCGGATCGTACCGCCCGCCCAGGTGAGTATTATCTAACCTCTTTTTCTCATCTTTCAGGATACATCGGGGGCTTATCTACAGCATTACAGAATGCTGTAGATAAGCCCCTGATGCCGGTGGGCTTAGCTCACCTTCAATTTTGGGGGTGACAGGTTCCCTTTAAGAGTTCTGGCTCCTATAAACCAGTTAAGACGCTCCTAATCAACTCGATACTTGCATTAAAGACAGCTGTCTTACAGTCACCTTTATAAAAGACTCCTGTCTACAGGCTCAATCAGTCAGACTAACCTTTACAACATGGGCAAGACCAAAGAGCTTTATAAGGATGTCAGGGACAAGATCATAGAACCTGCACAAAGCTGGAATGGGCTGAAAACCATAAGTAAGACGCTGGATGAGAAGGAGACAACTGTTGGGGCAATAGTAAGAAAATTGAAAAAATACAAAATAACTATTAATCGACATCGATCTGGAGAACCATGCAAAATCTCACCTCGTGGGGTATCCATGATCATGAGGAAGATGAGAGATCAGCCTAAAACTACACAGGGGGACTTGTTAATGATCTCAAGGCAGCTGGGACCACAATCACCAAGAAAACCATTGGTAACACATTACGCCGTAAAGGTTTAAAATCCTGCAGTGCCTGCAAGGTCCTCCTGCAGGCACATGTGCAGGCCCGTCTGAAGTTTGGCAATGAACACCTGGATGATTCTGTGCGTGATTGGGAGAAGGTACTGTGGTCAGATGAGACAAAAATTGAGGTCTTTGGCATTAACTCAACTCGCCGTATTTGGAGGAAGAGAAATGCTGCCAAAGATCACGGTCCCCACTGTCAAGCATGGAGGTGGAAACATTATGTTTTGGGGGTGTTTCTCTGCTAAGGGCACAGGACTACTTCACCGCATCAATGCGAGAATAGATGGAGCCATGTACCGTAAAATCCTAAGTGACAACCTCCTTCCCTCCGCCAGGACATTAAAAATGGGTCATGGCAGGGTCTTCAAGCAAGACAATGACCAAAAACATACAGCCAAGGCAACAAAGGAATGGCTCAAAAAGAAGCACATTAAGGTCATGGAGTGGCCTAGCCAGTCTCCAGACCTTAATCCCATAGAAAACTTATGGAGGGAGTTGAAGCTCCGAGTTGCCAAGCGACAGCCTCAAAATCTTAATGATTTATGATCTGCAAAGAGGAGTGGACCAAAATTCCTCCTGACATGCGCACAAACTTCATCAACAACTACAAGAAAGAGATATATATAGATACACACACACACACACACACACACACACACACACACGTATGATGAAAATCTGGCATTTTAACTGAGATATGTAGACTTTTAATATCCACTGTGTAAAAAGGCAGGACAAGCGTCCCACCAGTTGGGCCGATAGGATCAGAGCACGGTCTGGATTTCATAGATGTGTGGATTCAACGTTAATTGTAGTATCAGACATAAAAAATAAAAGTAAGAAAACAAGAAGGAGAATGAAGAGACAATATTTTTTGTATATTGTGAACTTTTTACGTTTAGTGTCTCTTTAAAAAAAGAAGGGCGGGAAAAAGCGAGTAGTACACGTCAATCACTCAGTAGTCAGAACAGGAGAAGGGATTTCCCATCATAAAACCGTCTGCAGGAAGAGATAAGCGGCATCTGCACCACCACTCATCTCCACTGTGACACCACACTGATGGTTACAAATACAAACATTACTCCCACAACAGAGATCAGTGGAAAAGATCTCCCGATTCTACACGCTTCTGTCTGTGAATGTTGTGCAATGGGCAGAAGTGTGAGAAAAGAGAAAAAGAAGATAATAGTAAAAATTGCTCAGGCTGTGGAAACTTATGAATGTGCTGTAGACTTATATCATGGCCAGTATCTATAAAACTAGAAGTATCTTAACCCAGACTAGGACATTTGATGACTTCAGGCCACAGTCTCCTATTCCCTACAGGTTGTTTGTGCACGAATCCACTGCATTTGCCAACTAGAGAGGAAGCAATCAGTTACTGGGCTTGTAAGGGTACCGTCACACAGTGTCATTTTCATCGCTACGACGGCACGATTCGTGACGTTGCAGCGTCGTATAAGTATCGCTCCAGCGTCGTATACTGCGGTCACACGTTGCAATACACGGCGCTGGAGCGATAATTTCATGACGTATTTGCGATGTAGAAGCCGTTGGTTACTGTGCGCACATCGTATACAACCTGTGTCACACAATGCAATCATGCCGCCACAGCGGGACACTAGACGACGAAAGAAAGTTTCAAATGATCTGCTACGACGTACGATTCTCAGCGGGGATCCGGATCGCAGTAGCGTGTCAGACACAGCGATATCGTAAATGCATCGCTGGAACGTCACGAATCGTGCCGTTGTAGCGATCAAAATTGCACTGTGTGACGGTACCCTAATGCAAACAGAGGCCGGCTTCCTCCACCACCTGCAGACCCGACTCCAGGGAACAGCAAACACCAACAGTCGAAAAACCAACAATGTGAAAAGTGCAGCACGTCGTCATTCTCGCTACGACAAGTGCCTGACACATGGGAAGTTAGGCTGTCGCTCATTCCTGGATTCTCACGGCTGCTTTCACACTGCAGTTAGTAGGTCCAGTCTCCATAAGTGCCGGAATGCCAAAGAATGTACAAAATGCATCTAATGTTTCGCATGCACTCAACGGGATGCCAAAAAGCAAAAGCAAAAAAACTTTTTTGGTCCTTTTGACACTGACATGTATCAAAAATTTGCAGCGATAGGCATCCAAAGAGTAAAAAAAACCTAAATGTTACATTTTTATATGTGTGTGTGTTTAACATGGTATCCGAGCATGCTCGCTCATCACTACTTACATACTGTTTGCTATGGGACACAGATGGTGGCTTTACCTGTACAAGTCCGGCACCTACAATCTAAGCAACTGGCACGGAATCGAAGCCTCCTTCATACTGGTTTTATAGCAGACCTTTGCTTGTCGCTCTCCTTCCTCCATCATTAGATGAGGTTATTAGGGTTTGTGTGTGAATTAGATGTGGAGCATCCATATATATATATTTAATAAGATGAGGAATTGCCTTAATTGTAGTAATAACCTGTGATGCAATGGTAATTATTGGATAACAAGGTACCAAACAATGAGAACCATCCCAGTTACATATGTACCTCTCCCATTTAAATTAAGGCCATGTTCACACACTGAGTATTTGGTCAGTATTTTACATCAGTATTTGTAAGCCTAAAGCAAGAGTGGAACAAATAGAGAAAGAGTATAATAGAAACATATGCACCACTTCTGTATTTATCACCCACTCCTGGTTTTGGCTTACAAATACGGAGGTAAAATACTGATCAAATACTGACGGTGTGACTGTGGCCTTAGAGCAGCAGTTTGTGCTCCAGAGATACTTTTCCATCTATCTTCACACACTAAACTGGTAAAGGAAAAACATGCAAAGTGAAGATTTCAACTTTTTTTTCATTAGTTACTGTGGGTGAAGTTAAACCTTTCACTAGAATAGCAGCCACAGAACTAGTGTATTTTTTGTTAATTTATTAATGGGATGTTCCTCCAGGCCCAAGACCACCAAAGGGACACAAGGTGTTGTCCCCCCCCCCCCCCAGGGAACTGCTCTTTAAGAGGGTTACAAATATCAATAACGTCACCCAGAATTATTAGAAGGATTTCTGGCCAACCAGTAAATTTCATTAGAATTTTTATAAGTGGAAGATTTGAATACAGAGAATGGGGACATAAACACGACAATAATACATTCAATGCGAGATATTGGACGCCGAACACCAACAAACCTGCCCCATCATCTCTACAGGAGGCCATGTATCTAATGGGGACACTAGAGCGCCAAGAAGCCACATATGAATAATTAGGATATACAGAATGTAAAATACACGCCATCCAGGACCTACGTAACATATTAATGGAATCACATGTCTACAGCAATCCTATGATTGCAGGGTTAGCTTTCCTAATAGACTCAAAAACTGCGTGTCATTTAGTCCAAATTCTGAAGCCACGAATATCACACGACCTGAACACGGTCATTAACCCATATGGTAAAACTAGAAATATATGCAAGTATCACTGACAACACAGCATATACCAGAATGATTGCCATTAAACTAATACATTTCCACACCAAGAAACCCCCTCCTATTAATCCCACCTAAAAGGAAAACCCTCCACCTACCCAAAGTGATGTAAACCTACCTTACATAAGGGATGGGGCTCAAAAAAGAACATAACCATCCAGTATATGGGCATTCTATACAACACAAAGTGAAAGAAAACCCGATACATAAACCTGTAGGAAAGAGCTCACTCCACTACTGAGAGAACCTGCACGTAGGTGTAAAAAACTCTCCATGTTCCTGAAGAAGTCAGGGATCCAGATCTTAGAACGCATAAAGGGAACCTGTCAGCAGGATTGTGCACTACAGACAGTGTCAGGTCGGCGCCGTTATACTGATTACAATGATACCTGGTGATGAGAAGTGGCTCAGAAGAAGCGTTTTGGGGTAAGGTTTGTAGACATTTAACATTTTTATACTGCATATTTGTACAAGGTTTAGTAAAACCGAAGACCAAATAATCAACTTACCAGATTTCTGTTTGGGAGGAACTTCAGGAATCGTAGAACGACACACCTCTGAAATAATAGAAGGAAAAACAGTATTACAAGAAAAACAATAACCAAGGAAAGACAGTACAAAAAGAAATCTATTACTTCCTACTGCTTGAATATGGCCAATATACTCTGAGGCGCTGCAGACAATCAGTGAACACTTACACGAGTACCTGTGCCCTGATCAAACAAACATCATAAGAGAATGTTTGGGGTCAGTCTGGATGACCTCCTCTTAGTAGCTACTTGTAATCCAGTATTTTTGTTACCAAAATTAAAGACTTATCGCCAAATCTTAACAGACAATACTCTACGCTCCTCCTTCTAGACCTGTCCTCTGCTTCTGCCACAGCTGAGCACTCCCTCTTACTACAGATCCTATCGTCCCTTGGTGGCAAAGACCTCGCCCTCTCCTGGATCACTTCATACCTTTCTCCCATACATTCCCATACTACCGCCTTAGGCTATGTTCACACGATGCGGTTTTTGCTGCGGATCCGCAGCGGATTTGCAGCTGCGGATCCGCAGACGTTTTCCATGCAGGGTACAGTACAATGTTACCCTATGGAAAACCAAAACCGCTGTGCCCACTTTCCTTTTTTCGGCTTGAAAATCCGCGCTGATTTTCTGCGGAAAAAAAGAAGTAGCATGTCAATTCTTTCTGCGGATTCCGCTACGGGTTTCCACCTGCACCAATAGGAAAGTGCAGCTGGAAACCCGCAGTGGAATCCGCAGTAGAAAAAGGACAGAAAACCACAGTGAAAACCACTGCGGTTTTGCACTGCGGTTTTTCCAAATCAGGACCTGAAAAATCCGCAGCAAAAAAAGGATTGTGTGAACAAGGCCTTATACCTCTCTTTCTGTTGGTGTCCCTCATGCTCTGTTTTGGGACACCTACTCTTCTCCATCTATTCCTTTTGGCCTCTGTGGTGTTTGTGCTAATAGTCTCCGACTTATCCGGTCCGTCCTTAACTCTGCTGCCTGACTAATCCTCCTCTTCTCCCCTCTGCAAATCCCTTCATTGGCTTCCAAATCCCCCAAGTATCCACTTCAAACTACTAACACTGACCTACAAAGCCGTCCATAATCTGTTCCCTCCATAGATTTCCAAACTAATCTCCTGATATCTTCCCACATAAACTCTTCAGTCATCCCAAGACCTTCTTCTCTCCTCCACACTTATTTGTTCCTCACCCTATCGCCTCCAAGACTACTCCCGAGTATCCCCCATCCTCTGGAATTCTGCGTCCCAAAGCATCTGATTATCCGGACACAAAATGTGTCCAGCAGAGCGGGGAGATCCTCATAAAGAGACCATCATCTGCTCCACCCTTCGCCAAAAGATTTTCAAGAGAGAAAAATATTCACAAGTGAGGAATAAGTGGCACAAAACTTGACTTACTAAGCCAGATGCGCCAAGCCTTCAGTGGCAGCTCCATCCTAGGTCCCGGCTGCTCAGGGTCTGGCCATGTGGGCAACACAAGCCAAGCCAGCCCCCTTCTCCAATGTGTAGAACTTCATATTATGCAAAACAGTAAGTCATCCAGGACTGGATGGAAGTAACGCAGCAGGGACCCAAGATGGAGCAGATAAGTAGTATTCAGCCATGTACTAACTTAGGAATATTTTTTCCTGAAAGCCTCCAGTGTGCTGCACTGTAGGAGTGTTTCCAAATGTCATAGTCAAGCATCATTTCACGTGTGAAAATACTGCACAGACTGGAATTAGGATTTGTGTCAAATGAGGCATCAGAGATTTAAGATCTTCTACAGAAACCACCGGCATCATATCAACCACAAGAGACTGAATTATTGAGTGCAGTAACGTGGCCACGACCCACAGAGCAAGCTCCAGGGATTGTCCCGGGCTCCCTGCAATAAGGGAACTGATAACAGCAGATAATTGTGCTGACTAAACAACTCCACGTGAGGCAATACCCATATGGGTTTATGGGCCAATAAAATGTATGTGCGGCATGGTAATAGGTCTCATAGCCGGTTCATGACCCACTGCCTACAGTCATTCTCCTATCAGTCGTAACCATTTGTGCATTGCACCAAAATGTGCACAGTAACTCCGGTGTCCTGATAAGGTGGAGGAAAGGAGGCCTTAGATAATGACTGCGAGGCCTCCCCCGCACCACATGATGGGTATGAATATATATAGTTATATTCAGTAGGTGCCTGCTGCGGCCAGAGCCCAGGTGCGAGCAGTAGCATGGCTTGTCCCTGGGGGCAGCGGAGCCCGGGTTACTACAGTGCTGGGGGTCTCGGCCCCTTCGGCATCGCCAGAGTTCCCTTCTTTGCTCTTGTGCCTTACATATTGTGGAAGCTGTAGTTGGGTCACTTGATTATTCGGCCACCCTACACTTCCTCTAATACACAGGCAGGGGAACGCACGACTCAGAATGGTTAAACATTCCTTTAAATTTTGTGTAACACATTTCCAAGAACTGAAAAAAAAAAAAAGGGAAACATCTTGTCTATTTGCTACAATGTTTTACTGAAGGTTATTTCAGCCCAGATCTGGAGTGGGGGACGATCAATGGCGGACCCCGGAGTCGGAGAAAGTAAACGTTTGCTCAAGTTCCGGCAATACCAAAGAGTGATGTACAGTAAAGGACGGACAGGACACAACGGCCATCGTCCCTTCCCCCAGGACACACCGGGCTGGCCATCACCTATCGGCACACGATCAGAGCGGGTCAGTACATGGGAGGCAAGAACACAAGGAATTGTACAGTTGTAGCAAATAAAGAATAGTCACAATTTTTCTACGCTTATTGGGAAGTTTATGAAGCAAAAAGTGTGCGATCTGTGGCTGAAGTTGCGCCATATTCCCCTGCTCGGACCGTCCGCACATGTGCAGATCATCTGACATGTTATCACTTTGTCACCATTCAGATGTCACGTTTTTTCTCATATATGAAAGAAACACGGACTGATAATAAATCGACAAGTTTTTCTTTTTTTCTAAAAATCTAAGTTTTTCCTAACCAATCAAGACCAAAAAGCAAACCTCACAGTGACTGCATCCTTGTGTTGTCTGTTTTATTTTTCACAGGCCAATTTATTTGTGTGTTTGATCTGGATCAAAAAAGGACTGTAATGGAATCTGTCAGCAGTTTTTTTACTATTTAATCTGAGAGCAGCATAATGATTCCATGGATGTGTCACTTGCTCAGTAGCTGCCTGTAGTTGCAATACAATCAGTGTTTTATCAGCAGGAGATTATTATTGCAGGACTTGGTGTCCCGTGCAAATTAGTCCATCTAATCTGTGTAACCCCACAACCGCACCACTGACTGCATAGTAATGAAGCTACGATAGCGCAAAACGAAAGCAGCCAATCAGGGATGTGGGCGGGGTTATACACAGCTCAGCATTCAGAGAGCTGCTATATCTACAGTAGAGAAAATAGGGATTGTATGACAACTACACCAAACAGCCTAAGTGACACATCGCTGGAATCAGGCTCTCTGCCCCTACACCATCCAGCGCTCAGATTATATAGGAAAAACTTGCCGACAGATTGCCTTTAGGACTCTTGCAAAATACACGGACATGTGAACAGCCCGTAGACTATATTGTGGGTATGAAAAACAAATACAATGTCTGAACTGGGCCATGTATGGACAGACTAATAATGCATCTACCTGATCAGCAAAGTCCACACACAACAATGAGAGGTCGGTGCAGAGACAGAGGCCAGCGCTGTGCAAACAGCAGATTAGGGAGGAATGCGCTGCTGTTATAGCAGGGGCTGGTAAGGGGCACAGTCTCTGCCTGTCACAACATGGTACAGTGAGGCGAGAAGACAGCCCACATGCCTGCCTCATACAGAACAACCAACATGTCAGACTCAGAGGGATTTTCCTTTGATTGTCACAGTAAGGCTACGTTCACATTAGCGTTGTGCGACGCAGCGTCGGGCGCCGCTGCGGCGACGCATGCGTCATGCGTCCCTATATTTAACATGGGGGCGCATGGACATGCGTTGCACTTGTGTTTTGTGACGCATGCGTCACTGCGGCGCACGCGTCAGGGCGCAGAGGACGCAGCAAGTTGCATTTTTTGTGCGTACAAAATCAAGCAAAAAAAGGACGCATGCGTCACAAAACAATGCGTTTTGCATGTGTTTTGCATGCGTTGTGCGTTGCGTCGCCGACGCAACACACAACAACGCAAATGTGAACGTAGCCTAAACACGATGATTTTAAGAGGAGATTCATTGTCCGGAGGCTTGTCAGCCACTCGTGATCTGCAGCACTAGGAACACAGATACCTTTAGTCAATTACATGGTGCCCAACTGTAACTACACCGCTACATCAAAAACCTCTTACATCCAATCCGTGTTTTGTTTTACAAACAGAAGACGAGGGTTTTTTTTAAACCAGAAAAACAAATTATTGGAAGGTCAGAGAAGAAAGAAGTATCAGAAAAATATAAAGAAATAAAGCGCTTGATGTACGGCACATGATCAGACCTTCTGGCAGAGGAGGGGACGGAGCATCATGGGACCTGCAGTGAGAACACCGCAAGTAATAAAAATGCCTGAACACAGTCTCTCTCGCTCATTATTCTGGCATTTGGCAAATATTAATAATTATGGTAACCCTAACTGACCTAAAACAGAAAAGGTTTATCCTGAGTTCATGTCAGATATTGAGAAAGGCAAGCTTACTTGTCTTTGTGTAGTGTATGTAGACTTCCGGTTTCAACTGAGAGCATGCATACATACATACATACATACATACATACATACATACATACATACATACATACATACATACATACATACATACATACATACATACATACATACATACATACATACATACATACACACACATATATTTTTTATTTTTTTTTTCCTGGACAACCCTTCTAAGATGATTGAGGAACAAAAAAAAATGGAGTCTGGGCAAAGACTAGTTGAAGGCAGGTCTCCGGTGGCTTCTCTCCGCCCCGATCCCCTAGACTGACAAGTCTTGCTGTCTGTGTGTCAGCAAATGATCCATCAGTCAGAGGGAGCAGGACGGGAGATGCTGTCGGGGATTCGCCTCATTCTAGACATCCGAGTTGCATGGTCTCCAGCCGGGTGAACCGTCGTCCATCACCGGACGTAAGGGAGCCAGTCTCCGATTTGTGCTGCCTGTGGTTCCAGCACCATGAATCAGCTGTGAGATTCCCTTTAAATGGCAGCCTGTACGAAAAAAAGACGCCAAGAAAAACATTATGATCCAAAATATGAACAAAAAAAAAAAAGTTTGGTTCTCAGAACATTCGTGAATTGTACTCCTTGTTCAGAGGATATCACGCTGTAAAAGCTTATGAATGGAGCCCCGCTAAGATAATCCAGAATAACCTTATTAATGCTAAATAAATAGAATGGCGGCCAGCCGTCCTCTACAAAGCAACGCAAGAGCCAACGACACAAGTCGCTTGCTATCATGGCTAACAGGATATTGATTAATTATTGGCCGAAAGATTCCTGTGCTGGCAGAGCAAATGTCCCAATACAAAAGCAGAAAATAATGTGTACAAGGTCCAAAACAGCTTTTATGGGGAAGGGAAGTTTCTACAGGTTTCCATGCTATGACCTGTCCTCCATTGATGTCACCGGGAATGCGATGTGCCGTATATCCTAATAATCGTTAGGCTCGGTGTCTTATAGTGGCACCGGATATCTTTAATATAAACATAGTTACTCCTGGCTGCATTTTACTGTCCCAACCAGGGCTGCGGAGTCGGTAAGCCAAACCTCCAACTCCACCAAAATGGGCTCCAACTCCATAGCCCTGATCCCAACAATGCCATACAGCAACACCAAAGGACATGGTATCTACATATTATAGAATTACTAGTTTGGTGGCCACAAGCTGTCCAGCATGGAGACTCGCGTGTGATCCGGATGACTAGAGGAAACTTGGGCTTACTTGTAATCATGAATCAGGTTTTACAAAAAAGGTGGAAATGCTCATTAGAAATATGTGATCCAACACATCCTCCATCAGCGAGTTCACCAACCATCTTGTGTCTCTTACGGCTCTTCCATAACGGCAGATTTTGGCCATGCTGAATGTTACCATGGCCGATCCTATGTTCCTACAAAAGATAAGTTACGGCTAACTAAGTCTGAAAGAGGGGAAAAAAGTGAATATCCCGAATGAATATCCCTATAGAATCCAGTTGAAGTGAAATTCCTCATGAAATCCGTATTGATGTCTCGTAATCACAAGATACATGTTGCACCATGCCTTGCATCTTCAGGGATAAAAAAAAAACAAAACAAACGTTCCTTTCCCTGGAGACGCCAGACAAGACAAAGCATGTCAGGGAAGCTTTTGTGGGATTTCGATAGCTATTGTCCCACATTATGTATGTATCATGAAGAACAGCTGGGCAGGACTGCAGCTTCCAAGCACAAAAAAAACGGCACATAAAATATACGGCACGAGTCTACAGTGATAACACTAGAAAAAAAAAAAGAAACAAACTTCTGGAACATCACTGGGTCCCTAGTCCACGTGTATAAATGAAAGTTGGACCTTCACTGGCTGACCATTGTGAAGGCCGTTCCTACAAACGCCCTTCCCAGATAATGGGGTGGCGTACACCGGCTGTCAAGCTGTCGACAAACGAGAAAAACGCTCATTCGTCGGGTAAAGCAACTTTTAAGAAAGCTTAAAAAGCATTTTTCTCGGCAGCACCTCATCCTGGGCAGCCTAAGCAGGACATGTGCTGCCGAGAAAAATGACAAGCTATGCACGCTGAGGGATCCATTACTGATTGTTCTGTGTACACGGGGGCAGGGGGCACAGCTACTTATTAGGAAGCCCAGCAATGTCCGCCCTCACAGCATCACCAGAGTGACCACCAACTACGGCAGGCTTATTTCTTAATAAATCATTCGCCATTTTGATCTGTTTTAACACGAGAATACGAAAATTAACATCTATAAAGAGGTGCCGAAAATTCATACATTAGTATTCCATCAGCTTTTGCATCAATATTTGCATTCATTGCTAGAATTCTTTTTTTTTTTTTTTTTTTTTTTTTTGGGGGGGGGGGGGGGGACTGATCCATATTTGCTGAAGAAATCACCCCTCCACCCCTGGAAAAAAGAAAAATTAAAATCCATATGCAAAACCTGATCAATACTGATAGATGATGGAACACCAATTCATTCAGTATGGTGTTCCCACATTGCGGATAGTCTTTAGGTGGCGATATTGGGAGCGGACATTTTCAGTCGACCTACTGAAGAACGATTTGTAGCAAAAACTGTTTAAAAAAAACAAACCATCCAGTAATGTATTATTTTTTATGCACCGTACATGTACTTTAAGGGCCGAGTCCACGTCTGTGCTACAAACACACGCAGAGGACAGGTTCGTAACACGATCTGCCCGACCACCCCCAGAAATGGCAGCCTTAGGCTGTAGCGCTGTATGAAGCGGAGCAATTTATAACAAGTATTTCCAGTTACAAGCTATTTACAGTGATGAAATCTGAATTCCTGTATACATACAGCACAATGTGCAGCGCGCAACTTATCTCATGATTGTCCACAGTGTCAGACTGGAAAATAACCTGGAATGTAGATTAAACTTTGCAAGGTGCCCGATCTGGGCAGCACTGCACGGCCAGCCTGTATAATTACCAAAAAAGGGGAAAAATTCTGTGCAGATTTCCTTTAATATGCTGATTTTTTTCCCCCTAGAAGCAGCACCCTCCTCTTCAAATCTGGGGTTAGGTTTTCCAGCCTTGCCTCTATCTACGGTAGTGAATGGGACACAGGAACCATACCAGACGCTGCCAATAGACAAGAGGGGCGCCATTATTATTATTTTTTTTTTTTAAAGCAAAAACATGTCTAATATGGTCGGGGCTACACCATCACATCTGGCTGTGCATGAGTCACAGTAAGACTGGAGGATTACCACAGTGCAAGCGCAATGCTTACCTATGGAAACAAAGTCAGTCGCTACAGAGTTCAATATGAACTTATCTGTCCAGCCACTTTACTGACGCCTCCACCCTGTGCCAGTCATTACACTGGTTACCCATCCACTACAGAGTACAATATAAACTTCTCACACCCAGAAAGCTTTAACAGTTCTGCACCTCCAAACATGGCCTCCTCATCCCTATCACCCAACCCATGTTCTGCAACGGAGCTAAACCGAACATCCGCCATAATCTGAACCTCGCATCTCCACGACTCCTCTCATGCTGCGCCAGTTCTCTGGAACATACTACCCTGGATGATCCGATTAATACCCAACACTCACATTTTTAAGCATGCTTTAGGCCTATCACCTCCCTTCACCAAGCTGACTCTTCCCTGGTCCCCATTTCTAAACTTTCCTCAACATCTGCTCCATCCTACTCCATGCATCCAAAAGCACTTTGTATCTGTACTTAGGCAGATACTGGCTGATGACCAGATCTGGCAGCTTTTCGTAGACCCCTATTATGACAGCTGGACCATACATGACCATCAGGTTCTACCCATTGTATCCTCCTATTTCCTTGTAGATTGTACGCTTGCTATCAGGACCCCCACTCCTCCTGCAACTGTTGTACAGGTTTTTCCCTAAAGTCTGAACACCTAGAAATTCTCATTAACTATAATTTTTTTTCCTCCACAGATTAAATATGGCTTTGTAGAATGAAGAAAGAACTGAAATGCTACTTGTCAGTGGACGTGAAGGATGGTCACATGGAAAGATAGCAGATGAATTTAATGTAGATCTTCCAAGGAGGATCCCACTTGGCTTTTCCAAGGTGGCGAAGGCAGCAAAACAATCCAAATTTTGTTGGTTATGGAAAGCGTCAAAAAAACAAAGTGGTTTGTTCAGGTGTTGGGACCACTCTTCTTCAATGAACATGTAATTGGTGAGACTATCTCGCCATGCTGGGAGATCAGTTAATGCCCCAATGTGAAGGTTTAGATGAAGGACTTCCAGAATGGTTTCAACAGGATGGCGCTCCTGCCAATTTTGCCACGGTGGTAAGAGGTTGGTTGAATGACTATTTACCTAACTGGATTGGAAGACGTGGTCATGTGGAGTGGTCTCCTCGTTCGCCTGACCTTAGCCCTCCTTGACTTCTTTTCCTGTGGTCTGCTAAAGGAGAAGGTGTACTGAATGAAAATCACACAAGTAACACTCGACTGAACACAAAGAATGAATGTGCTAAGAGGGGCAGCACGGTGGCTCAGTGGTTAGCACTGCGGCCTTGCAGCGCTGGAGTCCAGGGTTCAAACCCCAACAAGGACAACATCTGCAAGGAGTTTGTATGTTCTCCCTGTGTTTGTGTGGGTTTCCTCCAAGTTCTCCGGTTTCCTCCCACATTCCAAAGACATACTGATAGGGAATTTAGATTGTGAGCCCCATCGGGGACAGTGATGATAATGTGTGCAAAACTGTCAAGTGCTGCAGAATATGTTAGCACTATATAAAAATAAAGATTATTATTATTATTATTTATTACATCGTGTCCACGTCAATTTTGCAAAGAGCCTCAACCAATTATGGAAATCAGTGAAGAAGTTATTTAATATTCCAATTGAATAAAACGTTAATAAATTTGTTGAAAATATGTATTTTTTGCCTATGTGTCCAGACTTTAGGGAGACCCTGTATTAGGTGTTACTTTGTGATGTCTTTATTGTTTGTACGCCCCCCTTAATTATAAAGTGCTGTGGGACATGGTCTCCCTATCGAGAACACGGCTTGGTGGGCTAGGGTTGGGTGGAAGAACGCTCGACCCAATGAGTATTAGGATAACAGCCATCTAAAAGGTGTGTGGCCAGTTATGGGTCCTATGATTAGATGAAAGTCCACACAGATAAAAGAGACTCCCAACAGTTTAGGTCATCGGATACAAGAAATTCAATCACTCCATACTTCTGTTCTGTGGACAGATAAGTCGCTGCCATATTAGTCTGGCAGCAGCCGACTCCACTGTCCCCATAGAGAATGAGCATGTATGGAGTGGTCAGGAGAGAGACGACAGAATAATCTTTGAGCTGACAGTTCTCCAATGAATATGGCCAGAACGTGTTCTCTGTGTGTAAATCATTTCCTATCATTCCTGAATCACAGGCTATAAATGCATCAGGTCTGTGAAATCAATTAATAGATCCCTTCAAGGCTGGATTAGAGGAACCGTGTCACAACGAGAAGGTGCAAGAATCGGACGTCTGTAACAGGATGTCATTGACAAATATCACAAGGCCATCAGAAACAAGGAGCATATTATCAGAGTTGTCAGAAGTCCTCAGGACAGGCACATATTACTGGAGCCAGACTAAATCTACAAGAATAAGCTATATAGGTGATCGTGTTCAGTTAAAGGGAATCTGCCAGCTACATAACGTAGGGACAGAGACCCTGATTCCAGTGATGTGTCACTTAGTATACTGGATTAAGCAGTTATGATGGTCACAGTTTTCTCTGCAGCAGATCTAGCAGAGCTCAGATGTTGAGCCCTGTATAACCCCCGTCCACACCACAGCTTTGTGTATACATTGTATAGTGACAGCGAGCTGGGGGTGGCCTAGGATGCAGGAGGCCAGCTGTCCTGTAGTGATGAACACCTGTTGATAAAATACTGATTGTACTGAAATAGCAAAACGCAACTGACATCGCTGGAATCAGGGTCTCTGCCTCTACATCATGCAGCCATCAAAGTACAGTACAGACCAAAAGTTTGGACACACCTTCTCAATTAAAGATTTTTTTGTATTTTCATGACTGAAAATTGTATATTCACACTGAAGGCATCAAAACTATGAATTAACACATGTGGAATTATATACTTAACAAAAAAGTGTGAAACAACCGAAAATATGTCTTATATTCCAGGTTCTTCAAAGGAGCCACCTTTTGCTTCGATGACTGCTTTGCACACTCTTGGCATTCTCTTGATGAACTTCAAGAGGTAGTCACCGGGAATGGTTTTCACTTCACAGGTGTGCCCTGTCAGGTTTAATAAGTGGGATTTCTTGCCTTATAAATGGGGTCGGGACCATCAGTTGTGTTGAGGAGAAGTCTGGTGGATACACAGCTGATAGTCTTACTGATTAGACTGTTAGAATTTGTATTATGGCAAGAAAAATCCAGCTAAGTAAAGAAAAACAAGTGGCCATCATTACTTTAAGAAATGGTGGTCAGTCAGTCCAAAAAATTGGGCAAACTTTGAAAGTGTCCCCAAGTTCAGTTGCAAAAACCATCAAGCGCTACAAAGAAACTGGCTCACATGAGGACCGCCCCAGGAAAGGAAGACCAAGAGTCACCTCTGCTTCTGAGTATAAGTGTATCCGAGTCACCAGCCACAGAAATCGCAGGTTAACAACAGCTCAGATTAGAGACCCAGGTCAATGCCACACAGAGTTCTAGCAGCAGACACATCTCTACAACAACTGTTAAGAGGAGACTTTGTGTAGCAGGCCTTCATGGTAAAATAGCTGCTAGGAAACCACTGCTAAGGACAGGCAACAAGCAGAAGAGACTTGTTTGGGCTAAAGAACACAAGGAATGGACATTAGACCAGTGGAAATCTGTGCTTTGGTCTGAGGAGTCCAAATTTGAGATCTTTGGTTCCAACCACCGTGTCTTTGTGCGACGCAGAAAAGGTGAACGGATGGACTCTACATGCCTGGTTCCCACCGTGAAGCATGGAGGAGGAGGTGTGATGGTGTGGAGGTGATTTGCTGGTGACACTGTTGGAGATTTGTTCAAAATTGAAGGCATACTGAACCAGCATGGCTACCACAGCATCTTGCATGCTATTCCATCCACAGGACAGGACAATGACCCCAAACACACCTCCAGGCTGTGTAAGGGCTATTTGACCAAGAAGGAGAGTGATGGGGTACTACCCCAGATGACCTGGCCTCCACAGTCACCAGACCTGAACCCAATCGAGATGGTTTGGGGTGAGCTGGACCGCGGAGTGAAGGCAAAAGGGCCAACAAGTGCTAAGCATCTCTGGGAACTCCTTCAAGATTGTTGGAAGACCATTCCCGGTGACTACCTCTTGAAGCTCATCAAGAGAATGCCAAGAGTGTGCAAAGCAGTCATCAAAGCAAAAGGTGGCTACTTTGAAGAACCTAGAATATAAGACATAACAAAAAAGTGTGAAACAACTGAAATTAAGTATATAATTCCACATGTGTTAATTCATAGTTTTGATGCCTTCAGTGTGAATATACAATTTTCATAGTCATGAAAATACAGAAAAATCTTTAAATGAGAAGGTGTGTCCAAACTTTTGGTCTGTACTGTACATAGCAAAAACCTGCTGTCAGATTCCCTTTAAGGCCAATTCCTCTTCCATGAAATAATAATTCCACAGCACTGTGCAGGATGTGACGGAAAAGCTTCTTGGTACATACACAGCAAATATACAAATTACAAAAAAAACAAATCACATAAAAATGGACGATTGGCCAATGACATTTGCCCTATTTGAAATGCCCTAATAAAGATACATGATAAAAGATGCAAAAAAGATACCGGCTCAGTGGTAAAGTGCCGTGAAATAAGTTGGTGCTATAGAAATAAAATTATTATTATTATTCTACATGGGCAAGAAAGGCAAAGGTTTCAGAGTTGATGTAAATCATATAGAAAGTGACCCTAAACAATCACCGTAAGGGCTCGTGCACATGAGCGTAAAAATCGGACTAGTACCGTCATTTGCTTTGATGGACAGCTTGTGTCCACATGTTATTCTATGGGGTTGTGCACATGTCCGATTTTTCGCTCGCATGCCTCAGTTGCATCCATTCAGATTGCACTCGGCCATTCAAGTCTATGGAACAGTGGAAAAAAAAAAATCCAGCTGCACTCGGATGGCATCTGGTTGCGGTCCAATTTTAACGGACAGACTGAATGGAGAAGAAGATGGAGCAAACTTTTGGTGTCCTCATCCGAGATAATCAGATCAGAATTGATCAGCGTAATCGGAATGATTTTCTTGGATGAGAGGAAAAAAGTTGTGTGATATCAGCCTAAATGGAATTTCCCATCGCTGTCTACAAACATGGGGATTTAACCGTTACATTGTAAAGGATCAAATACGCTAGGTTGTGCATTTCTTGTAATTTTCATAGCATGTCCTCAAATCAGAGCAGATTAATCTCCAAGGCATGTATTATAAAATGTCCCATTCCCCTGCATTGCAGTGGACTTTCCTACCATTCATAAAAGGAATTGGTCCCCAGGTTTTTGTTATCCCATCCAAGAGCAGCATAATGTAGAGACAGAGACCCTGATTCCAGTAATGTGTCACTTACGGAGCTACTTGCTGTAGTTTTGATATAATCCCTGTTTTTTCTGCTGCAGATGTAGCAGTTCTCTAATACTGAACTCTGGATAACCTCACCCACACCCCTGATTGGCAGCGTTCTGCCTATGCACAGTGTACACAGAAAGCTGCCAATCAGTGGTGGGACTAACTTGCACCAGATTTACTAGTTCTCTACTGATAATCTCCTGCTAAAGAAATAGTCATTCTATAAACACTACAGCAAGCAGCTCAGTAAGTGACATTGCCGGAATCAGGGTCTCTGGCCCTACATTATGCTGCTCTTAGATTAGGTGGCAAAATTCTGGTGACAGAAGCCTTTAATATGTATTTGAACACAAAAAGTACACAGTAATGTACACTAAGATTTCTATAGGACAAACATTTGTCTGGTCCTTTTCATTCTTGTTCAACAGGTTTACATGTGAACAGCGCTGACACATTTCAGGTCTTTATCCAAGTTATCAAGCAGGATTTAATTCTCCATCCATTACTGAACAATCATTTCAGGACACGATCAGCCAAGCCAAAGTCAGCCAAGCCAAGGTCAGCCAAGCCAAAGTCAGCCAAGCCAAGGTCAGCCAAGCCAAGGTCAGCCAAGCCAAGGTCAGCCAAGCCAAGGTCAGCCAAGCCAAGGTCAGCCAAGCCAAGGTCAGCCAAGCCAAGGTCAGCCAAGCCAAAGTCAGCCAAGCCAAAGTCAGCCAAGCCAAAGTCAGCCAAGCCAAAGTCAGCCAAGCCAAAGTCAGCCAAGCCAAAGTCAGCCAAGCCAAAGTCAGCCAAGCCAAGGTCAGCCAAGCCAAGGTCAGCCAAGCCAAGGTCAGCCAAGCCAAGGTCAGCCAAGCCAAAGTCAGCCAAGCCAAAGTCAGCCAAGCCAAGGTCAGCCAAGCCAAGGTCAGCCAAGCCAAGGTCAGCCAAGCCAAGGTCAGCCAAGCCAAGGTCAGCCAAGCCAAAGTCAGCCAAGCCAAAGACATCCAAGCCAAAGTCAGCCAAGCCAAGGTCGCATAAACGACTCGTACAATGAACGAATATTTTTTTTTTTGACAGTCGCTCAATCCATTCACATTACCCAATTATCCGGAACGATGGGTTGTTACCGTTAAAATCTGCAGGATTATCCGCCACTGTAAATTTGTTTTTAGGATCATCCACTGATCTCAATTTGATACCCAGCATCTCCATTGATCACCCGAGAGCTGACACATTACAGAAGCCCCCTGTTCAGTCCAGGACCCTAAAAACACTCTCTCATTATGTCCAGGGAAAGGTCTGACAACAGCTGTACACTCATTCAGGATCCAATCTGATTTTATAAGTGACCCAAGAATTAGATATTTTATAGACAAACTATAAAGAACACATTGGGTGCTACTCGGGAATTTCCACAGACAGACTACCTAGCGCCTGAGCTCTGTAAAGTCACGAGATAAAGGGATTATTTCCAATAATAACATTAGGGAACATGTTTGCTTTATGTACACAATATTATTCCTAACTCGCCCCCTCCATGAGGCGTATTAGGCGACGCTCATTAATATATGCATACCTAGATTAGAAGGCTTCCTGAGAACCAATATTAAGTAATCAGATTAAATATAAGCCCTTCAGTAAAATCCCCGGGCACTAATCATAAGTGGATTAACTATCAAACTGCATAATACTTTGACATGTAGTCCCATTAGGGGGGTTCCTGTCCCAAAAGGGTATTTTTTATTTTTTTTATTTTTTTTTTTACTGCAGCTTAATGGGGTCTTGCCTTTTAGTGTGACTTGTAGTTTACATATGATTAAATTTTAGGGTACATTGGACTTTTTGACTCATTTTTATTCTTGTTTTTGGAAGGACTAATAATAATATATAAATTTGAAAAATTGGAAAAAAAACATGTTTCGAATAACTGTTTGTTTTTTTATAGTGTTCACCAGGTGATAATTTAATAATTTGGTAATTTCTGATGCAGGAAGAATCTATAAGTCTTTTAACCTTTTCCCATGTACGTATATACTCGAGTATAAGCCAACCCGAGTATAAGCCGACCCCCCTAATTTTGCCACAAAAAGCTGGGAAAACTTATTGACTCGAGTATAAGCCTAGGGTGGGAAATGCAGCAGCTACCGGTAAAGGTCAACAATAAAAATAGATACCAATAAAAGTAAAATTAATTGAGAAATCAGTAGGTTAAAGGGCCACTGTCACCCCCCCCCCCCCCAGCCGTTATAAACTAAAAGAGCCACCTTGTGCAGCAGTAATGCTGCAGTCTAACAAGGTGGCTCTTTTAGTTTTTGATTCATTTATTACCTCAAAAAAGCGTTTTAAAAATTGGCCACACATACCAGATATTGTACCTGGAGGCGGTCCGAAGCGTCCTGTATGAATCCCCCAACTGCCGTCACTGTTGTTCATTATGCACAATGCGGGGCTGGGGTTCCTGGGAAGGCTGGGGAGCGTCGGAGCTGGGGAGCGTCTAAACAGCGCAGTGCGCATGCCCAGGAACCCCAGCCCCGCATTGTGCATAATGAATAACAGTGCGGGGCGGGGGATTCAGGTGGCCGCACTGACAATGAACACTGCGCAGGCCCCAGGAAGGCACGCACAGCGCAGGCGCCGGATTTCAGACGATAACAGCGCTCAGGGGGCAGGGACCATCGGCCCTAAAGAGATGAGTGACGGCAGTTGGGGGATTCATACAGGACGCTTCGGACCGCCTCCAGGTATAATATCTGGTATGTGTGGCCAATTTTTAAAACGCTTTTTTGAGGTAATAAATGAATCAAAAACTAAAAGAGCCACCTTGTTAGACTGCAGCATTACTGCTGCACAAGGTGGCTCTTTTAGTTTATAACGGCTGGGGGGGGGGTGACAGTGGCCCTTTAAGTGTTTTTGAATATCCATATTGAATCAGGAGCCCCATATAATGCTCCATCCAGTTCATGATGGGCCCCATAAGATGCTCCATACAAAATACGCTCCATATAATGCTCCATATTAAAATATGCCCCATATAATGCTGCACAAAGGTTAATAATGGCCCCATAAGATGCTCCACACATTATGCCCCAAAAGATGCTCCACACATTATGGCCCCATAAGATGCTCCATACATTGAGGGCCCATTAGATGCTCCATACATTGTGGCCCCATGAGATGCTCCATACATTATGGCCCCATAAGATGCTCCATACATTATGGCCCCATAAGATGCTCCATACATTATGGCCCCATAAGATGCTCCATACATTGTGGCCCCATGAGATGCTCCACACATTGTGGCCCCATACGATGCTCCACACATTTGCCCCATTTGCTGTTGCTGCGATTAAAATAAAAAAAAAAAAATCACATACTCACCTCTCTTCGCTCAGGCCCCCGGCACTTGCAATAGTCACCTTCCACATTCACCTTCCACATTCCACCGCTGCGTGCTGCTCTGTCTTCCATCCTCTGCACTGACTGTTCAGGCAGAGGGCGGCGCGCACACTAATCGCGTCATCGCGCCCTCTGACCTGAACAGTCACAGCCAGAGGACGGAAGACAGAGCAGCGCGCAGCGGTGGAACTAGGAAGGTGACTATCGCGCAATGCTCGCCTCCCCGGATATACTCACCTGCTCCCGGCGCGGTACCTGGCAGCGTCTCACTGTCAGATGGTCTCCGGGAGCCGGCGGCATCTTCCTGTGTTCAGCGGTCACGTGGTACCGCTCATTACAGTAATGAATATGCGTGCATATTCATTACTGTAATGAGCGGTACCACGTGACTGCTGAACACAGGAAGAGCTGCCTGGAGACCAGGGGACATACAGGGAAAGCGGCAGGAGCAGGTAAGTATGTCACCGTGCAGCTCCCCCTCACCCGCCGATACAACCCCCCCCCCCCCCCGCCGACACTGACTCGAGTATAAGCCGAGAGGGTCACTTTCAGCCCAAAAAAGTGGGCTGAAAATCTCGGCTTATACTCGAGTATATATGGTAATTTTTTTTTTTTTTGTGGATCTGAACTTGCATTTGTTGGAATAATTAAACAAAGGGAGGGTAGGCGGGGAAAAAAAAAAAAGACTAGGGGGAAAAATAGGGAAAAAAAGTGGCTTATAGAGAAAGTCCCTTGTGACTTGTTATTAAAATATTACTGTGTATTCTGTAATAATCTGTAGCAATATTCTATCACTGCAGGATATATGTATTATTATTATTATACATTTTTATAGCGCCATTTATTCCATAGCGCTTTACATGTGAACGGGGCAAATATAGACAAGTACAATAAACATGAGTAAAACAAGGCACACCCAATTACAGGAGGAGAGAGGACCCTGCCCACGAGGGCTCACAGTCTACAGTGTATACAGTGGAATTCACATAGTGTCCCATACATTCGGGTTTTTAACCACGCGTTACCTCCTACTCAGATACACATATTTGCAATCTCTTCATGCAATGATAGGATTTAAAGGAACAACCCATTCCCTTTCACTCCTTTTCCCTTCACACATTGGTAAATAATGAAATCACATGTTGGAATCAATTAAGCCAAAAGTGGGAATGGGATCGAAGTCTATTTATATGTTGATAAACTAAAACAGTTGCACTTGATCGTGCTAAAGCATGTCAATGTGAAATATATGAAATGTGAATAGCTATACAGGTTCTGGATTCTAGGAAAAAAAATGAGACACTTAGCACATAATTTGGCCAATTCATGCCTGCCCAGCAACCAACATCAAGGTGGTCTCAAAACTGCTGGGTCCTAATGTAACGAGAATACTTATCTAAGGCTGAATTCTGAAGTCCTGGGTAGATGTGAATACCTCTCTTCCAAGTCTGATTTTATGGGTAGCTAGGACCTTGTAGCAATTAAAATCCACCACATGCAGAAGGGCGGAGTGCTCGGGCAGGGAGCTAAAATACAAATGACTTAAAGACTGACTGGCATCTCCAAGTTAGGCTGGGTTCACATTACGTTACTGGCGTCCGTTAGAAGGACTACGTTACACCGCGGCATAACGCGGTGTAACGCAGTCCGTTAACGCCTCCATTGAGTCCAATGTCGGACGCATCGCTAGCATACGCCCACAATGGGCGTGCGCTAGCGATGAGCCGTCATTGAGTGACAGACCCTGGGTCGCGGGCTGCAGCGTTTCCGGGTCCGTCACTGCTAGCGCAGATACAGCATCTGCTAGCTCTATCTGCGCTAGCGCAATGACACATCGGCACTTGCGTTAACAGAAGCCTGTTAACGCAATGTGTTGAACAGGCTGCTGTTAACACAATGTGAACCCAGCCTTAATGTGAACAGGTGCCAACTAGGAGCAGCTACCTCCATATACAATAAACAAAAAAAAGTTGCACTCTAGTGTTTATATGTTGATAACACTTGCAATGTTATGATTAAGGACGGATCTCCTCTGAAACACGTAGATCTACATTGTTTTTAAGGAATTTGTACAAGACATTCGATGTCTGAATTGTACCCATGGGCTTTTATGAAAAAAAATTTCTGCATAATGTAGAGCTCGAATTTCTCGTTTGCCATCCACAGGGTCAGGGGGAGAAAAAACAAGAAATAAGGGTCATCAGGAAGGGGCGGTTGGAAAAAATGGTTGGGGGAGGAGACAACCAAGGTCGGGGGAGGAGACAACCAAGGTCGGGGGAGACAACTAAGATCAAGGGAGGGGGTAAATAAGGTAGGGGGGGCAGGTACATTGGGATCATTTGTCTATGTGGGAGAAAGGCTACAACCACTTATAATCCAACACTCCCAAAAGGAGCCCCCTACAAAACTCAAGATTAGCAGGATCTACCAGTTTTTAACAAATATCTATGCTCAAAATATTTTATTTTTTTATATCCATGTGTAAAATAGCTGTCGGGTAAATATAACCCAGCATGTGACCTGTAAAAAAAAAAAAAGTTCACTCATCATGCAAATTCCTTCCTAATATAACGCTGCCTCACGGCTGATACAAACCATCAATAAAACACTTAAGGGTCCCACAGATAAAGCAGTGGCATGACACAGCCCGGGCACACAGAGACCTCCTGCAGTTATTAGAGGAACATTGCTGCATAGAAGAGCGCAGCCACATTTGCTTTCCTGCAGAATTTCACATGTATTATTAAAGAGCTTACAGGACTACACCCGGTGTTTGGGGGGTTTACGGCACAGTACATCCCTTTGGCAATGACAAAGAAAAAGCCAAATTAAATAACGAAAATTTTTCATTAGGTTCTCTCCGTGCAAACCGCATTAACCCTTTATCACTCTGGCCAATAATTGTTTCTACGCTTCTTTTTTCTCCTCTACATCTTCTAAGAGCCATAACATTTTTGGGTTTTTTTCTTCTACTATAGCCATATGAAGTATGAAGGCTTGATGGGGGGGGGATCATTTTGTCATGTGAAGACATTATTCACTATCATTTGAAGTACTGAAAACCTGGAACAAAAAATCCAAAAGGTCAGTGAAATGATGATTTATTTTTTTTTTTAAATGTTCATTCCGCATTAAAAATGACCCAGAAACATAAATATTCCAGACAGTACATTTATGGCCAATCACCAAAAAACAACATTGTACCACCATTTCACGAGTTCCGTTTTCCATTGATGAAGCTGTGTGGGGTTGGGGCTTGATTTTTTTGTGTGCTGAAGTTTTTATTATTATTATTCTGAATTAAATACATTTTTAATTTTTTTGTCTAATGAAAGTCTGGTGACCAAAACACTAATTCTGTCAGATAGCCTTTTTAAAATTATGAGATTACCATTAATATACCACACAATTTGTAAAATGTATATCAAATTTTTCGCATCTCAATAGCAAAGTGAAAAAAATAAACAATGTTTTCCAAGCTAAATTAAGAGTAAAAAAATCTATGGCAATATAAAGACATTCTCCAGAGAATAAAAATCATTTTTCAATGGGCTCAGACTAGTAGTTTGAAGCAAATAAAATCTGACCGCACCCTCTCCGATCCTCTGCAGCGCCCGGGCCCCACTGGATACATGAGAAATACCTGATCATTCATGGAAACGCATCAAAAACGCATGGAATCAGCACATGACTATCAAAGGCATATGCCCAGAAGAAAGGAAAACAAAGCAGATTTATTTAGAACATGACATATGAAAAACAGACAAAAACCGCATCATCAAAAAACAATAAAAACACAAGTAAAAAATGCACTCAAAAGCTCAAAGAACAAAAAAATGCAAGTAACGAAATAAATGTAGTAACCAGGGCGGAGGAGTCAGTATAAAATGGACCTACTCAAACTCCTAAAATATATAATAAATTGGGTTCAGCAGGTCAGTGCCAGATGTGCTGTAAATGGTTTCATAAGAATTTGGGAAAGTTCTGAAATGTCCAATAAATGTCTGTTCTGTTCCTGATCTAAGGATATAGGCTTTTAGTTGAGATGAATCTGTGCTACACTTTATGTACATGCTCAGTAGTGACCAGTGTTGTGGGGTCGTAGATGAGATGAATCTGTGCTGCACTTTATGTACATGCTCAGTAGTGACCAGTGCTGTGGAGTCGTAGATGAGATGAATCTGTGCTGCACTTTATGTACATGCTCAGTAGTGACCAGTGTTGTGGGGTGGTAGTGGAGATTAATCTGTGCTGCACTTTATGTACATGCTCAGTAGTGACCAGTGCTGTGGAGTCGTAGATGAGATGAATCTGTACTGCACTTTATGTACATGCTCAGTAGTGACTGATGCTGTGGGGTCGGGAGTCAGGGAAATTGAGGATTCAGAGTTTTGGCTTACCGACTCGACCGCCATGGTAGTGACGCTGCAGAAAGTCTGCAACACCAAAACTCACCAAATCAATTGTCATCGTGGGAACATAACCTAATTACAGGCAGGACGGACAGAGAAAGCCAAATGGCTGGATGTGGCCCTTGGGCCACACTTTACCCAGGTCTACTCTTGAGACTGTGCTGGACACACCACAAACCTAGAGGTGCTGGACTGGGTTGCAGCTGACGTCTCGTACTACCAGCAAGGACACTAGCAAACCTAGAGAAGAATAAGTCAGAAAGTCAAAGCAGACAGCGATCTGTGGCCACCACAAGCAAACCCGTTCCTTTTCATGGGGTTGTCTCACTGTTCCCCTTCAGTGCTCCTGTTGTCACCGTCATTTGCACCAAAGCAGGTGAACCTGATTCACAATGGCTTATACTTCCGAACTGGACAGATTTGCTTTACAGCAGCCACATGGAGCCAGAATACAGTGATGTGTATGAAGAGGAGTTGCCGCTCTGCGGATTTCTGTACACAGATACAAATACTGCACTGAATATAAACCCCATACAAGAAGTACTGAGCACCTTGTGTATCCATGATGGAGCCCAGTGCTGGGTACTGTGCGACTATCACAGAGCGCCCTGTTTATTCCCTACAAGCCACAGACAGGCGCTCAGATACATCTAACAAGAACACCTATTTTGTACAGTAAAAATTTCACGCCTTGTGGAGCCCCCGCCATATGAAGAACTAGTGCAAACAAGCCACGGTGAGATTTTATTTTTTGCAACATTTACTAGAAGACAGAAAACAAAATTTAAGGCTCTGTTCACATCTACTTTCTTCTTCAATTCCATGGTTCTGCTCAGTCACAGGAGCTGACGTTGAACTAAAGCGCATCAGGGGCTTTAAGGGGTTGTCCACTACAGGACAACCACTTCTCCATCTAAATATCTGCCCATTAAAATAACACCTATACCTACCCTCCGTACTGGCGCTGTTCCAGCAGTGTCAGCACTTGCATTCCCGGGGCTGATGTGAGGTTGTTACATCACATAAGCCCTCCGCCCAATCAGCGCTGGCGTCACTGTCCCGGCCTTCAGATGAGTAAGTAATCAAGAGGAAGTCGGCTGCGCCAGCCACTAACTTCCTCTTAATTACTTTTATGTTCGAAGGCGGGGACAGTGACGGTGATAACGTCAGGTAAGCCCAGGGAACGTAGGTGCCAACACTGCTGGAATGGCGCCAGCATGGAAGGGGATCATAGGTTTTATTTTAAACGGGGGCAAACTTTCATACTGAGATCCAAGTAGTGGACAACCCTTTTAGAGTAGGTTTAGGTACAATGATTTTGCAATGTTATCTGTTGCAAATAGTAGCAAACTAACATTGTATTAGGGCAGTATTCACCCCTATAAGAGTCAAATTCACACAGAATAATCACCAAATGTAAGACTATATGCACTACCTGCAGGTCTACAGCTCAGAGACTAAAGGACAGAGTCTCCATACAATATGTACCCAGGGCTCTGCATGAATTCTACCTGTAACACCCCATGAGAGAAAACACCCTGGTCTAATCATTAAGAACAGCTATCAGTGTATCAGATATCAGGTGCTCCTGATGAAGGCGTTGGTAGTTGAAACGCGTTGAGGTAATGCCGCTTATTTTTTAAATCTTTTTTAAATTGCATGTGAACATGAAAAAAATATATTTAGAATTGAGAGTCCTCAGTAGTTGATACCTTTTAATGGTTAACTGAAAAGATGGTAACAAATTGCAAGCTTCCGAGACTACTCAGGTCCCTTCATCAGGCATAGACTAATAGAAATTCTGGAGAATCACATATTTATGCACAACACAGAAAAATGCCATAGATAAAGACAGGTGACGTGAAGCAGAACCCCCATTATGTGAGTGATAAACAGTTTTGTCCATAAATATTGGAACAGTTCATAGATAATGAGTGTGAATGTTTTATTGTCCTCTGATTGGGGTCTGGTTCTATGTTGTTATGATGACCCCCACATGGTCTGAGGAGCAAATTCCTTAGTTCCTTAGTTGATGTAAAAAGACAAATCCATGCGACACATTCATTCCTGCACTGAGACTGTCAAAGGTCATCAACAGTTTATATTCCCATACTCTTCTGTCTCTCTGAGATTTGAAGCTACCTTTTAATACAAGTAATTTCATGTCCATAATGTTATGACCCAAGAGACAAATTTATTGTCACAGGTAGATCCATTCTTTTTTTATCTTATTATATGGCGATGAGAGTTCATCCTTGTTCTCAGTTTCTGCCCTGTCTCCCCTACATACAGACCCCCAGTTGGACATTTAGTACAAATAATTAGGTACACCACATTAGAAGTGACGCAGCTGAAAGTACCTGGGATCTTGTAGTCCTGATGTGAATTGGGGATCTTTATCTTGTCCGTGGTCATTATAAATGGACAGGTTTTACATATTTTCTGGTTGCAAGGAAAGGTTCCTGCAGCTGTTGGAGAGGTCAGGGAGCTTCTGACAATGATGCTTCTTAGATTTGGGGCTGTCTAAAACACAGAAGTGGGGGGTCTGGAAAAATGGATTGTAGTCGGGCATCTTTTTGTAGTAAAGGTTGTAATTTCCGTGCAGCTCCCCTTAGCACCTCCAGATTTGGATTGTAGGTGACTACTAGAGGTACCCGGTTATTTTCTTCTTTAGCTTTGTAATGAAGCAGGTGATTCCTTGATATTCTGGTGGCTCTTGTAATTTGGTTTTGAATTGTTCTTGGATGGTTGCCCTGATTCAAAAAGGTCTTTCTGAGGCGACCAAGGTGTTCATCCCTATCCATGGGGTTGGAACATATACGATTGTATCTGATGGCTTGGCTGTAGACAATAGAGTTTTTTATCTGTTTTGGATGGAAACTGTCCCATTTACGGTATGTTGGACGGTCGATTGGCTTCTGATACAGGGATGTCTCTATTTCATTGTTCTGCAGAATTTCTATTAGTCTATGACTGATGAAGGGACCTGAGTAGTCTCGAAAGCTTGAAATTTGTTACCATCTTTTCAGTTAGCCATTAAAAGGTATCAACCACTGAGGACTCTCAATTCTAAATATATTTTTTTTATCCACTGGCTAACGCGGTACCAAGATCTATATCTTTCCTGCATGTGAACATGATAACTGGACACTTTTCTCAATAACCTGCTGAATGCCACAAGCTCTTGGCTGCTAGCTCTGATTAGTCACTGGGATTCCTTCCTATATACTATAATTAACCACAACACTCGATATTAGTGGGACATATTTACTGAGAGAACAGCTTAGGTTTCCTTATGTACCTATAGTAATGGCCAACATTTTGGCCCTTTCAGGACCTTGGTCACAGCCTTAGAAGAAAAATACTAAGCGCCGTTGGGGTATAATATATAACAATTTCCCTTTATATGAGATGTACTTTATTTGCCAGACACATTCATATAGGCCAATGCAATACTATATTTTTTTTAATATAAAAAGGGGCAGTTATGAAATAGTATCCATGGTATAAAGCCACGATAAAATCAAATCGTATAGTTTATATGATTATTAATACATCAAGACTTCTACAGCACGGTCATCATGTTGCCAAAAGTAGTGTAGTCTGGGCCTGATGTGGTCAGTCATGTGGACACAAATCATCACAAGTGTCTTCTTCTCATAGGTCACCAAGAACACAGATGAGCCATGCTGAGAAACACGCAGACACTAATAGATTTACCGTCATTGCCGTTAAGTCATGTTTAATGGTCCGTGCACTAACACACAACTTGATCTCCAACTTGCAACTTTGTTTTAACGTTCCTTCTGAAAAAAACGCCATACAGGGCAGCCTATAACGTGTCTCGCTTGTGTCTAACATGCTGCCCACTGTTGTCAGGTGTAATCCACCCAGGGAAGACACGGAAAGGATCACAGTGGGTCTTTGCCTAGCCGAGCCTACTTTCCAGTCTGTGGAACTACATACAGGCTTTCAGTTCTGGCATGCCATTGGACAATGGTTAGAGAAATGCAATGTGAGAAGTGAGGAAAAGGAAATTACAGCACCTACAATGCTGACAGAATGTTGAAGAGGACCGCCAACTTTAATATAGATGAAAAGTTACTTAGTGTAACAACCAAATCAAAGTAACACCAAGCTGATAGTGTACCTGGAATGAAGATTACAGGGGACTGGATACCATACATACATACATACATACATACCATACATGCCCGCTGCCTTGGGGTCATCCTTGATTCCGAGCTTTCATTCACCCCCCACATCCGATCATTGGCTCGCTCTTATCTGCATCTCAAAAGCATTTCTAGAATTCGCCCTTTTCTTACTTTCGACTCTGCAAAAACTCTTACTGTCTCACTTATTCATTCTCGTCTGGACTATTGTAACTCTCTACTAATCGGCCTCCCTCTTACCAAACTCTCCCTGCTCCAATCTGTCCTCAATGCTGCAGCCAGAATCATATTCCTCACCAACCGTTACACCAATGCCTCTACCTTGTGCCAGTCATTACACTGGCTACCCATCCACTCCAGAATCCAGTACAAAACTACTACCCTCATCCACAAAGCTCTCCATGGCTCAGCATCACCCTACATCTCCTCTCTGGTCTCAGTCTACCACCCTACCCGTGCCCTCCGCTCCGCTAATGACCTCAGGTTAGCATCCTCAATAATCAGAACCTCCCATTCCCGTCTCCAAGACTTTACACGTGCTGCGACGATTCTTTGGAATGCACTACCCAGGTTAATACGATTAATCCCCAATCCCCACAGTTTTAAGCGTGCCCTAAAAACGCATTTGTTCAGATTGGCCTACCGCCTCAATGCATTAACCTAACTATCCCTGTGTGGCCTATTAAAGAAAAAAAAAAAAAAAACACATAATCAGGTTCCTTGCATCATGTTCTCATACACTTTATGCAGTTAATAGCACTCTGTGTCTGTACTGCTACATACTTAGGCTGTCAACTGGTTCATGCAGCTTTACATCAACACCCGAGCCTTACACTATGGCTGGTCCAAATAACTAAAGCAATTGTTACCATCCACCTCTCGTGTCTCCCCTTTTCCTCATAGGATGTAAGCTTGCGAGCAGGGCCCTCATTCCTCCTGGTATCTGTTTTGAACTGTGATTTCTGTTATGCTGTAATGTCTATTGTCTGTACAAGTCCCCTCTATAAGTTGTAAAGCGCTGTGGAATATGTTGGCGCTATATAAATAAAAATTATTATTATTATACTTTATGCTCAGGACTGTGGAGTCGGAGTCGGAATAAAATGGACCAACGCCGACTCCTAAAATATATAATAAATTGGTACAGTATTTCAATGCAGTATGTGCTGAATATTTTCCTTAAAGGGAACCTGTCACCCTCCTCAGGCATTTGTAACTAAAAGCCACCTTGTGCAGCACTAATGCTGCATTCTGACAAGGTGGCTCTGTTAGGTATGATGCCTGCACACGCTGAAATAATCACTTATTAAATGTGCCCCCACATACCCTGAAATCGTCCAGGGGGCGAGACTTTCCTTCCTAATTGGACGCAGCACAGCCGTCACTCTGGATCTGTGCGCGCTGGCTCTTCTTGCTGCATTATCGTCCCTGGCGCCTGCGCTGTAAGTTTTTTTCCGGGCATGCGCAGTTGCGCTGCCCTTCGTACTTACAGCGCAGGCCCCAGGAACGATAATGAAGCAAGAGGAGGTGGCGCCCGGCACGCAGAGGCCCGGAGTGACGGCTGTGCTGCGTCTAATTAGGAAGGAAAGTCCCGACCCCAGGACGATTTCAGGGTATGTGGGGGCACATTTTATAAGTGATTATTTCAGCGTGTGCAGGCATTTGTAAGTAAAAAGTGCAGCACTAATGCTGCATTCTGACAAGGTGGCTCTTTTAGTTACAAACGCCTGAGGGGGGGTGACAGGTTCCCTTTAAGAATTTGGGACAGTTATGAAATGTCCTATAAATGTCTATTCTGTTCCTGATCTAAGGATCTGGGATTTTAGTTGAGATGAATCTGTGCTGCACTTTACATACATGCCCAGTAGTAAAGCGTCTCCTCTACAGATCAGAGCAAAAAGACACCGATAAGGAATACCTGCAGACCTGCACTCATCTCAAGAACTGGAAACGTGAACAGGAAAGCAGGATTAAGGCAAGTACTTCTCTAGCCTTAAAAATAATTAAAATCAGATTACATAGAATCGTAGAATGGTAGAGTTGGAAGGGACCTCCTGGGTCATCTGGTCCAACCCCCTGCTCAATGCAGGAGTATCAAATATCAAATCTGTGCCTCCTCCCATTCAGTTTCATCTCATTGCTGATGAGAATAAACCTGATCTCTCTCTACAGTGTGACAGCCCTTGAGATATTTGTAGGCAGCTGTTAAATCTCCTCTCGGTCTTCTCTTTTGCAAGCTAAACATGCCCAAATCCTCGTAGGACATAGTTTGCAGTCCACTCACCATCCTGATAGCTCTTGTCTGAACTTGCTCCAGTTTGTTCATGTATTTTTAAAAATGCGGTGCCCAGATCTGGACACAGTATTCCAGATAAGGTCTGACCAAGGAGGAGTAGAGGGGGATATTTACTTCACGTGACCTACCCTCTATGCTTTTAATACATCCTAGATCTGTGTTTGCCTTTTTTGCTGCTGCATCACGGTGCTGACTCATGTGCAGTCTGTGATCTATTACTATACCCAAGTCTTTTTCACACGTGCTGTATATGCATTATTCATTTTTCTTGCCCAGATGTAGGACTTTGCATTTCTTCCTGTTAACCATTCTGTTAGTTGCTACCCACTGCTCCAGTTTATTTATATCCTTTTGAATCCTCTCTCTTCTCTAGTATTAGCTATCCCTCCTAGCTTTGTGTCATAAGAAAATATAATCAGTTTACCCTCAATTCCTTCATCTAAATAATTGATAAAAATATTGAAAAACACAGGGTCCTGGCTACAGCCCTGTGGTACCCCACTGAGACATTCTTCCAACTGGATGTGCAGCCATTTACGACCACTCTGGGCCTGATCACTGAGCCAGTTATGAATCCACCTAACCGCAGCCTTGTCCATTCCATACTTGGTCATTTATTCAATAAGGATAGTATGAGGAGGTCATCCATTAAGGAGAATCTGACGGAGGCGATGCTATTTCTCATAACAAATTCATAGACTGCACAAATGTTATTCAGGAAGTTTTTGTTGAAAACTTTTCCCACTTACTGCATAGTGTATTGCATATTTACAATTTAAGTTTTTTGTGTTCTAAAGTTTTATTTCAATAAATATATTTTATGTTCTATCTAAATAGCTTGATTATTGTATCATAATGGTGATTAAAGGCAGAGGTTACCATTTTGGTACGGTAACTTTATCACTTAAACATGAGCCATGTATGAGGGAGTCAGCGTCAGAGAAATTGAGGGGTTGGAGGTTTGGCTTACCAACTCCATGGCCTGATTATGCCACCAGACAACATAATCCTGGGAGCAGGGCTGGTGTGACGTTCCCTCTTTAATGCCTCTTCATGGAGTTGCCAATGCGGTCTTGTTGGGTTAGAAGAATAGCACATAGTGATCCATGCTGTGCTGCAAGTGAAATTAGATGTCACTTACCAAGCCTAAGGTATCAGGGTCTACACCAGTGTTCCCCAACTCCGGTCCTCAAGAGCCACTAACAGGTCATGTTTTCAGGATTTCCTTAGTATTTCACAGGTGATGGAATTCTTGCCTTTACAGGTAAGGCTACTTTCACACTAGCGTCGTTTGCAATACGTCGCAATGCGTCGTTCAGGAGAAAAAACGCATCCTGCAAAGTTGTCTGCAAGATGCGTTTTTTCCCCATGGACTTACATTACCAACGTATTGCCACACGTCGCAACCGTCGTGCGACGGTTGCGTCGTGTTTTAGCGGACCGTCGGCACAAAAAAAGTTACATGTAACTTTTTTTGTGCGCTGAGTCCGCCATTTTCGACCGCACATGCAAGGCCGAAACTCCGCCCCCTCCTCCCCGGACCTTGCAATGGGGCAGAGGAAGCGTCGTAAGACTGCTTCCGCCACCCACGTCGGGTATTTATTTCACAGCATGCGTCGGTACGTCGGCCCGACGCACTGCGACGGGCCCATACCAACGCTAGTGTGAAAGCAGCCTAATGCAATTATCACCTGTGCAATACTAAGCAAATCCTGAAAACATGACCTGTTGGTGGCTCTTGAGGACCGGAGTTGGGGAACACTCGTCAACACAAACCTTCAGAAGGCACAACATTGGGCTACGAGCCAGACATCCAGCTAGAGCTGTTCTATTCACCTCATGCCACCGCTCTAAGTGGCTATCCTGCTACAGGGCAAGACATCAGTAAAGGCTGGAATGGACGTCAGTCCTTTTAAGCAGTACCACCTTTCTCTTGGAAACAAAGATAGCCAGAGATTGATTGTAGACCACGTGGGCAGCGCCATAAAGAGGGAATGTTGCTTTTGCTACTGTGAGCAGACTGTCTGGCGGCTCTGGCCTAACATGTTGCCATGGCTACAGCATCTCCAGACTTGTCTCCCATCAAGCACATCTGGGACATCATTGGTTGGCAGTAGTAAAGAAAGCTGCCAGCAGTGGATCTTGATGATTTTCATACACAGATGTATTAAGCGTTGGAAAACATTCCTCAGACAACCATTAATAACACCAAAGATTGCAGCCAAGGCAGTAAGTGCAGGGACCTCTGCACGTGGCACTCAAACTACAAACCGAATAAATCAAGACAGTGTTTCCAATTTTTTAATAATTTGCAAATAATTCACATTTCTACCTATCCTGTGACTTCCATAATTCTTGATGTGGCAGGAGCCAATATATGGCAGCCTATAAAGCAATGCTGCCAAATAGCATGCCCGACACCAATCACTTTTTTAGAGCATTACCACATTGTATAAGAACATATAGATAGTGGTTTAGGTCAAATTATTCTAGGAACATTGCTAAGAAATGAGCAAATGCATTTCATCGTGGCTGAGCTGCCGTACCAGGCACAGAAATACACAGTATAAGAGCAAACATTAAAAGTGCATTCCAGGAATCCCTTTGGAAAAAAAAAAATCTGCCAATCTGTCGTGGTGCAGCAGAACCACCAGAACATCTGAAAACACCCTAAAAAAACTGTTTAATAAACAATTATTTTTATCAATGTGTTTTTGTGTATTTTTCATTTACATGGATGTCAGGTATTTGTAGGTGATATTACGTGGCTGGTGGACGGACAATACTAGGGGTTTGTTTTTTTGGTTTGTAGGTTGATGCAATTCTCATTATTCATAATGACAGATTAATAATCAGTACTGACCCAAATAACGAGCGTATGCCATTACTAACATGCCATCATGAAGACCGCACATTACCAAGGGCAGAGACTAATTACTTTGCCCATCATCTACAAATCATACTGCACCGAGAGTCCTAAAATAATACCGTGGGCAGAAGTCCTCATGCCACAGATTGCAGGAAGGCCCAAGAGAAGACCAGTTCATCTACTCACTCATCATGCAGGGAAGTTGGATGAACCTCCCATGTAATGACAGCAGAGTTTTACTAATTTCATGGTAGAGTCCTTTAAATCAGAATTGCAACATGAACATACACAGACATGTAAAATGTTGGTTAAAATTACTGGTATTGTGAACAGTTAAGCAAGTTGAAGATGAAATGATCTCCTTCCTTTGTATTTTAACCCCTTCACCCCCAAGGGTGGTTTCCACGTTAATGACCGGGCCAATTTTTACAATTCTGACCACTGTCCCTTTATGAGGTTATAACTCTGGAACGCTTCAACGGATCTTGGCGATTCTGACATTGTTTTCTCGTGACATATTGTACTTCATGTTAGTCGTAAAATTTCTTCGATATAACTTGCGTTTATTTGTGAAAAAAACGAATATTTGGCGAAAATTTTGAAAATTTCGCAATTTTCCAACTTTGAATTTTTATGCCCTTAAATCACAGACATATGTCACACAAAATACTTAATAAATAACATTTCCCACATGTCTACTTTACATCAGCACAATTTTGGAACCAAAATTTTTTTTTGTGACGGAGTTAAAAGTTGACCAGCAATTTCTCATTTTTACAACACCATTTTTTTTTAGGGACCACATCTCATTTGAAGTCATTTTGACGGGTCTATATGATAGAAAATACCCAAGTGTGACACCATTCTAAAAACTGCACCCCTCAAGGTACTCAAAACCACTTTCAAGAAGTTTATTAACCCTTCAGGTGTTTCACAGGAATTTTTGGAATGTTTAAATAAAAATGAACATTTAACTTTTTTTCACACAAAATTTATTTCAGCTCCAATTTGTTTTATTTTACCAAGGGTAACAGGAGAAAATAGACCCCAAAAGTTGTTGTACAATTTGTCCTGAGTACGCTGATACCCCATATGTGGGGGTAAACCACAGTTTGGGCGCATGGCAGAGCTTGGAAGCAAAGGAGCGCCATTTGACTTTTCAATGCAAAATTGACTGGAATTGAGATGGGACGCCATGTTGCATTTGGAGAGCCCCTGATGTGCCTAAACATTGAAACCCCTAACAAGTGACACCATTTTGGAAAGTAGACCCCCTAAGGAACTTATCTAGATGTGTGGTGAGCACTTTGACCCAACAAGTGCTTTACAGAAGTTTATAATGCAGAGCCGTAAAAATAAAAAATCATATTTTTTCACAAAAATGATCTTTTCACCCCCAATTTTTTATTTTCCCAAGGGTGAGAGAAGAATTTGGACCCCAAAAATTGTTGTGCAATTTGTCCTGAGTACGCTGATACCCCATATGTGGGTGTAAACCATTGTTTGGGCGCAGGGCAGAGCTCGGAAGGGAAGGAGCGCCATTTGACTTTTCAATGCAAAATTGACTGGAATTGAGATGGGACGCCATGTTGCATTTCGAGAGCCCTTGATGTGCCTAAACATTGAAACCCCTAACAAGTGACACCATTTTGGAAAGTAGACCCCCTAAGGAACTTATCTAGATGTGTGGTGAGCACTTTGACCCAACAAGTGCTTTACAGAAGTTTATAATGCAGAGCCGTAAAAATAAAAAATCATATTTTTTCACAAAAAATGATCTTTTCACCCCCAATTTTTTATTTTCCCAAGGGTAAGAGAAGAAATTGGACCCCAAAAATTGTTGTGCAATTTGTCCTGAGTACACTGATACCCCATATGTGGGTGTAAACCATTGTTTGGGCGCAGGGCAGAGCTCAGAAGGGAAGGAGCGCCATTTGACTTTTCAATGCAAAATTGACTGGAATTGAGATGGGACGCCATGTTGCGTTTGGAGAGCCCCTAATGTGCCTAAACATTGAAACCCCCCACGAATGACACCATTTTGGAAAGTAGACCCCCTAAGGAACTTATCTAGATGTGTGGTGAGCACTTTGACCCAACAAGTGCTTCACAGAAGTTTATAATGCAGAGCCGTAAAAATAAAAAATCATATTTTTTCACAAAAATGATCTTTTCACCCCCATTTTTTTATTTCCCCAAGGGTAAGAGAAGAAATTAGACCACAAAAGTTGTTGTGCAATTTGTCCTGAGTACGACGATACCCCATATGTGGGTGTAAACCATTGTTTGGGCGCATAGCAGAGCTCAGAAGGGAAGAAGCGCTATTTTACTTTTCAATGCAAAATTGACTGGAATTAAGATGGGATGCCATGTTGCGTTTGGAGAGCCCCTGATGTGCCTAAACATTAAACCCCCCCACAAGTGACACCATTTTGGAAAGTAGACCCCCTAAGGAACTTATCTAGATGTGTTTTGAGAGCTTTGAACCCCCAAGTGTTTCACTACAGTTTATAACGCAGAGCCGTGAAAATAAATTTTTTTTTTTTTTTTCACAAAAATGATTTTTTAGCCCCCAGTTTTGTATTTTCACAAGGGTATCAGGATAAATTGGACCCCAAAAGTTGTTGTCCAATTTGTCTGGAGTACGCTGATACCCCATTTGTGGGGGGGGACCACTGTTTGGGCGCATGACAGAGCTCGGAAGGGAAGGAGCGCCATTTGGAATGCAGACTTAAATGGATTGGTCTGCAGGCGTCACGTTGCATTTGCAGAGCCCCTGATGTACCCAAATAGTACAAACCCCCCACAAGTGACCCCATATTGGAAACTAGACCTCCCAAGGAACTTATCTAGATGTGTTGTGAGAACTTTGAACCCCCAAGTGTTTCACTACAGTTTACAACGCAGAGCCGTGAAAATAAAACATATTTTTTTTCCCACAAAAATGATTTTTAGCCCCCCAAATTTTTATTTTCCCAAGGATAACAAGAGAACTTGGACCCCAGAAGTTGTTGTTCAATTTGTCCCTAGTACGCTGATACCCCATATGTTGGGGTAAACCCCTTTTTGGACGCACGGGAGAGCTCGGAAGGGAAGGAGCACCGTTTTACTTTTTCAACGCAGAATTGGCTGGAATTGAGATTGGACGCCATGTCGCGTTTGGAGAGCCCCTGATGTGCCTGAACAGTGGAAACTCCCCAATTCTACCTGAAACCCTACCCCTAACCTCACCCCTAACCGTTTACTGAACATTTTCTGACAGTCATAAGTGCCACGTATATAAGTGCCACGTATTTAAGTGCCACGTATTTCAGTGCCACGTATTTCAGTGCCACGTATTTAAGTGCCACGTATTTAAGTGCCACGTATTTAAGTGCCACGTATTTAAGTGCCACGTATTTAAGTGCCACGTATTTAAGTGCCACGTATTTAAGTGCCACGTATTTAAGTGCCACGTATTTAAGTGCCACGTATTTAAGTGCCACGTATTTAAGTGCCACGTATTTAAGTGCCACGTATTTCAGTGCCACGTATTTCAGTGCCACGTATTTCAGTGCCACGTATTTCAGTGCCACGATATTTCAGTGCCACGATATTTCAGTGCCACGTATTTAAGTGCCACGTATTTAAGTGCCACGATATTTCAGTGCCACGTATTTCAGTGCCACGTATTTCAGGCACTGAAAAATACGTGGCACGTAAATACGTGGCACGTAAATACGTGGCACGTAAATACGTGGCACGTAAATACGTGGCACTGAAATACGTGGCACTTAAATACGTGGCACTTAAATACGTGGCACTTAAATACGTGGCACTTAAATACGTGGCACTTAAATACGTGGCACTTAAATACGTGGCACTTAAATACGTGGCACTTAAATACGTGGCACTTAAATACGTGGCACTTAAATACGTGGCACTTAAATACGTGGCACTTAAATACGTGGCACTTAAATACGTGGCACTTAAATACGTGGCCTCTGAAATATCGTGGCACTTATATACGTATATAAACGTATATTTCAGTGCCACGTATTTCAGTGCCACGTATTTCAGGTTAGGGGTAGGGTTAGGGGTAGGGTTAGGGTTTTTTGTTTTTTTCTTGTTTTCTTGTGTTTTTCTATAAAAACGCATGCGTTTTACCGCGTTTACATGCATTTTTTCACACGTGGTTTTTTAAAAAAACGCATGCAGATAAAAACGCAAGTGTGAAACCAGACTAAAAGACGCTTTTTATAGCAAAAAAGTTTTTGCGTCTCCACATTTTGAGACCTAGAATTTTTCCACATTTTGGTCCACAGAGTCATGTGAGGTCTTGTTTTTTGCGGGACGAGTTGACGTTTTTATTGGTAACATTTTCGGACACGTGACCATTTTTTATCACTTTTTATTCCGATTTTTGTGAGGCAGAATAACCAAAAACCAGCTATTCATGAATTTCTTTTGGGAGAGGCGTTTATACCGTTCTGCGCTTGGTAAAATTGATAAAGCAGTTTTATTCGTCGGGTCAGTACGATTACAGCGATACCTCATTTATATCATTTTTTTATGTTTTGACGCTTTTATACGATAAAAACTATTTTATAGAAAAAATAATTATTTTGGCATCGCTTTATTCTGAGGACTATAACTTTTTTATTTTTTTGCTGATGATGCTGTATGGCGGCTCGTTTTTTGCAGGACAAGATGACGTTTTCAGCGGTACCATGGATATTTATATCCGTCTTTTTGATCGCGTGTTATTCCACTTTTTGTTCGGCGGTATGGTAATAAAGCGTTGTTTTTTGCCTCGTTTTTTTTTTTTTTTTCTTACGGCGTTTACTGAAGGGGTTAACTAGTGGGGCAGTTTTATAGGTTGGGTCGGTACGGACGCGGCGATACTAAATATGTGTACTTTTATTGTTTTTGTTTGTTTTTTTTAGATAAAGAAATGTATTTATGGGAATAATATTTTTTTTTTTATTATTATTTATTTAGGAATTTTTTTTTATTTTTTTTACACATGTGGGAATTTTTTTTTTTACTTTTTTACTTTGTCCCAGGGGGGGACATTACAGATCGCTGATCTCACAGTGTGCACAGCACTCTGTGAGATCTCCGATCTCACTTACAGCCGTGCAGGCTGCAGCTTTCATCTGCAGCCTGCTCCGACCCGGAAGTGCTCCCTGCAGGACCCGGATACAGCCCCTCGGCCATTTTGGATCCGGGGCCTGCAGGGAGAAGACGTTCGGTACGAGGTGAGTACATCACCTTGTACCGATCGTCTCAGGGAAGCCCGCAGGGAGCCCCCTCCCTGCGCGATGCTTCCCTGCACCGCCGGCACATCGCGATCATGTTTGATCGCGGTGTGCCGGGGGTTAATGTGCCGGGGGCGGTCCGTGACCGCTCCTGGCACATAGTGCCGGATGTCAGCTGCGATATGCAGCCGACACCCGGCCGCGATCGGCCGCGCTCCCCCCGTGAGCGCGGCCGATCGCGTATGACGTACTATCCCGTCGGCGGTCATGGGGGCCCACCCCACCTCGACGGGATAGTACGTCAGATGTCGGGAAGGGGTTAAGCAAATAGTCATTATTTACATTTTAAAAATTACAAAAAGGAAAATGGGCATAGGCAAAAGTTTGGATACCCTTGGAGATGTGTGGGCTCAGAAATTAATTAGCCTATTAGGGTTATGGCTTGTTCACGATCATCGTTAGGAAAGGCCAGGTGATGCAAATTTCCCAGCTTCATAAAAACCCAGCCTTTTCTAACCTTGTGCCAAAAAAACAGCAGCAATGGGTTCTTCTGAGCAGTCACCTAGAACTCTAAAAATGAAAATGGTGGAGGCCCACAAAGCAGGAGAAGGCTATACGAAGAAAGCAAAACGTTTTCAAGTTGCCCTTTCCTCAGTTTGAAATGTAATTAAGTAATGGCAGTTACCAGGAACAGTGGAGGTCAAGATAAAGTCTGGAATACCAAGCAAAATTTCAGTGAGAGCTGCTCAGATTGCTAGAGAGGCAAATCAGAACCCCTGCTTGACTGCAAAAGACAGGTCAAAGATTTAGCAGACTCTGAAGTTGTGGTACATTGTTCTACTATTCAGGGACACCTGCACAAATATGGCTGCATGGAAGTATCATCAGAAGAAAACTTCTCCTGTATCCTAACCATAAAATTCAGAGTCAGAAGTATGGTATGCAAAAGAACATCTAAACAAACCTTATGCATTTTGAAAACAAATCCTGTGGACCGATGAGGTTAAAATAGAGTTATTTTGCCACAATGATCAAAAGGTATGTGTGGAGAAAAAATGGGCACAGAATTTCAGGAATAGAACATTAATCACACAGGAAAGTATAATGACAACCACTTCCTAAACCACAAGATGCATTTACCATTCTCATCTACAGACCATGGGGGGCGATCACTTTTGTACAGGAGATGGTGAAAAGGACCATTGGCGCTTTCCTGAAGCGGCTCGCCCAGAAAAACTCGGAAGTATGTCATGTTCACTTACCTGAACAGTTACTATGCATCATCTAAAATTATTAGGTAACTGGACGATTATGAATTCCATAGCATTTATCTATACTTTGATTTATGAGCAAGGTGAAAACCTCAGGTAGGCTGGGTTCAGATGGCCATATGAGAAGTAGGCCAGTCATACCCACAAAATGCAGACATGATTGGCTCCGGGTGCCGGCGCTGCCTTCATTAGCGTACTTTAACATATATGACACCATCACACCATGGATCAAGATAGCACATTCTTAGGAGTTATCACACAGACTGGAAATAGTTGTGTACAAGCCCTGATAGTGACTGGCATCTGTATGCTGCCACTGCTCCCTGCAATCTACACACTGCTGCCACTGCTCCCTGCAATCTACACACTGCTGCCACTGCTCCCTGCAATCTACACACTGCTGCCACTGCTCCCTGCAATCTACACACTGCTGCCACTGCTCCCTGCAATCCACACACTGCTGCCACTGCTCCCTGCAATCCACACACTGCTGCCACTGCTCCCTGCAATCCACACACTGCTGCCACTGCTCCCTGCAATCCACACACTGCTGCCACTGCTCCCTGCAATCCACACACTGCTGCCACTGTTCCCTGCAATCCACACACTGCTGCCACTGCTCCCTGCAATCCACACACTGCTGCCACTACTCCCTGCAATCCACACACTGCTGCCACTGCTCCCTGCAATCCACACACTGCTGCCACTGCTCCCTGCAATCCATACTCTGCTGCCACTGCTCCCTGCAATCCATACACTGCTGCCACTGCTCCCTGCAATCCACACACTGCTGCCACTGCTCCCTGCAATCCACACACTGCTGCCACTGCTCCCTGCAATCTACACACTGCTGCTCTCTGCTCCCTGCAATCCACTGGTCCCTGCAATCTACACACTGCTGCCACTGCTCCCTGCAATCTACACACTGCTGCCACTGCTCCCTGCAATCTACACACTGCTGCCACTGCTCCCTGCAATCTACACACTGCTGCCACTGCTCCTGCACTCCAAAAGTACATCCACATGGGATGGAAAATGTTGCACGTTTCCATCATGTATTTATGTAAAAAAAACAAAAAAAACCCTACAGCAGATTATACTACCAGGCATTAGATGAGATTTAAACTAATCTTTTAAAATGTGTATCACGTCAATTTCTCTTGCAGATTATCATTTGGAATGTCACCCCCTTAGGGTATGTGCACACGTCCGGATTTCTTGCAGAAATTTCCTGAAGAAAACCGGAAATTTTCTGCAAGAAATCCGCATTTTTTTTTTGCGTTTTTTTTGCGTTTTTTTCAGCATTCTGCAAGCGTAATTAGCTTGCAGAATGCTAAAGTTTTCCAAGCGATCTGTAGCATCGCTTGGAAAACTGACTGACAGGTTGGTCACACTTGTCAAACATACTGTTTGACAAGTGTGACCAACTTGTTACTATAGATGCAGCTTATGCAGCATCTATAGTAAAAGATAGAATGTTTAAAAATAATAAAAAAAATAAAAAAAATGCTTATACTCACCTGCAGACCTCAGCGGCGTCCGTTCCGTATAGATGATGTGTGCGCGCAGGACCTTCCATGACGTCGCGGTCACATGACCGGTCTCGACCAATCACAGGACCGTGACGTCATCGCAGGTCCTTCACCGCACACCAGCTATAGGAACCGAAGCGGCAGCATGTAGCTGAGAGGCGGGAAGACATCGAAGGTGAGTATATCACTATTTTTTATTTTAATTATTTTTTTTTACCACTTATATGGTGCCCAGTGCGTGGAGGAGAGTCTCCTCTCCTCCACCCTGGGTACCAACCGCACATAATCTGCTTACTTCCCGCATGGTGTGCACAGCCCCGTGCGGAAAGTAAGCAGATCAATGGACTCCTAGGTGTGCGGAATCCCCGCAATTCCGCATTTTTAATGAACATGTTGCTTTTTTTTCCGCTATGCGATTTTTTCGCGGAAAAAAATCGCAACATTTGCACAAAAAATGCGGAATACACTGTAAATAATAGGAGGCATAGGTTCGCGTTTTTTTCACGTTTTTATCACGTTTTTATAGCGAAAAAAACGCGAAAAATCCTGAATGTGTGCACATGGCCTTAGACATAGAGAGATCACGACTGGTGAATTGCTCCCTGAACCTGCATGTTACATGGGTAAATAGAAAATTCCACATATGGAACAGTTCTCAACTGCGCCGCTGATGAGTAGTGGTGGCTCCGAGGTACTGCAGCAAAGCCTCTACTCAGCAGTAGCAGCGACATATTGAATGAAACTACGTAGTGCAGCTCTGTTCCATGTGTTTAAATCCAACAACTGGTTTTAACAGCTGATCGGTTGGGGGCGTCTGATGACGGACCTCCATCGTTCTGATCTCAATGACTTATCAAATTGGCCATCAATATTCCTGTAGCAGCAGAACACTTTCACAGCAAGGCCCCTTTCACACACCAGCTTAATAAAATGGATCATCTCATGTACTTTTTTTTTTATCAGTATGCTTTTCTGTTGGCCATCTGTGTGACACTTACAGGAATCAGTGTCTTACATGTGTAGCTTACTGTACATCTATTATCCTAATACATGAAGAACAAAACAAAAACAACAAAAAAAAGATGTAGTGTCCGCCCCTCCCATTTTTTGGCAACCAGCAAAGGTAAAGCAGACAGCTGTGAGCTGATATTATCAGGCTGGGTATGTCCATGGTTACTGGGCTCTTCCAAGCCTAAAAATACCAGCCCACACCCTCCCCAGAAGTGGAGCACCACAATAGATGCTCCAATTCTGTCACTTTGCCTCGGCTCTTCCCGACTGACCTGCTGCGTTGCCCATCAAGGTAATGGTGCTTGGACTTTATGTCAGCTGTAAAGTATCCAAAAACACACCTGGCATCAAGACCTCTTGTTAGTAATGCAGAGGAGTCTGGGGGGAGCGTTTATTTGAATAAAGCATTTGTGTGTGTGTTTTTCTTTTTTTTTTTTTCCTGGGTTAGTAATGGGGGCATCTGATAGACACCTCTTCGTTACCAGAACTAAGGCTTGATGTCAGCTGTGAAATGTACAAAAACAGCCGAGGTTAAGCCCAAGCACCACTACCTTAACCCCTTCATGACCGGACCTTTTTTCGGTTTTGCGTTTTCGTTTTTCACTCCCCTCCTTCCCAGAGCCATAACTTTTTTATATTTATATAAATATGGCCATGCGAGGGCTTGATTTTTGCGGGACAAGTTCTACTTTTAAACGACATCTTCGGTTTTACCATGTCGTGTACTAGAAAACGGGAAAAAAAATTCCAAGTGCGGTGAAATTGCAAAAAAAAGTGCAATCTCACACTTGTTTTTCAGCTCCACAGAACAAAAAGCATCAGCACTCACCGATCCTGAGGTTGGATATACCGTTTATTCAAGCATTTAGCAAAACCTTCACGGTCCGGGAGGGTGGGATGGTGGCAGGAGTGTGCGGGGAGAGACTACGGCCGTTTCACGCTACACACAGCGCTTCAACGGGTCCAAGCGCTGTGTGTAGCGCGAAACGCCAGTCGTCTCTCCCCGCACACTCCTGCCACCATCCCACCCTCCCGGACCGTGAAGGTTTTGCTAAATGCTTGAATAAACGGTATATCCAACCTCAGGATCGGTGAGTGCTGACGCTTTTTCTTCTGTGGAGCTACATGTCATTATTTTTATTCAAGCGAGCACCGCCGAGCAGCCTTCGGGGGATTAACTGTTTGAGCACACGCTCACCTCTCCCTGTATGGGCTGTGCTGCTCTACTATTGTTTTTCTATTGTCCTCACACTTGTTTTTTGTTTGGCTTTTTTGCCACGTTCACTAAATGCTAAAACTTACATTATGATTCTCCAGGTCATTACGAGTTCATAGACACCTAACATGTCTAGGTTATTTTTTATCTAAGTGGTAAAAAAAAATTCCAAACTTAGCTAAAAAACAATAAAAAATTTGAGCAATTTTCCGATACCTGTAGCATCTCCATTTTCGTGATCGCGGGTCGGGTGAGGGCTTATTTTTTGCGTGCCGAGCTGATGTTTTTAATTATAGCATTTCGGTGCAGATACGTTCTTTTGATCGCCCATTATTGCATTTTAATGCAATGTCGCGGCAACCAAAAAAATGTAAATCTGGCATTTCAAATTTTTTTCTCGCTACGTCGTTTAGCAATCAGGTTAATCTTTTTTTTTATTGATAGATTGGGTGATTCTGAACGCGGCGATACCAAATATGTGTAGGTTTGATTTTAATTTTTTTTTATTGATTTTGAATAGGGCGAAAGGAGGATGATTTACCGTAAACCTTTACATTTTTTTTAAACATTTTTTTTTTTTTACTTTTGGCATGCCTCCATGGGAGGCTAGAAGCTGGCACAACTCGATCGGCTCTGCTACATAGGAGCGATCGTCAGATCGCCCCTATGTAGTAGATTTACTGCATTGCTATGAGCACTGACCACAGGGTGGCGCTCATAGCAATCTGGTATCAACAAACATAGAGGTCTCAAGGAGACCTCTGGGTGTTATGCTGACGCATCACTGACCCCCGATCACGTGATGGGGGTCGGCAATGCGCTCATTTCCGGCCAGATGGCCGGAAGTGCTAGTTAAATGCCGCTGTCAGAGTTTGACAGCGGCATTTAACTAGTTAATAGTGGTGGGTGGATCGTGATTCCACTCGCCGCTATTGCGGGCACATGTCAGCTGTTCAAACCAGTCTTGAAAAATAAGGGTCAATCCTGGAAATATTGAGGCTTAAGGCTATGTGCACACGTCTTTTTGATGTCTGCTGATTTTTCCGTAGCAGATTTGTGAAAACCGCAGGTAAAAAAGGCACTGCGTTTTACCTGCGGATTGTGTGCGGATTCCCCTGCGGTTTTACACCTGTGGATTCCTATTGTAGAGCAGGTGTAAACTGCTGCGGAATCCGCCCAAAGAATTGACATGCTGCGGAATGCAAACCGCTACATTTCTGCATGTTTTGTTCCGCAGCATGTGCACAGCGGATTCCGTTTCCCATAGGTTTACATTGTACTGTAAACGCATGGGAAACAGCTGCGGAAACGCTGTGGATCCGCAGCAAAATCCACAGCGTGTGAACATAGCCTTACATACACTTGTATTTGTCAATAATTGCACTTATGTAGCCAAAGAAGCACAGCGCTATGAGATAACACCCATATGAAGGTCCCACTGTTCTGATGAAGGCCATGTAAAACGGCCGAAACGTCAAATTATTTTCTAAACAGTGGATGAACCTGTATTTAATGAAATATTCCTACATTCCTTGCATCTAGCTTGGTGGACCCATCTGCAGGAGCCTTTTTCTGTAAAAAAATACCAGGAAGTTTAAAAAACAAGGCAGCTTCATTTAAAAGCATGACACAAACAAAAATCACAGTGTCAAAAAAAAACAAAAAAAAAAAAAAAACTTAATTTAAATAATAGGTGCAGAAATTCTGCATCATCAAAAATGTTTTAAAAGCTCATCGAGAGAATGTAGCCTTATGGTAAAGTCCTTTAAATCAGAATTGCAACATGAACATACAGAAGGGTCATAAAATAGTTATAAAAGACCGTAGTGATCGCACTTCCATCATAAGCATTAATCACACAGCAAAGTGTAACGACAACCACGAGATGCATTTACCATTCTCATTTATAGGCTGCGGAGGACGATCACTCTACAGATGAGATGGGGATCAGCAGAACAAGCTGGAAACTGCATAGCAGAGCAAAATAAAAATACTGCTATACCATAAACTAAGCATAGAAGGGGGCAGCAGTAAATACTTAGTAAAGGCATGTGCACAGGGACATATACTGTATATACAAAGAGTACAGTATACACACAGGAGGGGCTCACACTAGTGACACACACACACAGTATATACAGGAGGAGCGGTAACTGAGACACAATATACATAGTATAACATTTAGACAGTGCTCAACATAAATAAGTACACCCCAACAGATTTGTCAGAAAACCTTTACTTTCAGAATGAACATTTTCTATGGGATGCCACACTACAAAAATACTCCAACAAATGTCAACCACTGATTGCAAACAGAAGGTTATTCTGCACACCCCCCCAAAGTAATTGTCCTAACAAATTCTTACAAGATCATGCTACGAAAATGAAAAGTCTTTGACGCAAACTTTGTGAGAACCACAATTTGGCAGTGTTTTTACAACTATTAGTCAGATGTTTCTATGGTTACAAAAGTACAATTATCAGCATAAGTTTTTAAACTTTTCTTGAAAAATATGCCACGTTTATGCAAAAACTTAATATTTTCAGAGTTGACCCTTATTTTTCAAGACTTATGCCCTTCGCCCTGGTAGTGGGATATCAGCTTCTGGGCCAAATCCTGACTGATGACCACCCATTCTGGTCAAATCCGTGCTTGGGGTTTATCACAATTTCAATTGTTTCTCCTTGTCACCTGATATTTGAGGATTGATAAGTTCTCAATGTGATTGAGATCTGAGGAATTTCTTTGCCATGGAACCAACCATTCAATGTTTTGCTCACTGAGCCACTTTTGCCTTGTGACTTGGTCTCCATCATGCAGAAAAAAAAAGCATTGCTCACCTACTAATTGCTCCTGGATCGTGGGAGACGCTGCTCTTGGAGGATGTTTAGATCCCACTATATTGGTGGCCCGATTCTAAAGCATCGGGTATTCTAGAATATGTATGTATGTATGTATGTATGTATGTATGTATGTATGTATGTATGTATGTATGTATGTATGTATGTATGTATGTATGTATGCATGCATATAGCAGCCACATAGTATATAGCGCAGCCACATAGTATATAGCACAGGCCACGTACCAAACAGTATATAACACAGGCCACGCAGTATATAACACAGGCCACGCAGTATATAACACAGGCCACGCAGTATATAACACAGGCCACGCAGTATATAACACAGGCCACGCAGTATATAACACAGGCCACGCAGTATATAACACAGGCCACGCAGTATATAACACAGGCCACGCAGTATATAACACAGGCCACGCAGTATATAACACAGGCCACGCAGTATATAACACAGGCCACGCAGTATATAACACAGGCCACGCAGTATATAAAACAGGCCACGCAGTATATAACACAGGCCACGCAGTATATAACACAGGCCACGCAGTATATAACACAGGCCACGCAGTATATAACACAGGCCACGCAGTATATAACACAGGCCACGCAGTATATAACACAGGCCACGCAGTATATAACACAGGCCACGCAGTATATAGCAGTGTGGGCACCATATCCCTGTTAAAAAAAATAAATTAAAATAAAAAATAGTTAAATACTCACCCTCCGTCGTCCAGCAAAGCTGTGTCGATGTGCGAGCGGCTGCCGCCAGCTTCCGTTCCCAGGATGCATTGCGAAATTACCCAGATGACTCAGCGGTCTCGCGAGACCGCTAAGTCTTCTGGGTAATTTCGCAATGCATCTCTGGGAACGGAAGCTGGCGGCAGCCGTGCGCGCCTCGGCAGACGACGGAAGGTGAGAATAGCAGGTTTTTTTTTGTTTTTTTTTATTATTTTTAACATTAGATCTTTTAACTATTGATGCTGCCAGACAGAAGGAAGTACCCCTTAGACAATATATATATATATATATATATATATATATATATATATATATATATATATATATATATATATATATATATATATATATATATTCTTTATTCATGGCAGTGATCCTAGGCGAAACTGTGAGTGAGCCCCAGGACTGTGAAGTCTGTAAGCCAAACCCCGACTCCTCAGTTACTGCCGAACCCACAGCACTGGTCACTACTAAGCATGTACATAAAGTGCAACACAGATTCATCTCCACTACGACCCCACAGCACTGGTCACTACTGAGCATGTACATAAAGTGCAGCACAGATTCATCTCAACCAAAAAACAGATCCTTAGATCAGGAACAGGACAGACATTTATTTGATATTTCATAACTTTCCCAAATTCTTATGAAACAATTTACACCACATCCTGCTCTGAACTACTGGACCCAATGTATGAACCCCAGTTCACAGAGGTCCAATCTCCTGTACTTCCTGCAGAATGTCAGAATGGGATCTAAACATCCTCCCAGAGCAACTTCTCCCAACCATCCAGGAGCAATTTGTTGATGAACAACGCTTTTTCCAGCATGATGAAGACCAGGTTCCCAGCGGCTTTGCCCTGTCGCTGCCAGGTCTCTGCTTCTATGGGCATGTAGGCAGAGACCAGACAATTCTGGGAGAAGATGCCAGGGACCCGCCTGTACGACTAGTGCACAATGCGGCTCCGTCACCGGCAGCTATGTTATTTTTTTAAACTCTGCAGCGTTTCAGAAACAAAACATACAAAGCTGAGATTGTGCAGCCAGTGGCTGAGACCTGACGACCACAGCAGCATGTATCAGCTGACAGGCTGCCGTTCACATGTCTACCCATCCTGCAGTCTCCATCACCGTTCTTTATTGGCGCTGCAGTGTGTGTGTGTGTGTGTGTGTGTGTGTGTGTGTGTGTGTGTGTGTGTGTGTGTGTGTGTGTGTGTGTGTGTGTGTGTGTGTGTGTGTGTGTGTGTGTGTACACAGTATTATATATACATACCGGTACATACACCCACACTAACCAGGTATATACAGTGCAGCTTAACCATATATTATACATACACAATATACATACAGCCCTACAATGGTAAACAGATAAACGCACACAATGGGAAGAATGCCACATGGTCTCATAGGATAACTACTAGTGTAGTAAATAAAAGGCATTCACACCCAGATCCTAGGACAAATCCGGACCCACCAGAAAACTCAAATAGAACCACAAACGAAATTGGTGGAAAAAAGTCCATGAATAAACACAAACTAATGAAAATATCTTTATTAATTAAATAAAATTACATATATCAAGGTATAAAACAGGGGCATGACAGGAGTAGGCAGTGAAAACACATTGCAAGAGGAAACACATATGCTAAGAACACATCACCAGCGCAAGTGCGCCATATAGCTAAAGTATAGCAACCATATAGGTTGCAGCCATATCACAAGCGCAAATGCGCAATGTAGCTAAAATGTAGTGGCCGCATATCAGCGTTTACCTACCCAAAGATGTGTAGACCCAGCACGTGTGGACCTCAGCCCTCCCCGACGCGCGTTTCGGAAGCGCTAAGCTTCCTTCCTCAGGGGGCTTCCGAAACGCGCGTCGGGGAGGGCTGAGGTCCACACGTGCTGGGTCTACACATCTTTGGGTAGGTAAACGCTGATATGCGGCCACTACATTTTAGCTACATTGCGCATTTGCGCTTGTGATATGGCTGCAACCTATATGGTTGCTATACCTTAGCTATATGGCGCACTTGCGCTGGTGATGTGTTCTTAGCATATGTGTTTCCTCTTGCAATGTGTTTTCACTGCCTACTCCTGTCATGCCCCTGTTTTATACCTTGGTATATGTAATTTTATTTAATTAATAAAGATATTTTCATTAGTTTGTGTTTATTCATGGACTTTTTTCCACCAATTTCGTTTGTGGTTCTATACAGCCCTACAAGAAGACATCATGCTGCACCCTGAATTGCTAAGAATGATAACTTTATAATATTGTAACTGCATTACTGCCATAGAAAATAGGAAAACATTACACTATGTACACAGGGAATACTGGAAAAATGTAACTGCAATATTATGGTACTATGAAAAATTACAGTATAAAGGAAGGTACGGTACTTATCGCACAGACTGGCCAATATATGTGAAAGCAACAGCCAAAGACAAGGCGTCCTTCATTATTGGGTCCCTGTCCTGATAAGACACCTCTCCTAGCCTGTACTCACAGCCCTCACACTAGTGTCACACACCGTACACAGGGCCAGATCTCACTATACAAACTATATACACACGACAAACAGTCCTCACAGGAGAGGAGTAACCACACACTGTATACACACAGCAGGAGGGCAAACACTAAAAGCAGGACACACACACTATACACAGGACCAGATCTCACTATACAAACTATATACATACAACAAACAGTCCTCACAGGAGATGAGTAACCACATACACAGCAGGACACACACTATACACACACAGGAGGACACACAAGAGGGTCCAGAAACAGATACACACACACTGTATACACACAGCAGAGGGGGCAGACACTAAACACATAAGGACACACTATGTACCCAAGAGGGGGCCAGAAACAGATACACACACTGTACACAGTACACAGGAGGTGGGTCACACACACATACACACTATACACACACTGGAGGTGGGTCAGATACACACATTACATACACACAGGACGGAGCAGGGGCACACATATATACACACAGGAGGGGACAGACACATATATACACTGTATACAGTACACACAGGAGGGAGCAGGGGCACACACATACACACACAGGAGGGGACAGACACATATATACACTGTATACAGTACACACAGGAGGGAGCAGGGGCACACACATACACACACAGGAGGGGACAGACACATATATACACTGTATACAGTACACACAGGAGGGAGCAGGGGCACACATATACACACACTGTATACAGTACACACACAAGACGGAGCAGGGGCACACATATACACACAGGAGGGGACAGACACATATATACACACTGTATACAGTACACACACAGGAGGGAGCAGTGGCACACATATACACACAGGAGGGGACAGACACATATATACACACTGTATACAGTACACACACAGGAGGGAGCAGTGGCACACATATACACACAGGAGGGGACAGACACATATATACACACTGTATACAGTACACACACAGGAGGGAGCAGGGGCACACATATATACACACTGTATTCACACACAGGAGGGGACAGACACACACACACACCTATTATACACACACAGGAAGGAGCAGGGGCACACATATACACACAAACAGGAGGTGGGTCAGATACACACATTACACACACACAGGAAGGGACAGACACATATACACACACTGTATACAGCACACACACACACACACACAGGAGGGGCACACATATACACACACTGTATACAGTACACACACAGGAGGGGCACACATATATACACACTGTATAAAGTACACACAGGAGGTGGGTCAGATACACACATTACATATACACACACGTTACACACACAGGAGGGGACAGACACACACACACCCAGTGCAGCCTCTGATCCCCGTGCAGCAGTCAGCACACCCTGCCCCCCAGGCCCCACGCCGCCCCGTGCCCTCACCTGTGAGTGGGCCACCACCAGGCTTTTGTTCCCCTCCCCGTGGTAACTCCATTCATTCTCGTCCATCTTCTCCGCTTCCATGCCCGGAGCTCAGCCCGGGTGAGGGGACCGGTGCGTGCAGAGTTCCGAGTACCCGGACAGTCGGGAGTCGCTCGGTGACGTCAGCGCCCCCGGGTCAGGTGCCCGCTGTGCCCGGCACGGACCGCACACCCGGTGTGTCACACTCTGCGCCCTGCTAACGACACAGCCAAAACTACAGCTTCTACGTCACGTCGGGCCGCCCCTGTGCAGGAAGCCACGCCCACTGCTCTGTGATTGGCCTACGCACAGGGTTCATGACCACGGAGCGGAAGCGGCAGAGCGGCAGTGTGGTGGTTGCTGCGCTGCAGGCCGGAGCTACTGGCGGGAGGTTGTGTCACTTCACAACGGATTTAAAGGGGTTGTACATGTGTATAGTTCTCAGGAGACGCACAGTGCCGCCTCAGCCCAGAGAATATCACCGGGGTGGCGATAATGTCTCATTTTAAACATATTTTAATTTAAATATGTTTTATTTTATTCTAGATAATTTTTGCAGGGCGTGGTCTATGGATAATTGTGTAAGAGATGTTCCACTTTAGGCATCTGTCACATATAACTTCCGTTCCGTGTATGATCCATCCATGTGTCCGGATCTGACGTCCGCTGGCTTCGGGTTGTTATAGCAACGATTTAATAAAAGGCCCAATAATTGTAATAGCGATCTGCAGGCTGTGAGCGGCAGTGATCTGTGCTTCGTGCTCCCATTGACCTATCATGGGCGAGTGTGATCAATGGGGCGCGTGTGATCAATGGGGCGCGTGCTGACGTGTGCGACCTCGCGGCCATGCATTGGTCCGTGTGCTGACCGTAGTCTATGTAACAGATTAGAGACCCAATTTAGAGGGGGAGTCCAGACGACGCAGTCTTTTACACATAGCCAAGATTTACTAAAACTTATAAGAATATTAAATGTTAATAAAAATAAAGAACTGCTATTAAATACCCCTTGATGCCCAAATCAGAACCATCGAGTCACACGGAATTCAAGGAGTAGTGGCTCTGTATTTATTTTTTTACATTTACTCACTATGAAATTTAGAAAGATCCTAGAAAACCTTGTTATAAAGCATATAGTGACATGTAAAAGTTCGGGCACCCCTGGTCAAAATTACTGTTATTGTGAACAGCTAAGCAAGTTAAAGATAAATTGATCTCTAAAAGACCTAAAGTTAAAGGTGACACGTTTCCTTTGTATTTTAGGCAAAAAATATATACCATATTTTTCACTTTGTAAGACGCACTTTATTTCCCCCAAATTTGGGGGGGGGAATGGGGGTGCGTCTTAGAAAGCGGATATACCGCTTACCGTTGCAGGCTGGGATGAGGGGGTGTCCGCCGCTGCCCAGGGTGATGCTGGAGTCTCCGGTGCTGCGGGGGGCTCTGCCGACATTTTGTGAAAGGCTAGAGCCCCCCGGCAGTTCGTCCATGCTTTCCTGTGCAACGAACTCCAGGAAAATGGCCGCCGGGATCTCAGGAGATGAGATTTCAGCGCTGAGATCTCATCTCTCCAGATCTTGGTCCCAAGATCTCCATCTGCGCATGCGCCGCCTCCCAGCGGCCATTTTCCCGAAGTCCACCACACAGGAAAGCACGGACGAACTGCCGGGGGACTCTGGCCTTTCACAAAATGTCGGCAGAGCCCCCCGCAGCACCGGAGACACCCCCGCAGCATCGGAGACACCCTTCAGCACTGGAGACACCCCTGCAGCACAGGACACCTGCACACCCCCTCATCCCAGCCTGCAGCAACGCTCCACTCCCGTCTCCTCAAGTAGCAACCCTGGGACCCCGCTTCACCGCAGCCACCACCCCCAGTAAGCAATAAGACGCATGGATTATAAGAAGCACCACCAATTTATTTAAAAAAAGTTTTTTTCCTATTTTTCTCCTCAAAATTTGGGGTGCGTCTTATAATCCGGAGTGTCTTTCAAAGCGAAAAATACGGTATATGTAAGCCTGATCCATTTTGGAAACAAGTCCTGTGGACAGATGAGGTTAAAATAGAACTGGTCACAATGTGTGGAGAAAACAGGGCACAGAATTTCAGGAAAAGAGCATCTCACCAACCATTAAAGTTGGGGTTGGGTTGCAGCCAACGGGCACAGGGGACATTTCACAGGTGGAGGGAAGAATGGATTCAATGAAATATCAATAAATTATTGATGCAAACATAACACCATTTGTAAAAAAGCTGAAGTTGAAAAGAGGATGGCTTCTACGAATGGCTAATGATTGTAAACACATCAAAATCCATAATAAACTACCTCAACAGGCACAAGCTGAAGGTTTTACAATGGCCCTCACAGTCCCCTGGTCTGAACATCTTTGAAAATCTATGGCTAGACGTCAAAATAGCAGACGATGCAAGGCGACCCAAGAATCTCAGAGAAGTGAGAGAATATTCCAAAGAAGAATGAACGAAAATTCCTTAAACAAGAGTTAAAAGACTCTTGTCTGGCTACAAAAAGCGTTTACAAGCTGTGATACTTGCAAAAGGTGGTGCTACTAGGTACTAACCATGCAGGGTGCCCAAACGTTTGCATCGCCCCTTTTACCTTTTTGTAATTTGTACAAGATGAAAAACGAAAATCGTTCATACAGCTAAATGGACTGAAGAAATATAAATATCTATATGCAGGTGCTTCTCACAAAATTAGAATATCATAAAAAAGTTAATTTCAGTTCTCCAATACAAAAAGTGAAACTCATATAGAGTCATTACAAACAGTGATCTATTTCAAGTGTTTATTTCTGTTAATGTTGATGATTATGGCTTACAGCCAATGAAAACCCAAAAGTCATTATCTCAGTAAATTAGAATACTTTATAACACCAGCTTGAAAAAATGATTTTAACATCCGAAATGTTGGCCTACTGAAATGTATGTTCAGTAAATGCACTCACTACTTGGTCGAGGCTCCTTTTGCATCAATTACTGCATCAATACGGCGTGGCATGGAGGCGATCAGCCTGTGGCACTGCTGAGGTGCTATGGAAGCCCAGGTTGCTTTGATAGCAGCCTTCAGCTTGTTTGCATTGTTGGGTCTGGTGTCTCTCATCTTTCTCTTAACAATACTCCATATATTCTCTATGGGGTTAAGGTCAGGCGAGTTTGCTGCCAATCAAGCACAGTGATACTGTTGTTTATAAACCAGGTATTGGTACTTTTGGCAGTGTGGACAGGTGCCAAGTCCTGCTGGAGAATGAAATTTCCATCTCCAAAAAGCTTGTCGGCAGAGGGAAGTGTGAAGTGCTCTAAAATTTCCTGGTAGACGGATGCGCTGACTTTGGTCTTGATAAAACAGTGGACCTCCACCAGCAGATGACATGGCTCCCCAAACCATCACTGATTGTGATATAGTTAGTATATATACTAATATACAATAATAGTAGCACTAAGGTAATGCATGTAAATACAGGCGCTCTAAAGTGAGGTCTTCGCTAATTGTAGCCATTCGTTCTCCCTTATCTTTACCATCTGGCCCAGACCTCCACCATGACTTCTCCTAGCTACAATTCAGAAGTTTGCTGTTCCATTAATGCGCCATGCCATATTAGTGATTTCTAAGTGACCCCCATAATAGTAGTTTTTACCTTTGTTTTCTACATAGACTATTTATACCTATTCATGCTGATTGTATCTTTATAGTGGTTGTCGTGATGAAGTAGCTATATGCTTCCAAATGCGTTGACGAATAAACCACTTTCTATTAGATTGGCATCTGTCATCCTTCCTAAAGTAGCGCAGAATCAACCCATTCGTTTTTTTCCATTACCTATGTTCTACGTAGAGGATCGCCATGTTGGAATAATTGTCCATCTGGTCCGCACACAACCTGATAAATGAAGAGAAAGTTGCCCCTTCTATCGGTTGACCTACAGGAGGGCCAAGAGACAGGCCCCCATCAATCTGATCATGATGGCTTAACTTAAAAGGGTTCTCTGGTGAAAAAAAGTGATCACGTATCAACAGTATTGGTGAAAACTTATTGATCTGTGGGTGTCCGACTACCGAGACCTGCACCAATCGGCAGAATGGGGAACGTTTCTCACCGACTTTTCTCCTTGTTAGAATGGAGCAACTGGTTGGATGTCCGACTGCCGCTTCATTCATTCGCCATGGAGGAGTTGGAAAAAGCTTGTTTATCGAGGAATAAACTTTCCCACCTGTTGGAGACAACATGGACAATGCACGTATCATAGAAATCACTGAGATATATTGAATTATGAGATAAACCAGATACAAGACTGTGTAAAATGTATCTTGCAGTCAGGCTTGTGTTCTTTTGTGTGATGTCCCTTGTTTTAGTGATAAGGCAGAGGTTCATCTACATACTAAATGAATATTGGCCCTAAAGCCTAAAGGCCCCGTCTCACTAAGCGATTTACCAACGATCACGACCAGCGATACGACCTGGCCGTGATCGTTGGTAAGTCGTTGTGTGGTCGCTGGGGAGCTGTCACACAGACCGCTCTCTCCAGCGACCAACGATCACGGGAACGACTTCGGCATCGTTGAAACTGTCTTCAACGATGCCGAAGTCCCCCTGCAGCACCCGGGTAACCAGGGTAAACATCGGGTTACTAAGCGCAGGGCCGCGCTTAGTAACCCGATGTTTACCCTGGTTACCAAAAAAAACAAACACTACATACTCGCCTTTCGGTGTCCAGGTCCCTTGCCGTCTGCTTCCTGCTCTGACTGAGCCGCCGTACACTGAGAGCAGAGCGCAGCGGTGACGTCACTGCTGTGCTCTCACTTCTCACTGTACGGCGGCTCAGTCAGAGCAGGAAGCAGACGGCAAGGGACCTGACGGACATCAGAAGGCGAGTATGTACTGTTTTTTTTTTTTTACATTTACGCTGGTAACCAGGGTAAACATCGGGTTACTAAGCGCGGCCCTGCGCTTAGTAACCCGATGTTTACCCTGGTTACCAGTGAAGACATCGCTGGATCGGTGTCACACACACCGATTCAGCAATGTCAGCGGGGCCTCAACGACCAAAAAAAGGTCCAGGCCATTCCGACACGACCAGCGATCTCACAGCAGGGGCCTGATCGCTGGTACGTGTCACACATAGCGAGATCGCTATGGAGGTCGCTGTTGCGTCACAAAACTTGTGACTCAGCAGCGATCTCGCTAGCGATCTCGCTATGTGAGACGGGGCCTTAATGGAAGACACAGGTATACACTGTGGAAATCTTGATTGAATAGCCTCTATCCTGTTTGAGACCTATCATTATCTACATATGTACACAACTCCTGTGGGTTTCTATTGTAAGCCAGTGGTCCTGAGATAGACATCCTGTCTTTGGCCTATGGATATGTATATTGATACACAATGCCTGTGGCGTTTGGGTGACAAACCATTGTTCTTTGAATAGACATCTTGGAGCCGTCCCATCTGGGGTGCCAAATGTAGAATCTGCTGTGCTTTGGGGTGCCAGTTAATACTAATTAACAAGAACTACTGGATCTTTAAAAGGGGGTTTATTACAAACAAGGTATTTACAATGACACACATAAGGGAAGTCTAACTAAGGGACAAGGGTAAATTAAAGGGAAAAGGTAATGGGAGAGGGTAGAGGAAATTGGGATGTGGGAAAGTGAGGATGCATAACTGATCCTTACATACAGTGGGGCAAAAAAGTATTTAGTCAGTCAGCAATAGTGCAAGTTCCACCACTTAAAAAGATGAGAGGCATCTGTAATTTACATCATAGGTAGACCTCAACTATGGGAGACAAACTGAGAAAAAAAAATCCAGAAAATCACATTGTCTGTTTTTTTATCATTTTATTTGCATTTTATGGTGGAAAATAAGTATTTGGTCAGAAACAAACAATCAAGATTTCTGGCTCTCACAGACCTGTAACTTCTTCTTTAAGAGTCTCATCTTTCCTCCACTCATTACCTGTAGTAATGGCACCTGTTTAAACTTGTTATCAGTATAAAAAGACACCTGTGCACACCCTCAAACAGTCTGACTCCAAACTCCACTATGGTGAAGACCAAAGAGCTGTCAAAGGACACCAGAAACAAAATTGTAGCCCTGCACCAGGCTGGGAAGACTGAATCTGCAATAGCCAACCAGCTTGGAGTGAAGAAATCAACAGTGGGAGCAATAATTAGAAAATGGAAGACATTCAAGACCACTGATAATCTCCCTCGATCTGGGGCTCCACGCAAAATCCCACCCTGTGGGGTCAGAATGATCACAAGAACGGTGAGCAAAAATCCCAGAACTACGCGGGGGGACCTAGTGAATGAACTGCAGAGAGCTGGGACCAATGTAACAAGGCCTACCATAAGTAACACACTACGCCACCATGGACTCAGATCCTGCAGTGCCAGACGTGTCCCACTGCTTAAGCCAGTACATGTCCGGGCCCGTCTGAAGTTTGCTAGAGAGCATTTGGATGATCCAGAGGAGTTTTGGGAGAATGTCCTATGGTCTGATGAAACCAAACTGGAACTGTTTGGTAGAAACACAACTTGTCGTGTTTGGAGGGAAAAGAATACTGAGTTGCATCCATCAAACACCATACCTACTGTAAAGCATGGTGGTGGAAACATCATGCTTTGGGGCTGTTTCTCTGCAAAGGGGCCAGGACGACTGATCCGGGTACATGAAAGAATGAATGGGGCCATGTATCGTGAGATTTTGAGTGCAAACCTCCTTCCATCAGCAAGGGCATTGAAGATGAAACGTGGCTGGGTCTTTCAACATGACAATGATCCAAAGCACACCGCCAGGGCAACGAAGGAGTGGCTTCGTAAGAAGCATTTCAAGGTCCTGGAGTGGCCTAGCCAGTCTCCAGATCTCAACCCTATAGAAAACCTTTGGAGGGAGTTGAAAGTCCATGTTGCCAAGCGAAAAGCCAAAAACATCACTGCTCTAGAGGAGATCTGCATGGAGGAATGGGCCAAAATACCAACAACAGTGTGTGGCAACCTTGTGAAGACTTACAGAAAACGTTTGACCTCTGTCATTGCCAACAAAGGATATATTACAAAGTATTGAGATGAAATTTTGTTTCTGACCAAATACTTATTTTCCACCAGAATATGCAAATAAAATGATAAAAAAACAGACAATGTGATTTTCTGGATTTTTTTTTCTCAGTTTGTCTCCCATAGTTGAGGTCTACCTATGATGTAAATTACAGACGCCTCTCATATTTTTAAGTGGTGGAACTTGCACTATTGCTGAATGACTAAATACTTTTTTGCCCCACTGTATATATTAAACCAATATCTGTCCCTATATAGGACTGTTTACAACTGTCTGGAAATGTCTCAGGATGATGCTAATTTCCTATGTTCAATGGCAAATCATTGTAATGTAGATTACACCACAAGGATGACTCTGAGGAATACTAGCTCCTATGAAAACTTTGTGAATATACTTAGGGACTGGTGTAATGAGTCTACAGAGCAATATGAACCGTCAGAAAATGTATCTGCTGTATACAGACCCAGGAGGCAAGGATATGTTAGGTATTGTTATAAATGTGGTCAACCAGGACACATTAAACGGTATTGTAATACACCTAGCATGTACCCAGAAGGAAAAAGTCATTCATTGCACCAAGAAATTGATAGTGTTGAGGCTGAAGAGGAAAGTATCTCCTATAATACAGAGTTCCTAGAGACATGTGAGGAGATAGGTAATGTAGAAACTGACCCTGATGCAACTGCACCAAAACCAGAAACATTGCGGAGCCCAAATGACAAAAGTAAGACAGGAAAACGTCAGGAGATGTCATATAATAAACAACAAAAGGAAGGTGCTAATATCCCTATGATCGATCCATGGGTATCTCTACCATTCTGGTTATTTTGGAGTTGGTCACAAATTGCCCTACCGCTGTTGCTAAACTGCCCAGCACCATTTGCCAATATGGTTGGGTAAGCATAGAGAGGCTTTGGCTGCCATGTTAGATGTGAATCAATTAGCATATGGATAATGAACGGGATAAAGTTATGTTTTGTGTATGGTTTGAATTTGTGTTCTAACTATGTTTGTGTTTCTTTTTAGACTGGAGACCATGTATTGTGTGATATTAAAGCAAGGAGATTAACCAATGTGTTTTGTTCAACAGGTCATATACAGCACTGTATCCATAAATGAAACAGGCTATTTCTCTGTAATAATTAACTATATGAATGCATTCATAAGGCCAAATTTAAATCCACGTGGTTTAGACAATGAGCTCAAAGTTAAAGGTTTAAGTAATTGTTTGCAAACAATTAAACGAGAGATCCCATTGTGATGACTTTGTATTGTATTTACCTAATGCATGATTGATTGTTGTGTATGTATGTTCTTTATCTTGTTTCACAGGTAATAGTCTTCATTCAGGACCTGAAATTGGACGGTTAATTTACATGATAGTGCTAACTAGTGCAAAGCTGAGGTTTCTATATGAAATCTGCAGATCCAAGCTTGACCACTTTGTTCATCTTTAGTACTTATGAGACAGATGTAAAGTTGAGTTGCCCTAATTGTTTTATGTTTGTCTTGTTTTATGTCTTCCTGTGCAATGCATTGAATCACAGTATTTTTTTTTTTTTCTTTTAAATATTCTTGCTGCTCAGAATTTTTTTTTTAACATCCCCTAATCATTATCTTGAAATTTTTCTTACCTCATATTTAAATTCTATTTTTTTTCTCCCTTTCTTTTTGTTTGATACCAAGCTTTGGTATCAAAGGGGCGTAAGTGTAGCAATTACCATGCAATACCATAAATGCAATGGTGTTAGAATTTTTGTAATTAAGATTTTATTTTTGGAATTTATTTATTTTTCCACGTTTTATATATTTATTTTTTTGATTCTTGTAAAAGAAACAATATATAGATTACAACTGCTAAGAATCTGATACTGCTCTTGTTCTTTATTTCCAGGATCTATGATGGAGCATAAATTTGCATCCTGGATGAGCTATGATTTGATGGCAATTTGATTCATAAACAACATTTATGAAACATCTTCTTGACATGGATTAACCTGTATCTAAAAACTCGTGGAAGGCCATGTTTTAACCGGGCATTGGATACCCCTTATTTATTGATACCGTGTGCAGCAGCAGAGTCTACATTAGCAGCATGAGTCGCATGTGATATATTGTTGTAAACTATTCATGTTCTGAATGTATTATATATTCAAAGCACAAGGGAATTGTCTAAAAGTGTGACTAGCAAACATCATGATCAAAATGAATTAAATGAGATTACCCATCTATTGGAAAATAATGCTAAGGGTTATTGGTGGGAGGTCATATTTTGTCATTCAAATGCAAGCAAATGGCATTCTGAATTATCTAATCCATCTGATTTTTTGTAATACTCATTATTTTTCTAATTTTGTCCCTGCTACAAAATATACATGTGCTATGTAACCTGTTACTTATATAAGACGATTCAGATTTTAAATGTGAAAGAACAAACCGCTGTTAAAATTGCATCATGTGACACAAATGTACAAGTCCCATTGAGTTAGATGAAATCGTAGTATGTGAGAACTGTGACAGAAGAGGGCACAGTAGGGAAGACTGTATGATTCCAGAATGAAACAAAATAGGAAAATCCTAGTGGGAATAGAAATCAAGTTATAACAAAGTTAATTTTTTTTTTGAGTGAATGTTGACAGGTTGTGAAGTGAATGTGTCAAGACTCCTTGCCCTAAGAAGAATTGACTACAGTGGTGAAGAGGATTATGGAATGGTAGACTCTTACAATTTATGTGTCATTCAGACACAAAGGGGCGTATGTTGGAGACAACATGGACAATGCACGTATCATAGAAATCACTGAGATATATTGAATTATGAGATAAACCAGATACAAGACTGTGTAAAACATATCTTGCAGTCAGGCCTGTGTTCTTTTGTGTGATGTCCCTTGTTTTAGTGATAAGGCAGAGGTTCATCTACATACTAAATGAATATTGGCCCTAAAGCCTAATGGAAGACACAGGTATACACTGTGGAAATCTTGATTGAATAGCCTCTATCCTGTCTGAGACCTATCATTATCTACATATGTACACAACTCCTGTGGGTTTCCATTGTAAGCCAGTGGTCCTGAGATAGACATCCTGTCTTCGGCCTATGGATATGTATATTGATACACAATGCCTGTGGCGTTTGGGTGACAAACCATTGTTCTTTGAATAGACATCTTGGAGCCATCCCAAATGGGGTTGAACTGTCCTAAACAAGAACTTTCTTCCCAAGTACGAGGATGCCATCTGCAGGAAGGTGATGACTACTGCAGCCAATGACAGTGTTCACATTGCCAGAAGATGATTGGACATTTGCCACAGAAGATACCGGAAGCAAGGGTGGAGTCATGGCTTGTATGTGGGTGTGAATGTGTATTGGTTTAATATATATGTAAGGATCAGTTATGCATCCTCACTTTCCCACATCCCAATTTCCTCTACCCTCTCCCATTACCTTTTCCCTTTAATTTACCCTTGTCCCTTAGTTAGCCTTCCCTTATGTGTGTCATTGTAAATACCTTGTTTGTAATAAACCCCCTTTTAAAGATCCAGTAGTTCTTGTTAATTAGTATTAACTGGCACCCCAAAGCACAGCAGATTCTACACCACCGATCAATAAGTTATCACCTATCCTGTGGATAGAGACAGTAACTTGTTTTCACCTCCAAAGATATATCTTCAATACTAAAGTTCCATACACAAAACTTTAAACTCTTTAAAACACTCGTAAATAGCCAAGAGAATCCTTTATACAAATAACTAAAACATAACTTTTAATACCATATTTCATAAAAATATTTCATGGACACAGAAAAACGTGATAAAGTGCAAACAGTGCATACCAGTGCTCGATTAAAAAAATGGTTTTGTCTCACCAAATAGATAACTGCTTGACAGGAGCCGATTCATGCTTTAAGGGGGGCAAGGGGAGAAAAGTGTTGACTATGCTACCCCAGTCGTGCCCCTGTATTGCTCCTGCCCTGACAAGGGCAGTACCCAAGTCAGACTAGATACTTGTACCCACCACAACAGGTTTACACAACCCTACGCGTTTCCTCTCACATCTGTGAGACTCATCAGGGGTAAATATTAAATTGTGGAATATGCTTTTTAGAAAAAGCGCCCCTCCATTGGGAGGTAGCTGCTATGTGTCCGATGCCAACGGTTTCTAGCATAGACTGCGTAATGGGGTGAGACCTGGGGTGGTACCTGTATCCCCTTTTATAGTTTCCTGTTTCCCTGTGTACATAGTTATGGCGTCCTACCTTCCTATTATATGGGCCACGTGGTGTTTATTGGCGTTGTATCGCCATTTTTTCACATAGGTGTCTCCTTGAATCGGTGCTGCGTTCTCCCCTGCAGCACCTATGATAAACGAGGCCGCCGCCGTCACTTCCGGTCTACGCTGCCCCAAGTCATATGTACTGCGCACGCGCAGCTTCAGTCAGGAGGAAGTGAACGGTAAACCCCGTCCCATCCACTGTTCCCTTAGCGACGCGCCCATAGTTATGCGCATGTCCACTACACACCACCAAAGCGGCAGCACAGATCGCTGTGCAATACTCGCATATACAGCCCCTGGAGAGGTAACTGCTGCTCTGAAACACTCCACCTCCACAAAAATGATCCCTAAATGTGTACCAAGTAACCAACATATCACCTCGGGCGGAGGAAGGAGGAGAAAGAGCACAGTGTCTACAAGTATACTACAATTGATATCTAAATATAATTAAATGGATACTACTGAGCATTATTTCTAAAAGGGGGCAGTGCGCTGCATAAGTATGGTTGTCAACTAATTCACATTGTACATGTGACAACTAATCAGAAACCCTCCAGATTCAATATATTAAAGAAGTATGGCACATTATGTTCATTCCACCTTATATGAATATGTCACAAAGATTATACAAGTCTATAATGATAAACAAGTCCCAGGGGGGAAGGGGGGGGGGGGGGGAACTGGACTGAAAAAGGGAGGATTTATGTATGAGGCTATTCGGCACAAACCCCTGTTATAATTTATATATACAGAAGAACCATACAAAAAAATATATATAGATATGGCGGACCTATTTAGAGGAAACTACACAAATTGGGGACCAGTAAACACCCCTATTGATATTGTTTTTATGTATAAATAAAACCGGTCCATGAACTACATAATCTCACTTTATGCCCCTATTGTTTAGGCCAGAGAATTAGATATTTGCAAGATACCGCAATGGCCAATATCCTACTTATTGCTTCTTAATAGAAAATACAAGATCCGTTTTTATTGACCGGATATTTCTGAAGTGCAGGAAACTAATAAGTACCCTAAGTCACCAATGCAGCCATGAATGTAAACTATATGCCCTATGTTATATAACATTTATATTCAATTTATATTCAAAGAAAACAACTGTAATTTTGTTGCTCATTTAAGCCATATGGGTGGCACGTATTGAGGCGAAAAATCCACCTTGACTCCCTTTGGAGCAGAATCCTGTCAAAGTCCCCACCTCTACTCGGTGGTGTCACTTTCTCGATGCCCATGAATTGTATGGCCCTTATATCTCCAGCATGTGAACCATTGACATGTCTTGCCACTGGTGTCTCTCTTTTATTGCGGACATCCCCCAGGTGTTCTCCTATTCTCCTCCTAAATTCTCGGATGGTTTTGCCCACATAGATTTTCCCACATCTGCAAACAATACGGTAGATTACGCCCTTAGATTTACAGTTGATAAAGTCTCTGATCTCGAAAGACTCACCGGCGCTTTCAAAACTTCTACCCACCAAGATGTGGTTGCAGGCAATGCACTCCCCACAACGGTAGCATCCCTTTGTTCTGGCTGGTAGCCATGTTCCCTTGACCATAGGTGTGACAAAGTGACTGTGTACCAGCCTATCACCTAACGTACGGCTCTTTCTATAGGTGATTTGTGGTCTTTCACCTATAAATTCTCTGATGTCCTCATCCATCTGAAGGATGCTCCAATACTTATGGATGACCTCTCTAACCATATGGGCTCCGTTATCAAACGTACAAATGAGTCGAGCCCTCCCTGCCGAACTTTCAGTTCTTTTTTTGGGAACTAAAAGGTCCCCTCTGTCCTGATTTATGGCATGTTTGAATGCTTCCCTGAGTATATGGTCAGGATAGCCTCGGGTGCGAAACCTATGACGCAGGTCATCTGCTTTGTTTATAAATTCTTTTTTACTTGAGCAGTTCCTTTTTAACCTAAGGTACTGACCTTTGGGTATACCTCTTTTTAGAGAGTACGGGTGGTGACTATCCCATTTTAACAAAGCGTTAGTGGAGGTTGATTTTCGAAAAATGGTAGTATCCAGCGTATCACCTCTTTCTGATTTCATGATCAGGACATCAAGAAAGGCCAATTGCTTTAAGTCAATTTCATACGTGAACCTAAGTCCCACCTCGTTATGATTCAAACGGTCAATGAGTTGTTCAAATTCGGCCACAGTGCCTCGCCACAATATAAAGACATCATCTATGAACCTGACCCAGAGGTCAATTTTACTCGCCAGGTCCATAGAAGAGTCTGAAAAAACGATGGTGTCCTCCCACCAGCCCAGGAACAGGTTAGCATAACTTGGCGCACATGGATTACCCATTGCCGTGCCCCTGAGCTGGTGGAGGACTTTACCATCGAAACAAAAATAGTTTTGATGAAGGACAAAATCAAGAAGAGAGAGAACCAACCTGTTGTGGGGGACACACTGAAGACCCCTTGTTACCAAAAAATGTTCAACACCTTTCATACCACAATTATGTGGAATAGAGGAATAGAGTGCCTCAACGTCAATGCTGGCGAGAAACACATCTGGTTCCACATTGATGTTCTCAAGTTTACTCAATAGGTCAGCCGTATCTCTAATATACGATGGTAAGGAACTCACAAAGGGTCTGAGGATCTCATCTAGGTATGTACCTACATTGTGACTTATGCTTCCTATACCTGATACTATTGGTCTGCCTTTAAGGGGAGACGTCCCCTTATGCAGTTTAGGAAGTGCATAAAAAGTGGCTGCCACCGGGTGTTTTGGAAAAAGAAAATCATATTCTGCCTGGTTAATCAATTGATCCGCTTTAGCCTCATCCAGGATTTTTTTCAAATCTCCTTTTGTTCGCTCTATTGGATTGTTTGCTACTTTGGCATATGTTGTTTGGTCACTTAACAAGGATAAACACATCTCCTTGTATCCGTCAGTACTCATTATAACAATGTTGCCCCCCTTATCGGAGGGCTTCACTACTATAGATGTGTCCCTTTCCAAACTATGAAGAGCTTCAATTTGCTCCTTTGTTAAGTTGTATCGAGTATGTCTCTCCTTGTTCTGTTTGATCTCATTAGTAGTTAGGTTGAGGAATACATCAATTGCAGAAATGTCACCCCCAGGTGGCGGCATCCTAGTGCTGGTTTTCTTTAATGATGTAAATGGACCCTGGCCAGTTATAGATGATGGAGGTTGATCCAAACCAGCCAAAAGTTGTACCTCAGGAAGCATATCTGCTGGAATATCAAGACCCATACATATCCTATTATTCTGTTGTTTGAAATGTTTATGCCACTTTAATTTTCTAACAAATAAATTAATGTCTTTGATACAATCAAATGAAGAAAAATCTGTGGTGGGAATAAATGACAATCCTTTACTCAATACAGTCATCTCTGGTTCACTAACTGCTCTATTAGAGAGGTTGACCACTTGTAGATCTAGTCCTTGTTGAAAGGATTCCTGCTCCTCAGGGCGTATGTGTTGTCTAAAAAACCAGGCCTATTATAAGAGTGAAAATTGCCTCCTCTTGAGTAACCCCTGTTTCTACCCCTTTGACGTCCCCGTGTCTGTCTCTGTCTGACTTCTGTGTCCGAAAAATCTGTATCTGTGGAAGATAAGTCTGTCTCTCTTTCCACCCTTTCTGAGCGATCCCCCAGGACTTGGTAAATTTTATTCTCCTTAAAATCCTGGAGGTCCCTCAGGTACTGTTTATGTTTCCTTTCTTTTAATTTATATTGGAATTTTTCAATTGAGTTTTGCAGTTGTGTTTCTTTAATACTAAAGTCACTTTCACTTTTAAATTTTGTGACTATCTCAATTTGTTCTTTCAATTTAATGTTTAGTTTCTCAAAATTACTTTTTTCCTCAGTAACCAATAGGTTCATGAATCTAAGGGAGCTATTTGTTGCCTCTTTCTCCCAACGATTCAACAACTCTGGGTTACGACACCGGGGTGCGGGTAGAAGGGTAATACGTAATCCCCTAGGTACTATATTATTTTTGATGTAAGTATCCAAACTCTGAATTTCCCACCATGAGCTTGTATGTTCTTTATATAATTTGTTTAGATCTTTAAAAGCTGCTGCATATGTAGGAGTGTATTTCTTCTGAGTAAAAGTTTTCTCAGAAAATATCTCCTTGGCTTCAGTCAGCCATAGGTTAGTATCAGGTCCTGTCGACAAAAAACCGGCCATAACAGAGAAATATACAATACTAAACTTAGCTAGGTGTACCAATTCTTGATACTACCGGGCAATCTCAGGAAGATAATATACGTAAATAGCCAAGAGAATCCTTTATACAAATAACTAAAACATAACTTTTAATACCATATTTCATAAAAATATTTCATGGACACAGAAAAACGTGATAAAGTGCAAACAGTGCATACCAGTGCTCGATTAAAAAAATGGTTTTGTCTCACCAAATAGATAACTGCTTGACAGGAGCCGATTCATGCTTTAAGGGGGACAAGGGGAGAAAAGTGTTGACTATGCTACCCCAGTCGTGCCCCTGTATTGCTCCTGCCCTGACAAGGGCAGTACCCAAGTCAGACTAGATACTTGTACCCACCACAACAGGTTTACACAACCCTACGCGTTTCCTCTCACATCTGTGAGACTCATCAGGGGTAAATATTAAATTGTGGAATATGCTTTTTAGAAAAAGCGCCCCTCCATTGGGAGGTAGCTGCTATGTGTCCGATGCCAACGGTTTCTAGCATAGACTGCGTAATGGGGTGAGACCTGGGGTGGTACCTGTATCCCCTTTTATAGTTTCCTGTTTCCCTGTGTACATAGTTATGGCGTCCTACCTTCCTATTATATGGGCCACGTGGTGTTTATTGGCGTTGTATCGCCATTTTTTCACATAGGTGTCTCCTTGAATCGGTGCTGCGTTCTCCCCTGCAGCACCTATGATAAACGAGGCCGCCGCCGTCACTTCCGGTCTACGCTGCCCCAAGTCATATGTACTGCGCACGCGCAGCTTCAGTCAGGAGGAAGTGAACGGTAAACCCCGTCCCATCCACTGTTCCCTTAGCGACGCGCCCATAGTTATGCGCATGTCCACTACACACCACCAAAGCGGCAGCACAGATCGCTGTGCAATACTCGCATATACAGCCCCTGGAGAGGTAACTGCTGCTCTGAAACACTCCACCTCCACAAAAATGATCCCTAAATGTGTACCAAGTAACCAACATATCACCTCGGGCGGAGGAAGGAGGAGAAAGAGCACAGTGTCTACAAGTATACTACAATTGATATCTAAATATAATTAAATGGATACTACTGAGCATTATTTCTAAAAGGGGGCAGTGCGCTGCATAAGTATGGTTGTCAACTAATTCACATTGTACATGTGACAACTAATCAGAAACCCTCCAGATTCAATATATTAAAGAAGTATGGCACATTATGTTCATTCCACCTTATATGAATATGTCACAAAGATTATACAAGTCTATAATGATAAACAAGTCCCAGGGGGGAAGGGGGGGGGGGGGGGGGAACTGGACTGAAAAAGGGAGGATTTATGTATGAGGCTATTCGGCACAAACCCCTGTTATAATTTATATATACAGAAGAACCATACAAAAAAATATATATAGATATGGCGGACCTATTTAGAGGAAACTACACAAATTGGGGACCAGTAAACACCCCTATTGATATTGTTTTTATGTATAAATAAAACCGGTCCATGAACTACATAATCTCACTTTATGCCCCTATTGTTTAGGCCAGAGAATTAGATATTTGCAAGATACCGCAATGGCCAATATCCTACTTATTGCTTCTTAATAGAAAATACAAGATCCGTTTTTATTGACCGGATATTTCTGAAGTGCAGGAAACTAATAAGTACCCTAAGTCACCAATGCAGCCATGAATGTAAACTATATGCCCTATGTTATATAACATTTATATTCAATTTATATTCAAAGAAAACAACTGTAATTTTGTTGCTCATTTAAGCCATATGGGTGGCACGTATTGAGGCGAAAAATCCACCTTGACTCCCTTTGGAGCAGAATCCTGTCAAAGTCCCCACCTCTACTCGGTGGTGTCACTTTCTCGATGCCCATGAATTGTATGGCCCTTATATCTCCAGCATGTGAACCATTGACATGTCTTGCCACTGGTGTCTCTCTTTTATTGCGGACATCCCCCAGGTGTTCTCCTATTCTCCTCCTAAATTCTCGGATGGTTTTGCCCACATAGATTTTCCCACATCTGCAAACAATACGGTAGATTACGCCCTTAGATTTACAGTTGATAAAGTCTCTGATCTCGAAAGACTCACCGGCGCTTTCAAAACTTCTACCCACCAAGATGTGGTTGCAGGCAATGCACTCCCCACAACGGTAGCATCCCTTTGTTCTGGCTGGTAGCCATGTTCCCTTGACCATAGGTGTGACAAAGTGACTGTGTACCAGCCTATCACCTAACGTACGGCTCTTTCTATAGGTGATTTGTGGTCTTTCACCTATAAATTCTCTGATGTCCTCATCCATCTGAAGGATGCTCCAATACTTATGGATGACCTCTCTAACCATATGGGCTCCGTTATCAAACGTACAAATGAGTCGAGCCCTCCCTGCCGAACTTTCAGTTCTTTTTTTGGGAACTAAAAGGTCCCCTCTGTCCTGATTTATGGCATGTTTGAATGCTTCCCTGAGTATATGGTCAGGATAGCCTCGGGTGCGAAACCTATGACGCAGGTCATCTGCTTTGTTTATAAATTCTTTTTTACTTGAGCAGTTCCTTTTTAACCTAAGGTACTGACCTTTGGGTATACCTCTTTTTAGAGAGTACGGGTGGTGACTATCCCATTTTAACAAAGCGTTAGTGGAGGTTGATTTTCGAAAAATGGTAGTATCCAGCGTATCACCTCTTTCTGATTTCATGATCAGGACATCAAGAAAGGCCAATTGCTTTAAGTCAATTTCATACGTGAACCTAAGTCCCACCTCGTTATGATTCAAACGGTCAATGAGTTGTTCAAATTCGGCCACAGTGCCTCGCCACAATATAAAGACATCATCTATGAACCTGACCCAGAGGTCAATTTTACTCGCCAGGTCCATAGAAGAGTCTGAAAAAACGATGGTGTCCTCCCACCAGCCCAGGAACAGGTTAGCATAACTTGGCGCACATGGATTACCCATTGCCGTGCCCCTGAGCTGGTGGAGGACTTTACCATCGAAACAAAAATAGTTTTGATGAAGGACAAAATCAAGAAGAGAGAGAACCAACCTGTTGTGGGGGACACACTGAAGACCCCTTGTTACCAAAAAATGTTCAACACCTTTCATACCACAATTATGTGGAATAGAGGAATAGAGTGCCTCAACGTCAATGCTGGCGAGAAACACATCTGGTTCCACATTGATGTTCTCAAGTTTACTCAATAGGTCAGCCGTATCTCTAATATACGATGGTAAGGAACTCACAAAGGGTCTGAGGATCTCATCTAGGTATGTACCTACATTGTGACTTATGCTTCCTATACCTGATACTATTGGTCTGCCTTTAAGGGGAGACGTCCCCTTATGCAGTTTAGGAAGTGCATAAAAAGTGGCTGCCACCGGGTGTTTTGGAAAAAGAAAATCATATTCTGCCTGGTTAATCAATTGATCCGCTTTAGCCTCATCCAGGATTTTTTTCAAATCTCCTTTTGTTCGCTCTATTGGATTGTTTGCTACTTTGGCATATGTTGTTTGGTCACTTAACAAGGATAAACACATCTCCTTGTATCCGTCAGTACTCATTATAACAATGTTGCCCCCCTTATCGGAGGGCTTCACTACTATAGATGTGTCCCTTTCCAAACTATGAAGAGCTTCAATTTGCTCCTTTGTTAAGTTGTATCGAGTATGTCTCTCCTTGTTCTGTTTGATCTCATTAGTAGTTAGGTTGAGGAATACATCAATTGCAGAAATGTCACCCCCAGGTGGCGGCATCCTAGTGCTGGTTTTCTTTAATGATGTAAATGGACCCTGGCCAGTTATAGATGATGGAGGTTGATCCAAACCAGCCAAAAGTTGTACCTCAGGAAGCATATCTGCTGGAATATCAAGACCCATACATATCCTATTATTCTGTTGTTTGAAATGTTTATGCCACTTTAATTTTCTAACAAATAAATTAATGTCTTTGATACAATCAAATGAAGAAAAATCTGTGGTGGGAATAAATGACAATCCTTTACTCAATACAGTCATCTCTGGTTCACTAACTGCTCTATTAGAGAGGTTGACCACTTGTAGATCTAGTCCTTGTTGAAAGGATTCCTGCTCCTCAGGGCGTATGTGTTGTCTAAAAAACCAGGCCTATTATAAGAGTGAAAATTGCCTCCTCTTGAGTAACCCCTGTTTCTACCCCTTTGACGTCCCCGTGTCTGTCTCTGTCTGACTTCTGTGTCCGAAAAATCTGTATCTGTGGAAGATAAGTCTGTCTCTCTTTCCACCCTTTCTGAGCGATCCCCCAGGACTTGGTAAATTTTATTCTCCTTAAAATCCTGGAGGTCCCTCAGGTACTGTTTATGTTTCCTTTCTTTTAATTTATATTGGAATTTTTCAATTGAGTTTTGCAGTTGTGTTTCTTTAATACTAAAGTCACTTTCACTTTTAAATTTTGTGACTATCTCAATTTGTTCTTTCAATTTAATGTTTAGTTTCTCAAAATTACTTTTTTCCTCAGTAACCAATAGGTTCATGAATCTAAGGGAGCTATTTGTTGCCTCTTTCTCCCAACGATTCAACAACTCTGGGTTACGACACCGGGGTGCGGGTAGAAGGGTAATACGTAATCCCCTAGGTACTATATTATTTTTGATGTAAGTATCCAAACTCTGAATTTCCCACCATGAGCTTGTATGTTCTTTATATAATTTGTTTAGATCTTTAAAAGCTGCTGCATATGTAGGAGTGTATTTCTTCTGAGTAAAAGTTTTCTCAGAAAATATCTCCTTGGCTTCAGTCAGCCATAGGTTAGTATCAGGTCCTGTCGACAAAAAACCGGCCATAACAGAGAAATATACAATACTAAACTTAGCTAGGTGTACCAATTCTTGATACTACCGGGCAATCTCAGGAAGATAATATACGTAAATAGCCAAGAGAATCCTTTATACAAATAACTAAAACATAACTTTTAATACCATATTTCATAAAAATATTTCATGGACACAGAAAAACGTGATAAAGTGCAAACAGTGCATACCAGTGCTCGATTAAAAAAATGGTTTTGTCTCACCAAATAGATAACTGCTTGACAGGAGCCGATTCATGCTTTAAGGGGGACAAGGGGAGAAAAGTGTTGACTATGCTACCCCAGTCGTGCCCCTGTATTGCTCCTGCCCTGACAAGGGCAGTACCCAAGTCAGACTAGATACTTGTACCCACCACAACAGGTTTACACAACCCTACGCGTTTCCTCTCACATCTGTGAGACTCATCAGGGGTAAATATTAAATTGTGGAATATGCTTTTTAGAAAAAGCGCCCCTCCATTGGGAGGTAGCTGCTATGTGTCCGATGCCAACGGTTTCTAGCATAGACTGCGTAATGGGGTGAGACCTGGGGTGGTACCTGTATCCCCTTTTATAGTTTCCTGTTTCCCTGTGTACATAGTTATGGCGTCCTACCTTCCTATTATATGGGCCACGTGGTGTTTATTGGCGTTGTATCGCCATTTTTTCACATAGGTGTCTCCTTGAATCGGTGCTGCGTTCTCCCCTGCAGCACCTATGATAAACGAGGCCGCCGCCGTCACTTCCGGTCTACGCTGCCCCAAGTCATATGTACTGCGCACGCGCAGCTTCAGTCAGGAGTCTCTCTTCTTGATTTTGTCCTTCATCAAAACTATTTTTGTTTCGATGGTAAAGTCCTCCACCAGCTCAGGGGCACGGCAATGGGTAATCCATGTGCGCCAAGTTATGCTAACCTGTTCCTGGGCTGGTGGGAGGACACCATCGTTTTTTCAGACTCTTCTATGGACCTGGCGAGTAAAATTGACCTCTGGGTCAGGTTCATAGATGATGTCTTTATATTGTGGCGAGGCACTGTGGCCGAATTTGAACAACTCATTGACCGTTTGAATCATAACGAGGTGGGACTTAGGTTCACGTATGAAATTGACTTAAAGCAATTGGCCTTTCTTGATGTCCTGATCATGAAATCAGAAAGAGGTGATACGCTGGATACTACCATTTTTCGAAAATCAACCTCCACTAACGCTTTGTTAAAATGGGATAGTCACCACCCGTACTCTCTAAAAAGAGGTATACCCAAAGGTCAGTACCTTAGGTTAAAAAGGAACTGCTCAAGTAAAAAAGAATTTATAAACAAAGCAGATGACCTGCGTCATAGGTTTCGCACCCGAGGCTATCCTGACCATATACTCAGGGAAGCATTCAAACATGCCATAAATCAGGACAGAGGGGACCTTTTAGTTCCCAAAAAAAGAACTGAAAGTTCGGCAGGGAGGGCTCGACTCATTTGTACGTTTGATAACGGAGCCCATATGGTTAGAGAGGTCATCCATAAGTATTGGAGCATCCTTCAGATGGATGAGGACATCAGAGAATTTATAGGTGAAAGACCACAAATCACCTATAGAAAGAGCCGTACGTTAGGTGATAGGCTGGTACACAGTCACTTTGTCACACCTATGGTCAAGGGAACATGGCTACCAGCCAGAACAAAGGGATGCTACCGTTGTGGGGAGTGCATTGCCTGCAACCACATCTTGGTGGGTAGAAGTTTTGAAAGCGCCGGTGAGTCTTTCGAGATCAGAGACTTTATCAACTGTAAATCTAAGGGCGTAATCTACCGTATTGTTTGCAGATGTGGGAAAATCTATGTGGGCAAAACCATCCGAGAATTTAGGAGGAGAATAGGAGAACACCTGGGGGATGTCCGCAATAAAAGAGAGACACCAGTGGCAAGACATGTCAATGGTTCACATGCTGGAGATATAAGGGCCATACAATTCATGGGCATCGAGAAAGTGACACCACCGAGTAGAGGTGGGGACTTTGACAGGATTCTGCTCCAAAGGGAGTCAAGGTGGATTTTTCGCCTCAATACGTGCCACCCATATGGCTTAAATGAGCAACAAAATTACAGTTGTTTTCTTTGAATATAAATTGAATATAAATGTTATATAACATAGGGCATATAGTTTACATTCATGGCTGCATTGGTGACTTAGGGTACTTATTAGTTTCCTGCACTTCAGAAATATCCGGTCAATAAAAACGGATCTTGTATTTTCTATTAAGAAGCAATAAGTAGGATATTGGCCATTGCGGTATCTTGCAAATATCTAATTCTCTGGCCTAAACAATAGGGGCATAAAGTGAGATTATGTAGTTCATGGACCGGTTTTATTTATACATAAAAACAATATCAATAGGGGTGTTTACTGGTCCCCAATTTGTGTAGTTTCCTCTAAATAGGTCCGCCATATCTATATATATTTTTTTGTATGGTTCTTCTGTATATATAAATTATAACAGGGGTTTGTGCCGAATAGCCTCATACATAAATCCTCCCTTTTTCAGTCCAGTTCCCCCCCCCCCCCCCCCTTCCCCCCTGGGACTTGTTTATCATTATAGACTTGTATAATCTTTGTGACATATTCATATAAGGTGGAATGAACATAATGTGCCATACTTCTTTAATATATTGAATCTGGAGGGTTTCTGATTAGTTGTCACATGTACAATGTGAATTAGTTGACAACCATACTTATGCAGCGCACTGCCCCCTTTTAGAAATAATGCTCAGTAGTATCCATTTAATTATATTTAGATATCAATTGTAGTATACTTGTAGACACTGTGCTCTTTCTCCTCCTTCCTCCGCCCGAGGTGATATGTTGGTTACTTGGTACACATTTAGGGATCATTTTTGTGGAGGTGGAGTGTTTCAGAGCAGCAGTTACCTCTCCAGGGGCTGTATATGCGAGTATTGCACAGCGATCTGTGCTGCCGCTTTGGTGGTGTGTAGTGGACATGCGCATAACTATGGGCGCGTCGCTAAGGGAACAGTGGATGGGACGGGGTTTACCGTTCACTTCCTCCTGACTGAAGCTGCGCGTGCGCAGTACATATGACTTGGGGCAGCGTAGACCGGAAGTGACGGCGGCGGCCTCGTTTATCATAGGTGCTGCAGGGGAGAACGCAGCACCGATTCAAGGAGACACCTATGTGAAAAAATGGCGATACAACGCCAATAAACACCACGTGGCCCATATAATAGGAAGGTAGGACGCCATAACTATGTACACAGGGAAACAGGAAACTATAAAAGGGGATACAGGTACCACCCCAGGTCTCACCCCATTACGCAGTCTATGCTAGAAACCGTTGGCATCGGACACATAGCAGCTACCTCCCAATGGAGGGGCGCTTTTTCTAAAAAGCATATTCCACAATTTAATATTTACCCCTGATGAGTCTCACAGATGTGAGAGGAAACGCGTAGGGTTGTGTAAACCTGTTGTGGTGGGTACAAGTATCTAGTCTGACTTGGGTACTGCCCTTGTCAGGGCAGGAGCAATACAGGGGCACGACTGGGGTAGCATAGTCAACACTTTTCTCCCCTTGTCCCCCTTAAAGCATGAATCGGCTCCTGTCAAGCAGTTATCTATTTGGTGAGACAAAACCATTTTTTTAATCGAGCACTGGTATGCACTGTTTGCACTTTATCACGTTTTTCTGTGTCCATGAAATATTTTTATGAAATATGGTATTAAAAGTTATGTTTTAGTTATTTGTATAAAGGATTCTCTTGGCTATTTACGTATATTATCTTCCTGAGATTGCCCGGTAGTATCAAGAATTGGTACACCTAGCTAAGTTTAGTATTGTATATTTCTTTAAAACACTCCCAAATCTTAAAAAAAGAAGCAATGACTGATCTTCACTCTAGGAATCATCCATGAATGAAGAGCAGCTTTTCCTGGCATCCTTGTTATTCATGTCAGTGTGATAATTCTTCAGATTCCTGTATATAATCAGCACCTCCACAACCTTATATCACAGCAAATTTGCCAGCGGAAACAAAAATTGCTGTTTAGCTGATGATAATTACTCGAAGGAATCCACTGGAGTTAGACATAATCTATGGGTTACTGGAAGAAATGCATCACTCAGGAATGAAGAATGTGAATGCCTGGTGTACATACATTATTGCTTTTCTCAAACAATATGGAAAAGATTAGAAGCAAATCTCATTTTATCTTCTTTTGGATTGCTCCAATGCTGAGGATCTTTTCGACACCTCCTGTTATTTTATACTTCTAGGGGAACCAAAAGTTGTTATGTCTTCCAATATAAGTCCTACACTTTATTAGAAAAATATTGAAAACACAGGGCTTGCTTACAAACATCGTTCTTGGCAGCACTTGGTCCTGCGTAAATAGAATATGTGCTGCCGAGAACAAAAACAGCAAAGAATGAACTATTACCAATCATTCTGTATTCATATGATCTGCAGTCGGCTTTTCTGAATAGACTATTAACCCCTTACCGATATCCGCCGTCCATGTACAGCACAAGTTGGTAGCCGGTGTATGAAGCAGGCTCATGGGGTGAGCTCGCCCCATACTCATAGGTAATGGGGCGTCCCCCACTGTTAAGCTGTTAAATGCCGCTCTCAATCTCTGACAGCGGCGTTAACAGAACGAGCATGGGGGCACATCATTCTATGTGCCCTTGACACCATCATGTGGTGCTGATGGGTTTCTATGACAGCCGGGGGTCTGATGGAGACCTCTGTGCTTGTCATTACAGAGCTCCCTTGAAACACAGTCTGTGACCGGGCTTCTAAGGAGATTGTAATATTTACTATATGCAATATGCTGTGGTATTGTGTATAGTACAAGTGATCAGACGAGCGCAGGTTCAAGTCCCCTAAGGGACCAAAAGTCCCCTAAGTCTTCTAAAGGACAAAAAGTTTTAAAAAGATTTTTAAAAATATGAAAATATCGAAATTCAATCACTCCCATCTTTCCCCCCATTAAAAGTAAGGATGCAAAAATACACATACAGTGGCATGTACAAGTTAGGGCACCCCTGGTCAAAATTACTGTTCGTGTGAACAGTTAAGCAAGTTGAAGTTTAAATGATCTCTAAAAGGCCTAAAGTTAAAAATGGCACATTCCTTTTGTATTTTAGGCAAAAAAATACACATTGTCATTTTTTACATTTTAAAAATTACAAAAAGGAAAATGGGCCGATGCAAAGATTTGGGCACCCTTGGAGGTTTGTGTGCACTTTGACCAAGTTTCAGACCTTAATTAGCCTGTTAGGGTTATTGCTTGTTCACTATCATTGTTAGGGAAGGCCAGGTGATGCAAATTTTCCCAGCTTTATAAAAACCCAGCCTCCTAACTTTGTGTCCAAAAACAGCAGCCATGGGTTCTTCTAAACAGCTGCCTAGCAATGAAAATGGTGGAGGCCCACAAAGCAGGAGAAGGCTGTAAGAAGATAGCAAAGCATTTTCAAGTTGCCCTTTCCTCAGTACGAAATGTAATTAAGAAATGGCAGTTAACAGGAACAGTGGAGGTCAAGATAATGTCTGGAAGACCAAGCAAAATTTCAGTGAGAGCAGTTTGTAGGATTGCTAGAGAGGCAAATAAGAACCCCCGCTTGACTGCAAAAGACCTTAAGAAACATTTAACAGACTCTGGAGTTGTGGTACATTGTTCTACTGTTCAGAGACACCTGCACAAATATGGCCTTCATGGAAGATTCATCAGAAGAAAACCTCTCCTGCACCCTTTTAGAAATTATTTCATCTCCAACTTGCTTAATTGTTCACAATAACAGTAATTTTGACCTGGGATTCCCAAACTTTTACATGCCTATGTATGTGGTATCACTGCATCCAGAAAAGTCCAATCTTCAAAATATGAAAATTCTTAGCCTGATCAATAAACACCATACACAGAAAAAAAACTAAAAATGCAAAATTGTCTGTTTGCACCATGTTTTTACCTTTTTTTTTTCTAGTAAAGTATTCATCTTTTACTCAAGTGCTGGTGTTCTCCACACCTTTTTTCCCCTGGATATATCACTTTTATTACATTGCTCTTATAATCATCGGTCAGGGGAGACTCATGAAGCCCCTATACACATTAGATTGTCGTCTGATCCCAAGGATATTAGTTAGTGTTATGTTGTACTCGTTATTTTTTTCAAATGCAAGTGTTTCCTGGTAGCGCAAAGCATCAGTTTCTCTACATGAAGCTTTGGTGATCTCTTGGTTATGTTTCCAAAAATGTCACATTCTGTTTTGGAACAGGGAGAAAAACGCTCCATAAAGATTGCAAAAAAAAATGTAGATGGAAGGAAGGTGTAGCCACAAGAGAAGTTTCTTGTAAATCACCCAGGAATAGAAGAATTTCAGATGAATTAATACAACATGTCTAGTGAGCTCATACAACCATTGCCAAGTATTGGCTAACCCTTATCACCCCTCTTGTGTACGGTATTTTTGTGTTTTCTGATTTGCCCTTTTTTGGCCCCGGAGTCTTTGACCAGCTGATTGATGTACGCCTGTCTTGCTCCTTTTGTGTTGATGTTTGGACGGCTGCTATTTCCGGTGGCATAATCGAACTCAAATTCCCTGACTTTGTTTCAAAGAAGGAAGAGTCAAGCAACGACATGAGGCAATGCATGGCTTGTCACGTTGCTGAGCTTGGCACCATGGAATAATTAGGCATATTCGGAGGAGAAAGTGATTACCATGGCATCTGCTACATTAATTCCAGAGCAGTCATCATGTATGAGCTAAGACCGTGGGCTTATATTAAAGGACACTTGGACCCAATTCATCAAGGTTGACGTTTTTCACGATGGACTTGATGAGGGTTCGGAGTGGAGTACAAGTTGTCTCATTCATTAAGAGGAGCATGCGAGGCGTGAAGTAACTTGTGTCTCATCATACAACTTACTCCAGTAGAAACTACATCAGAGATCAAAATCCCTATCCCCAGTGTAAGGACCACCGAGATGGGTCATCCCACTGTAAAATAAAACCACTCATTAATATTCAACACTTGAGCCAACATTTGTGAAACTGCCAGTTTGGAATTTATATGGTTTCCTTCGAGTGCTAAATAAGTGCACTATATGTATTTTGCACACTGTTAGGACTCATTCGGATATCCGATTTTCACATACGAGTGCTAACCGAGTTTTTCATGGATAGCACTCACACTTGTGAAAGTCTATGGGATCATTCACATAGAAAAAATCGTGGAGACTTTGCCGATTTTGATCCGCCACTGGGATCAAAATTGGACATGCAAGTCATTGGGTCCTTAAAAAAAATCGGACCACTGCCGGATGACATCCGAGGGTGGTCCAATTTTAACGGACTGTCAGAATGGAGAAGGCGGAGAAAAAAAAAGGGCTGACACTTGGTCCACACTCCGATCAAACTCACACAAAGTCTGATCAGAATAATCGGTTCCTTTTTCTCGTAAGTGGAAAAATCAGACGTGTGAATGAGCCCTTACAGTTACGATAATCGTACCTTTAGCAGATAACAGGGCTTTAAAAAGTTGTGCTGCTTTACTTGGTAATGTGAATGCTTTACACATCGTACTGCACTCAGTTCATGGAAGATCTTAAGATGCACATGTAATAAGATTATATAATTATAATAGACCATCAATAGTTGGAAACGGAAAGAAAATATATTCCCATGCGATTTCTAAACATCTGATAATCAAGTCAGGAAGAAAACAATTTGAGTTACGGTAATTGGAAAGCACAGATCCGGGGTCATATAAAGTTGGAAACAGCAAAGAGAAAATGTAGTTGCATGCTATATTAACTCCTTGGGACAAAAGTAGGTAGGCACTTGAGCTTCACATATGGTGGGCATCCCATCGCAAAACCCTGGACAGGAAAATGGAGATGATCCCGCATTTGCATGTTTTACTGCTCCAGCATCCAGTGGTGGACCATTTCAGCTGACCCGTGGTGCTGCGGACATCTTACAGAGGCAGTCTGGAACCTTTTGGAGTGAGTTTCCATGGTCTCCCAGCTTTGGCTGAGTTGTGTAACTCCAACATATTTGATAATACTACTTTCTGTCGACCACGCAAAATTTTGCCAATCAATAACAGTCCCTTTTACAAAGTTTCTGAGATGTATAGTATGATGCATCTAATGTTTGGGTGCTAAGATTGTAAGGATATGTGCTTGATGGTATCACCTGTATAAAATAGTTGTCACATCCGCAGGTGGCGCACTTGATTTGTGGACCCACTGTGCCACGGGGCAGGACCTGCCTAGGAAGGGGCATACCGAAGCAGCTACCTGGTGTTCGCCGGAGCTCCTGGTGGTGGAGACAGACTGGGCTGCAGGTAGCCACCAGGTACCACTCTTGGGCAGGAGGCAGTCCTGCAGCTGCTCATCCCAGGGATTGGGTTCACTGATACGGGGAGACAATACTGAGGTCAGTGACTAGCAGGAAACGGAGACTGACAGACTGTATGGACAGCTTGGATATTGAAGATAACTACGTATGTGAACAAGAACTTATTAGGAAACGGTTCTGGAGCTGGCCGCACTAGGACAATGAGCTTCAAAAAAGAAAAAAATTCAGCTCATCAAGTGTGGAAAAGAGTGCCTCCATCAACGGTGCATGGACTCCAGACCGGCAACTGAGCAAAGCGCATAGTGGAAGAAAAGCTTCCAGCATGGTATGAAAAATTAAAACATGACTTTTAATAGTTAAAATAAAAAAATATAAGACTGAAACATCGATAAAAACAAGTGACAAAAATAGAGGAGAGGAGGGAAAAGGGAGGGGGAATAGGACAAAGGTCTACGCGTTTCGAGCTGGACGCTCTTAATCCTGACAATAAGTGTGTCCAAGTCAGATGTATATATAGCAAGCAGGAAGAGGAAAGAACGCATGAAGCACATGGTGCAATTAGATACAGGCTATCAGTTAATTGCATGCAAGTGAACATGTGCAAAAACAGCATCTAGAAAAAAAGAAACAGCAGAAATCATGAAGAAAAAACATCACACAATGCATCATGGATGTATACAACAAAAAGTCATCAGCAATAATAATAATATTCACACAGTGTGGAGTGGCTATATCATAGTCATTTATAACATTATTCAATGTAACAGAAAAAGTTAGGCTAAAATACAAAATTAAAACAAAAGAATCAACACCCTACACTACTAATATAAAGGAAAGGGGCAAAACTCAGGATCTCGTTAAGGGTCGAACACAATCAATTCTCATTATCCATTGGGATTCTAATTGTGCCAATTTTGTCCTCCAGTCCCCAATCAAGACACGATCAGTCCCACGTACCTTAGGAGATCCGCATCACAACCCTGTACAGCTGTAAAATGTCTTGTATGGGTTTGAGCTGTGTGTCATCCATAACCTCTAATGCATTTTTTATGTCTCGAACATGATCCCTAACCCAGATCCTCAGTTGGTGGGATGTAAGTCCTGCATACAAGTGCTTGTCACTAAATTAGAATATCATCAAAAAGTGAATTTATTTCAGTTCTCCAATACAAAAAGTGAAACTCATGTATTATATAGAGTCATTACAAACAGAGTGATCTATTTCACGTGTTTATTTCTGTTAATGTTTATGATTATGGCTTATAGCCAATGAAAACCCAAAAGTCACTATTTCAGTAAATTAGAATAATTAATAAAAAACACCCGCAAAGGCTTCCTAAGCGTCTACAAAGGTCCCTTAGTCTGTTTCAGTAGGCTCCACAATCATGGGGAAGACTGCTGACTTGACAGATGTCCAGAAGGCAGTCATTGACACACTCCACAAAGATGGTAAGCCACAAAAGGTTGTAATTACTCTATATAATATATGTTTCACTTTTTGTATTGAAGAACTGAAATAAATTAACTTCTTGATGATGTTCTAATTTAGTGAGAAGCACTTGTATATCAGCTGACACGGACAGGACGCATAGTAAATCACTTCTTCGGTGCTGCAGGTGATATGCTGTGTGATCTGGAACTCTTTAACCCCTTCATGCCACAGCCCATTTCCGTTTTTGCATTTCGTTTTTTGCTCCCCTTCTCCCAAAGCCATAACTTTTTTATTTTTTACCATATCGTGCACTGGAAAATGGAGAAAAAATTCCAAGTGGGGTTAAATAGCAAAAAAAGTGTTTCTTTTTTTTTACCATGTTCACCAAATGCTAAAACTAACCTGCCATTATGATTCTCTCCCACTTCGTAGATACCAAACATGTATAGGTTGTTTTTTATTTAAATGGTGATAAAAAAAAAATCCAAAGTTTGTTAAAAAAAAAACGGCGCCACTTTCCGAGATGCGTAGCGTCTCCATTTTTGTGATCTGGGGCTTGGGTGAGGGCTTATTTTTATGTGCCAAGCTGATGTGTTTTTTTTTATACCACCTAAGATGGAGGAGCTAGAAATAGTAGCCAGCCACACGCTATTGGTTAGAGGCAACTTTTGGAAAATGCACACTCTCTCTTTAAGAGACCGGGAGCGAGCGCGCGTGCGACCTAATAACCCTACCTGGGAACCTGCTGGCCGCACGCCAAGAAGCAGGAGAGGAAGGAGGGGCAGAGGCCGCATTCAGACAGCGTGGAGCCGGCACAGAGCGAGAGTTCCGATGGAGACCCCCTGGAGGTTCAGGAAACGGACCGGGTGTAACATCCTCAGTGCAAGACATATGAAAGCCCTCATAGAGTTTGCTAAAAAACACATGAAAGACTCCCAGACTATGAGAAATAAGATTCTCTGGTCTGATGAGACAAAGATAGACCATTTTGGTGATAATTCTAAGCGGTATGTGTGGAGAAAACCAGGCACTGCTCATCACCTGCCCAATACAATCCCTACAGTGAAACGTGGTGGCAGCATCATGCTATGGAGTTGTTTTTCAGCTGCAGGGACAGGACGACTGGTTTCCATTGAAGGAAATATGAATGCGGCCATGTACAGAGATATACTAGATGAAAACCTCTTCCAGAGTGCCCTGGACCTCCAACTTGGCCGAAGGTTCACCTTCCAACAAGACAGTGACCCTAAGCACACAGCTAAAATAACAAAGGAGTGGCTTCAGAACAACTCTGTGACCATTCATGACTGGCCCAGACAGAGCCTTGACCTAAACCCAATTGAGCATCTCTGGAGAGACCTGAAAATGGCTGTCCACCAACGTTCACCATCCAACCTGATGGAACTAGAGAGGATCTACAAGGAAGAATGGCAGAGGATCCCCAAATCCAGGTGTGAAAAACTTGTTGCATCATTCCCAAGAAGACTCATGGCTGTACTAGCTCAAAAGGTACTTCTACTCAATACTGAGCAAAGGGTCTGAATACTTATGACCATGTGATATTTCAGTTTTTATTTTGTAACCCCTTAATCCCATATGACGTACTATGCCGTCAAGGTGACCTGGGACTTAATTCCCAGGGACGGGACACGGACCGCCCCCGGCACATTAACCCCCGGCACACTGCCATCAAACATGATTGCAGTGTTCTGGCGGCATAGGGAAGCATCGCGCAGGGAGGGGACTCCCTGCGTGCTTCCCTGAGACCCTCGGTACAAGGCGATGTGCTCACCTTGTACCGAGCGTCTCCTCCCTGCAGGCCCCGGATCCAAAATGGCCGCGGGTGTTGGGAGTCGAGTTCCCGCTGATGCACGGGGGGAATCTCGAGCCGTGTCTGCTGCGGTCTCCCATTCTACATCGGCCTCAGTGGAGCCTGCTCACCGGAGACATCGGTCCCAGCGTCTCACTGAGTCTGATATTGTGCAAAGGGTTACTGCTGCCTCTCCAGGCTCTGCTATTGTACCCTGCACTGATCTGCGGCGAGCAGGCTTTTCTGGGACTAAGTCCTGATTTGCACACACTGAGCATGCCCAGGGTAAGATCTCTCAGTTGAGATCAAGGGTCACATGCTCAGGTACTGCAGCAACTTCCATTGGTCCTCCAGGAAGGTCCTGTACCTGATAAAGTTCTGTGGCAGCCTTCTATTGGTCCTTCTTGGAAGGTCCTGTAGGTGTTGCAGCTATATAAGGTTCTCATGACCGCACGGCCATGCGCTAGTGTTGTGAATTCCGCTCTTGGGCTCCCTCCGGTGGTTGTAAGTGGCACTTTTGTGAGTTCTGCTCTTGGGCTCCCTCCGGTGGATTTAAGTGGAACTGCTGCTCCTTGGATTTAGCAGTCAGCAGCTGCTTCCACTGATCGTTTATTCTGGCTCGGCTATTTATCCTGGCTCTATCCTTCAGCCAGTGCCAGTTTTCAATGGTTCCTGGTTGGATTCACATCTCTGCTTGGATTTCCCGGATATTCTGACCGGTTCAGCAAAGATAAGTCCTTGCTTGGTTCTTTTGCAGTCCACTTGTTGTGGACTTAATCTTTCTGCACTTTCTATGTTTTTTCTAGTCCAGCTTGTCACTATGGATTTATTCAGTTAAGCTGGAAGCTCTGGGAAGCAGATTTACCCTCCACACCTTTAGTTAGGTGTGGAGATTTTTGTAAACTCTGTGGTGGATTTTTCTAGTTTTTAATACTGACCGCACAGTATTCTGTCCTGTTCTATCTATCTAGCTAGACTGGCCTCCTTTTCTACACCCTGTTTTCATTCTGCGTATGTCATTTCCCTCTCCACTCACAGTCAATATTTGTGGGGGGCTGTCCTATCCTTTGGGGATTTTCTCTGAGGCAAGATAGCTTTCCTGTTTCCTGTTTCTATCTTTAGGGGCAGTTAGTCCTCCGGCTGTGACGAGATGTCTAGGGAGTGACAGGAACATCCCACGGCTACTTCTAGTGTTGTGTTAAGCTCAGGAACTGCGGTCAGTACAGGTACCACCTCCTCCAGAGCACGTTCCATGTTGCTCCTAAACCACCAGTTCATAACAGTACAACTGGCCAAAAATGATTTAAATGCATCTCAAAAGAAGGAAAAAAGGAAAATTTTGAGCCATTTTTTTTTCTGCAGTCTGTTTTGTCTTTTTTTCCTCTTAATCTTTGGGTGGTTCAGGATTTTGGCGCTGGCATGGATGTTCAGGGTTTGTTTTCTCGTGTGGATCAACTTGCTGCAAGAGTACAGAGTATCCAAAATTATGTTGTCCAGACTCTGGCTTTAGAGCCTAAAATTCCTACTCCTGATTTGTTTTTTGGGGACAGATCCAAGTTTCTGAACTTTAAAAATAACTGCAAATTGTTTTTTGCTTTGAAACCCCGTTCCTCTGGTGATCCCATTCAGCAGGTTAAAATCGTCATCTCTCTGCTGCGTGGTGACCCTCAGGACTGGGCATTCTCCCTTGAATTAGGGGATCCGGCATTGCTTAATGTAGACGCATTTTTTCAAGCGCTCGGATTATTGTATGACGAACCTAATTCTGTGGATCATGCAGAAAAAACCTTGTTGGCCCTATGTCAGGGTCAGGAAGCGGCAGAATTATACTGCCAGAAATTTAGAAAATGGTCTGTGCTCACTAAATGGAATGAGGATGCTCTGGCCGCAATTTTCAGAAAGGGTCTTTCTGAAGCCCTGAAAGATGTTATGGTGGGGTTCCCCACGCCTGCTGGTTTGAGCGAATCTATGTCTCTAGCCATTCAGATTGATCGGCGCCTGCGCGAGCGCAAAGTTGTGCACCATATGGCAGTGTCCTCTGAGCAGAGTCCTGAGCCTATGCAATGTGATAGGATTTTGACTAGAGCAGAACGGCAGGGATTCAGACGTCAGAATGGGCTGTGTTTTTACTGTGGTGATTCTGCTCATGTTATTTCTGATTGCCCTAAGCGTACTAAGAGGGTCGCTAGGTCTGTTACCATCATTACCGTACAGCCTAAATTTCTCTTATCTGTGACCCCGATTTGCTCATTATCGTCCTTTTCTGTCATGGCATTTGTGGATTCAGGCGCTGCCCTGAACTTAATGGACTTGGAATTCGCCAGGCGCTGTGGTTTTTCCTTGCAGCCTTTGCAGAGCCCTATTCCTTTGAGGGGCATTGATGCTACACCGTTGGCCAAGAATAAACCTCAGTATTGGACTCAGCTGACCATGTGCATGGCTCCAGCACATCAGGAAGATTGCCGTTTTCTGGTGTTGCATAACTTGCATGATGTTATTGTACTGGGTTTTCCATGGTTACAGGAACATAATCCGGTGCTGGATTGGAAATCTGTCTGTGACTAGTTGGGGTTGTCAAGGGGTACATTGTGACGTTCCTTTGATGTCAATTTCCTCTTCCCCCTCTTCTGAAGTCCCTGAGTTTTTGTCGGATTTCCAGGATGTATTTGATGAGCCCAAGTCCAGTTCCCTTCCTCCTCATAGGGACTGTGATTGTGCTATTAACTTGATTCCTCGCTGTAAGTTCCCTAAGGGCCGACTTTTCAATCTGTCTGTGCCAGAGCATGCCGCCATGCGGAGGTATGTCAAGGAGTCTTTGGAGAAGGGGCATATTCGGCCGTCTTCGTCACCATTGGGAGCGGGATTCTTTTTTGTTGCCAAGAAGGATGGCTCCTTGAGACCCTGTATTGATTATCGCCTTCTTAATAAGATCACGGTCAAATTCCAATACCCTTTACCTTTGCTTTCTGATTTGTTTGCTCGGATTAAGGGGGCTGGTTGGTTTACTAAGATTGACCTTCGAGGGGCATATAATCTTGTTCGTATTAAACAGGGTGACGAATGGAAAACTGCATTTAATACGCCCGAAGGCCATTTTGAATACCTTGTGATGCCTTTCGGGCTTTCTAATGCTCCTTCTGTATTTCAGTCCTTCATGCATGATATTTTCCGCAATTATCTTGATAAATTCATGATTGTGTATTTGGATGATATTTTGATTTTTTCCGATGATTGGGAGTCTCATGTGAAGCAGGTCAGGATGGTATTCCAGATCCTTCGTGATAATGCTTTATTTGTGAAGGGGTCTAAGTGCCTATTTGGAGTTCAGAAGGTCTCTTTTTTGGGTTTTATTTTTTCTCCCTCGTCTATAGAAATGGATCCTGTTAAGGTCCAAGCCATTCATGACTGGATTCAACCCACATCGGTGAAGAGCCTTCAGAAATTTTTGGGCTTTGCTAATTTTTATCGCCGTTTCATTGCCAACTTTTCCAGTGTGGTTAAGCCCCTGACCGATTTGACTAAGAAAGGTGCTGATGTGACGAATTGGTCCTCTGCGGCTGTTGAGGCCTTTCAGGAGCTTAAACGCCGATTTACTTCTGCCCCTGTATTGCGTCAGCCGGATGTTTCTCTTCCTTTTCGGGTTGAGGTTGACGCTTCTGAGATTGGGGCAGGGGCCGTTTTGTCTCAGAGGAATTCTGATGGTTCTTTGATGAAACCGTGTGCTTTTTTTTCCAGAAAGTTTTCGCCTGCGGAGCGCAATTATGACGTTGGTAATCGGGAGTTGTTGGCTATGAAGTGGGCATTTGAGGAGTGGTGACATTGGCTTGAGGGAGCCAAGCACCGCGTTGTGGTCTTGACCGATCATAAGAATCTGATTTACCTCGAGTCAGCCAAGCGGCTGAACCCTAGACAGGCTCGATGGTCCCTGTTTTTCTCCCGTTTTGATTTTGTGGTCTCGTATATTCCGGGATCTAAGAATGTTAAGGCTGATGCCCTCTGTAGGAGTTTTTTGCCTGATTCTCCTGGAGTCCTTGAGCCGGTGGGCATTCTTAAGGAAGGGGTGATTCTTTCTGCCATCTCCCCTGATTTGCGGCGGGTGCTTCAGGAATTTCAGGCTGATAAACCTGACCGCTGTCCTGTGGGGAAGCTGTTTGTTCCTGATAGATGGACTAGTAAGGTTAGTCTGAGTTTCATTGTTCAGTGTTGGCTGGTCATCCTGGGATTTTTGGTACCAGAGATTTGGTTGCAAGGTCCTTTTGGTGGCCTTCCTTGTCGCGGGATGTGCGTTCTTTTGTGCAGTCCTGTGGGACTTGTGCCCGGGCCAAGCCTTGCTGTTCCCGCGCTAGTGGGTTGCTTTTGCCTTTGCCGGTCCCTGAGAGGCCCTGGACGCATATTTCCATGGATTTTATTTCAGATCTTCCTGTTTCCCAGAAGATGTCTGTTATCTGGGTGGTTTGTGACCGGTTCTCTAAAATGGTCCATTTGGTACCTTTGCCTAAATTGCCTTCCTCCTCTGATTTGGTTCCATTGTTTTTTTCAGCATGTGGTTCGTTTGCATGGCATTCCGGAGAATATTGTGTCTGACAGAGGTTCCCAGTTTGTTTCTAGGTTTTGGCGGGCCTTTTGTGCTAGGATGGGCATTGATTTGTCTTTTTCTTCGGCGTTCCATCCTCAGACAAATGGCCAAACTGAGCGAACTAATCAGACCTTGGAAACCTATTTGAGATGCTTTGTGTCTGCTGATCAGGATGATTGGGTGGCTTTCTTGCCGTTGGCCGAGTTTGCCCTTAATAATCGGGCTAGTTCGGCTACTTTGGTTTCGCCTTTCTTTTGTAATTTTGGTTTTCATCCTCATTTTTCTTCGGGGCAGGTTGAGCCTTCTGACTGTCCTGGTGTGGATTCTGTGGTGGACAGGTTACAGCAGATTTGGACTCATGTGGTAGACAATTTGACATTGTCTCAGGAAAAGGCTCAACGTTTTGCTAACCGCCGTCGGTGTGTTGGTCCCCGGCTTCGGGTGGGGGATTTAGTCTGGTTATCTTCTCGTCATGTTCCTATGAAGGTTTCTTCCCCTAAGTTCAAACCTCGGTTTATTGGTCCTTATAAGATTTCTGAGATTATCAATCCGGTATCTTTTCGTTTGGCCCTTCCGGCCTCTTTTGCCATCCATAATGTTTTCCATAGATCTTTGTTGCGGAGATATGTGGTGCCCGTTGTTCCCTCTGTTGATCCTCCTGCCCCGGTGTTGGTTGATGGGGAGTTGGAATATGTGGTGGAGAAAATTTTGGATTCTAGTTTTTCAAGGCGGAGGCTTCAGTATCTCGTCAAGTGGAAGGGTTATGGCCAGGAGGATAATTCTTGGGTTGTTGCCTCCGATGTCCATGCCGCCGATTTGGTTCGTGCCTTTCACTTGGCTCGTCCTGATCGGCCTGGGGGCTCTGGTGAGGGTTCGGTGACCCCTCCTCAAGGGGGGGTACTGTTGTGAATTCCGCTCTTGGGCTCCCTCCGGTGGTTGTAAGTGGCACTTTTGTGACTTCTGCTCTTGGGCTCCCTCCGGTGGATTTAAGTGGAACTGCTGCTCCTTGGATTTAGCAGTCAGCAGCTGCTTCCACTGATCGTTTATTCTGGCTCGGCTATTTATCCTGGCTCTATCCTTCAGCCAGTGCCAGTTTTCAATGGTTCCTGGTTGGATTCACATCTCTGCTTGGATTTCCCTGATATTCTGACCGGTTCAGCAAAGATAAGTCCTTGCTTGGTTCTTTTGCAGTCCACTTGTTGTGGACTTAATCTTTCTGCACTTTCTATGTTTTTTCTAGTCCAGCTTGTCACTATGGATTTATTCAGTTAAGCTGGAAGCTCTGGGAAGCAGATTTACCCTCCACACCTTTAGTTAGGTGTGGAGATTTTTGTAAACTCTGTGGTGGATTTTTCTAGTTTTTAATACTGACCGCACAGTATTCTGTCCTGTTCTATCTATCTAGCTAGACTGGCCTCCTTTTCTACACCCTGTTTTCATTCTGCGTATGTCATTTCCCTCTCCACTCACAGTCAATATTTGTGGGGGGCTGTCCTATCCTTTGGGGATTTTCTCTAAGGCAAGATAGCTTTCCTGTTTCTATCTTTAGGGGCAGTTAGTCCTCCGGCTGTGACGAGATGTCTAGGGAGTGACAGGAACATCCCACGGCTACTTCTAGTGTTGTGTTAAGCTCAGGAACTGCGGTCAGTACAGGTACCACCTCCTCCAGAGCACGTTCCATGTTGCTCCTAAACCACCAGTTCATAACACGCTAGTGTCAAATATGTACGAGCTCAGCGCCAGTGTGGTCGTGTGTGTGGTCAGGGACCCGGCTGAAATAAGCCCCTAGAATGCTGGCACCTCCGGCGAGGAGTTTTGTGTATGCAGTCAGGGACCCGGCTGAAATAAGCCCCTAGAATGCTGGCACCTCCGGAGAGGAGTTTTATGTGTGAATTCAGGGCTGGCTAATAGCCGATAGAATTCTGGCTACATCGGAGAGGAACTGCGTGTTTGTTGGACTGCATGACCACTGTCGCCTCTACACAGTAGCTGTGTCCCCTGTGAGCTAAACAGGGCACAGCGTTCTCTTTACAATGGGCTCTGTGAAGTAACAGAGTTCGTTTATTCTATTTTGCTTCGCCGCCTTACTTAGCAGCGGGTTCTTTCCTGCACGGTGGATCCCGGGTTGCGAACGCACCTATCCCATCTAATAAATATATTCGGGGCGTTCCGCCAACCCTAACAGCGGGGCTGCATCCAGGTCCTGCAGGGAGGTGGCTTACCAAGCGCCTGCTCAGAACAAGCGCTGGTAAGCCTGCAGCCCTGCATGTCAGATCGCTGATCTGACAGAGTGTTGTGCAAAGTGTCAGATCAGCGATCTAATCTTATAACATGATGAACCCCCCCTGGGGCAATGTTATAAAGTAAAAAAAAAAATATTTAGATGTGTAAAAAAAAAAAAAAATCCTAAATAAAGAAAAAAATATATATATATTGTTCCCATAAATAAATTCCTTTATCTAAATAAAAAAAAAACAAACAATGAAAGTACACATATTTAGTATCGCCGGGTCCGTAACAACCCGACCTATAAAACTGTCCCACTAGTTAACCCCTTCAGTGAACATGGTAAAAAAAAATAAACAAAAGTGGGGCAAAAAACAACGCTTTATTATCATACCGCCAAACAAAAAGTGGAATAGCACGCGATCAAAAAGACAGCTATAAATAACCATGGTACAGCTGAAAATGTCATCTTGTCCCGCTAAAAACGAGCCGCCACACAACGTCATCAGCGAAAAAATAAAAAAGTTATAGTCCTCAGAATAAAGCGATGCAAAAATAATTATTTTTTCTATAAAATAGTTTTTATTGTATAAAAGCGCCAAAACATAAAAAGTTTTATAAATGAGGTATCGCTGTAATCGTTCTGACCCGAAGAATAAAACCGCATTATCCATTTTACCAAACGCGGAACGGTATAAGCGCCCCCCCCCAAAAGAAATTCATGAATAGCTGGTTTTTGGTCAAACTGCCTCACAAAAATCAGAATAAAAAGCGATCAAAAAATGTCACATGCCCGAAAATGTTACCATAAAAAAATATCAACTTGTCCTGCAAAAAAAAGACCTCACATAACTCTGTGGACCAAAATATGGAAAAACTATAGCTCTCAAAATGTGGTAACGCAAAAAAATATTTTTTGCAATAAAAAGCGTCTTTTAGTGTGTGATAGCTGGCAATCATAAAGATCCACTAAAAAACCCGCTATAAAAGTAAATCAAACCCCCCTTCATCATCCCCTTAGTTAGGGAAAAATAAAAAAATAAAAAAAATGTATTTATTTCCATTTTCCCTTTAGGGTTAGGGCTAGGGTTGGGGCTAGGGTTGGGGCTAGGGCTAGGGTTAGGGTTGGGGCTAGGGTTAGGGCTAGGGTTAGGGTTTGGATTACATTTACGGTTGGGATTAGGGTTAGGGATGTGTCAGGGTTAGGGGTGTGGTTAGGTTTATGGTTGGGATTAGGGTAAGGGGTGTATTGGAGTTAGGGGTGTGTTTAGGGTTGGGGTTAGGGGTGTGGTTGGGATTAGGGGTGTGTTTGGGTTAGGGTTTCAGTTAGAATTTGGGGTTTCCACTGTTTAGGCACATCAGGGCTCTCCAAACGCGACATGGCGTCCGATCTCAATTCCAGCCAATTCTGAGTTGAAAAAGTAAAACAGTGCTCCTTCCCTTCCGAGCTCTTCCGTGCGCCCAAACAGGGGTTTACCCCAACATATGGAGTATTAGCGTACTCAGGACAAATTGGACAACAACTTCTGGGGTCCAATTTCTCTTGATACACTTGGGAAAATAAAAATTTGGGGGCTAAAAAAAAACATTTTTGTGGGAAAAAATTATTTTTTATTTTCACGGCTCTGCGTTATAAACTGTAGTGAAATACTTGGGGGTTCAAAGTTCTCACAACACATCTAGATAAGTTCCTTGTGAGGTCTAGGTTCCAATATGCGGTCACTTGTGGGGGGTTTCTACTGTTTAGGTACATCAGGGGCTCTGCAAATGCAACGTGATGCCTACAACCAATCCTTCTAAGTCTGCATTCCAAATGACGCTCCTTCCCTTCCGAGCTCTGCCATGCGCCCAAACGGTGGTTCCCCCCCACATATGAGGTATCAGCATACTCAGGACAAATTGGACAACTTTTGGGGTCCAATTTCTCCTGTGACCCTTGGGAAAATACAACTGGGTGTTAAAGATAATTTTTGTGGAAAAAAAATGATTTTTTATTTTCATGGCTCTGCATTATTAACTGTAGTGAAACACTTGGGGGTTCAAAGTTCTCACAACACATCTAGATAAGTTCCTTGGGGGGTCTAGGTTCCAATATGGAGTCACTTGTGGGGGGTTTCTACTGTTTAGGTACATTGAGGGCTCTGCAAACGCAATGTGACGCCTGCAGACCATTCCATCTAAGTCTGCATTCCAAATGGCGTTCCTTCCCTTCCGAGCTCTGCCATGCGCCCAAACGGTGGTTACCCCCCACATATGGGGTATCAGCGTACTCAGGAAAAATTGCACAACAACTTTTGGGGTCCAATTTCTGCTGTTACCCTTGGGAAAATACAAAACTGGGGGCTAAAAAATATTTTTTGTGGAAAAAAAGAGAATTTTTATTTTCACGGCTCTGCGTTATAAACTGTAGTGAAACACTTGGGGGTTCAGAGCTCTCACAACACATCTTGATAAGATCCTTAGGGGGTCTACTCTTAAAATGGTGACACTTGTGGGGGGTTTCAATGTTTAGGCACATCAGGGGCTCTCCAAACGCAACATGGTGTCCCATCTCAATTCCAGCCAATTTTGCATTGAAAAGTCAAACAGCGCTCCTTACCTTCCGAGCTCTGCCATGCACCCAAACAGTGGTTTACCCCCACATATAGGGTATCAGCGTACTCAGGACAAATTGCACAACAACTTTTGGGGTACAATTTCTTCTGGTACCCTTGGGAAAATAAAAAATTGTGGGCGAAAAGTTCATTTTTGTGAAAAAATATTATTTTTTATTTTTACGACTCTACATTATAAACTTCTGTGAAGCACTTGGTGGGTCGAAGTGCTCACCACTAGTGTTGAGCGATACCGTCCGATACTTGAAAGTATCGGTATCGGAAAGTATCGGCCGATACCGGCAAAGTATCGGATCCAATCCGATACCGATACCCGATACCAATACAAGTCAATGGGACTCAAGTATCGGACGGTATTCCTGATGGTTCCCAGGGTCTGAAGGAGAGGAAACTCTCCTTCAGGCCCTGGGAACCATATTAATGTGTAAAATAAAGAATTAAAATAAAAAATATCGCTATACTCACCTGTCCGACGCAGCCGGGACCTCAGCGAGGGAAGCGGCAGCGTTGTTTGTTTAAAATTCGCGCTTTTACTTGGTTACGTGAAGTCCCGGCTTGTGATTGGTCAGGGCGGCCATGTTGCCGGGACGCGGACCAATCACAGCAAGCCGTGACGAAATTACGTCACGGCTTGCTGTGATTGGTCCGCGTCCCGGCAACATGGCCGCCATTAACCAATCACAAGCCGTGACGTCACGGGAGGCTGGACATGCGCGTATTTTGAAAAGCGCGCGTGTCCAGCCTCCAGTGACGTCCCGGCTTATGATTGGTCACGGCGCCATGTTGCCGGGACGCGGACCAATCACAGCAAGCCGTGACGAAATTACGTCACGGCTTGCTGTGATTGGTCCGCGTCCCGGCAACATGGCCGCCATTAACCAATCACAAGCCGTGACGTCACGGGAGGCTGGACACACGCGTATTTTAAAAAGCGCGCGTGTCCAGCCTCCAGTGACGTCCCGGCTTGTGATTGGTTAATGGCGGCCATGTTGCCGGGACGTCACTGGAGGCTGGACACGCGCGCTTTTCAAAATACGCGCATGTCCAGCCTCCCGTGACGTCCCGGCTTGTGATTGGTTAATGGCGGCCATGTTGCCGGGACGTCACTGGAGGCTGGACACGCGCGCTTTTCAAAATACGCGCATGTCCAGCCTCCCGTGACGTCCCGGCTTGTGATTGGTTAATGGCGGCCATGTTGCCGGGACGTCACTGGAGGCTGGACACGCGCGCTTTTCAAAATACGCGCATGTCCAGCCTCCCGTGACGTCCCGGCTTGTGATTGGTTAATGGCGGCCATGTTGCCGGGACGTCACTGGAGGCTGGACACGCGCGCTTTTCAAAATACGCGCATGTCCAGCCTCCCGTGACGTCACGGCTTGTGATTGGTTAATGGCGGCCATGTTTCCGGGACGTCACTGGAGGCTGGACACGCGCGCTTTTCAAAATACGCGCATGTCCAGCCTCCCGTGACGTCACGGCTTGTGATTGGTTAATGGCGGCCATGTTGCCGGGACGCGGACCAATCACAGCAAGCCGTGACGTAATTTCGTCACGGCTTGCTGTGATTGGTCCGCGTCCCGGCAACATGGCCGCCCTGACCAATCACAAGCCGGGACTTCACGTAACCAAGTAAAAGCGCGAAATTTAAACAAACAACGCTGCCGGTTCCCTCGCTGAGGTCCCGGCTGCGTCGGACAGGTGAGTATAGCGATATTTTTTATTTTAATTCTCTTTTTTACACATTATTACATTAATGTTGTTGCGATACCCGATACCCGATACCACAAAAGTATCGGATCTCGGTATCGGAAATTCCGATACAGCAAGTATCGGCCGATACCCGATACTTGCAGTATCGGAATGCTCAACACTACTCACCACACATCTAAATAAGTTCCTTACGGGGTCTACTTTCCAAATTGGTGTCACTTGTGGGCGGTTTCAATGTTTAGGCACATTAGGGGCTCTCCAAACGCAACATGGCGTCCCATCTCAATTCCAGCCAATTTTGCATTGAAAAGTCAAACGGCGCTCCTTACCTTCCGAGCTCTGCCATGCACCCAAACAGTGGTTTACCCCCACATATGGGGTATCAGCGTACTCAGGACAAATTGCACAACAACTTTTGGGGTACAATTTCTTCTGTTACCCTTGGGAAAATAAAAAATTGTGGACGAAATGTTCATTTTTGTGAAAAAATATTTTTTATTTTTACGGCTCTACATTATAAACTTCTGTGAAGCACTTGGTGGGTCGAAGTGCTCACCACACATCTAGATAAGTTCCTTACGGGGTCTACTTTCCAAATTGATGTCACTTGTGGGGGGTTTCAATGTTTAGGCACATCAGGGGCTCTCCAAATGCAACATGGTGTCCCATCTCAATTCCAGACAATTTTGCATTGAAAAGTCAAACGGCGCTCCTTCCCTACCGAGCTCTGCCATGCACCTAAACAGTGGTTTACCCCTACATATGGGGTATCAGCGTACTCAGGACAAATTGTGCAACAACTTTTGGGGTCCATTTTCTCCTGTTACCCTTGTTAAAATAAAGCAAATTGGAGCTGAAGTAAATCTTGTGTGAAAAAAAAATTAAATGTTCATTTTTTTTAAACATTCCAAAAATTCCTGTGAAACACCTGAAGGGTTAATAAACTTCTTGAATGTGGTTTTGAGCATCTTGAGGGGTGCAGTTTTTAGAATGGTGTCACACTTGGTTATTTTCTATCATATAGACTCCTCAAAGTGACTTCAAATGTGATGTGGTCCCTAAAAAAAATGGTGTTGTAAAAATGAGAAATTGCTGGTCAACTTTTAACCCTTATAACTCCCTAACAAAAAAAAAATGTTGTTTCCAAAATTGTGCTGATGTAAAGTAGACATGTGGGAAATGTTACTTATTAAGTATTTTGTGTGACATATCTCTGTGATTTAAGGGCATAAAAATTCAAAGTTGGAAAATTGCTAAATATTCAAAATTTTCGCCAAATTTCTTTTTTTTCACAAATAAACGCAGGTAATATCAAAAAAATGTTACTACTATCATGAAGTACAATATGTCTCGAGAAAACTTTGTCTGAATCACCGGGATCCATTGAAGCGTTCCAGAGTTATAACCTCATAAAAGGACAGTGGTCAGAATTGTAAAAATTGGCCCCGTCATTAACGTGCAAACCACCCTCGGGGCTTAAGGGGTTAATAAATTTGCTAAAATTTCTACATTTCTGTTTTTTTCAGTCAAGATGGGGTGCAGAGTGTTCATTAATGTGAAAAAAATGAACTTTTTTGAATTTACCAAATGGCTGCAATGAAACAAAAAGTGAAACATTTAAAGGGGTCTGAATATTTTCCTTACCCACTGTACCTCCGGTGATGTGGCACTCATTAACACCTCTTCCTGTTTTAAGATACCGTACATACTTGAGTATAAGCCGACCCGAGTATAAGCCGACCCCCCTAATTTTGCCACAAAAAAATGGGAAAACTTATTGACTCGAGTATAAGCCTAGGGTGGAAAATACAGCAGCTACCGGTGAATTTCAAAAATGAAAATAGATGCTCCATACTGTTCATTATTGCCCCAAAGGAGGTTCCATATAAAGCTGTGCCATATACAGTTAGGTCCATATATATTTGGACAGAGACAACATTTTTCTTATTTTGGTTATAGACATTACCACAATGAATTTTAAACAAAACAATTCAGATGTAGTTGAAGTTCAGACTTTCAGCTTTCATTTGAGGGTATCCACATTAAAATCGGATGAAGGGTTTAGGAGTTTCAGCTCCTTAACATGCGCCACCCTGTTTTTAAAGGGACCAAAAGTGATTGGACAATTGACTCCAAGGCTATTTCATGGACAGGTGTGGGTAATCCCTTCGTTATTTCATTCTCAATTAAGCAGATAAAAGGTCTGGAGTTGATTTGAAGTGTGGTGCTTGCATTTGGAAGGTTTTGCTGTGAAGTAAACATGCGGTCAAAGGAGCTCTCCATGCAGGTGAAACAAGCCATCCTTAAGCTGCGAAAACAGAAAAAACCCATCCGAGAAATTGCTACAATATTAGGAGTGGCAAAATCTACAGTTTGGTACATCCTGAGAAAGAAAGAAAGCACTGGTGAACTCATCAATGCAAAAAGACCTGGGCACCCACGGAAGACAACAGTGGTGGATGATCGCAGAATAATCTCCATGGTGAAGAGAAACCCCTTCACAACAGCCAACCAAGTGACCAACACTCTCCAGGAGGTCGGCGTATCAATATCCAAATCTACCATAAAGAGAAGACTGCATGAAAGTAAATACAGAGGGTTCACTGCACGGTGCAAGCCACTCATAAGAATCAAGAATAAAAAGGCTAGACTGGAATTTGCTAAAAAACATCTAAAAAAGCCAGCACAGTTCTGGAAGAACATTTTTTGGACAGATGAAACCAAGATCAACCTCTACCAGAATGATGGAAAGAGAAAGGTATGGCGAAGGCGTGGTACAGCTCATGATCCAAAGCATACCACATCATCTGTAAAACACGGTGGAGGCAGTGTGATGGCTTGGGCATGCATGGCTGCCAGTGGCACTGGGTCACTAGTGTTTATTGATGATGTGACACAGGACAGAAGCAGCCGAATGAATTCTGAGGTATTCAGAGCCATACTGTGTGCTCAGATCCAGCCAAATGCAGCCAAACTGATTGGTCGTCGTTTCATACTACAGATGGACAATGACCCAAAACATAAAGTCAAAGCAACCCAGGAGTTTATTAAAGCAAAGAAGTGGAATATTCCTGAATGGCCAAGTCAGTCACCTGATCTCAACCCAATTGAGCATGCCTTTCACTTGTTAAAGACTAAACTTCAGACAGAAAGGCCCACAAACAAACAGCAACTGAAAACCACCGCAGTGAAGGCCTGGCAGAGCATCAAAAAAGAGGAAACACAGAGTCTGGTGATGTCCATGAGTTCAAGACTTCAGGCAGTCATTGCCAACAAAGGGTTTTCAACCAAGCACTAAAAATAAACATTTTATTTAAAATTATTGAATCTGTCCAATTACTTTTGGTCCCTTTAAAAACAGGGTGGCACATGTTAAGAAGCTGAAACTTCTAAACCCTTCATCCAATTTTAATGTGGATACCCTCAAATGAAAGCTGAAAGTCTGAACTTCAACTGCATCTGAATTGTTTTGTTTAAAATTCATTGTGGTAATGTCTATAACCAAAATAAGAAAAATGTTGTCTCTGTCCAAATATATATGGACCTAACTGTATAATGCTCCATACCGTTGATTATTGCCCCATAGATGCTCCATATATAGCTGTTCCATATAGAATGCTCTGCACCGTTCATTATGGCCCCATAGATGCTCCATATAAAGCTGTGCCTTATATAATGCTCTGCACCATTCATTATGGCCCCATAGATGCCCCATATACAATGCTCTGCACCGTTCATTATGGCCCCATAGATGCTCCATATAAAGCAGTGCCATATATGCTCTGCACTGTTCATTGTTGCCCCATAGATGTGCCATATAAATCTGTGCCATATATAGTGCTCTGCACCGTTGCCCCATAGATGTGCCATATAAATCTGTGCCATATATAGTGCTCTGCACCGTTGCCCCATAGATGTGCCATATAAATCTGTGCCATATATAGTGCTCTGCACCGTTGCCCCATAGATGTGCCATATAAATCTGTGCCATATATAGTGCTCTGCACTGTTGCCCCATAGATGTGCCATATAAATCTGTGCCATATATAGTGCTCTGCACCGTTGCCCCATAGATGTGCAATATAAATCTGTGCCATATATAGTGCTCTGCACCGTTGCCCCATAGATGTGCCTTATAAATCTGTGCCATATATAGTGCTCTGCACCGTTGCCCCATAGATGTGCCATATAAATCTGTGCCATATATAGTGCTCTGCACCGTTGCCCCATAGATGTGCCATATAAATCTGTGCCATATATAGTGCTCTGCACCGTTGCCCCATAGATGTGCCATATAAATCTGTGCCATATATAGTGCTCTGCACCGTTGCCCCATAGATGTGCCATATAAATCTGTGCCATATATAGTGCTCTGCACCGTTGCCCCATAGATGTGCAATATAAATCTGTGCCATATATAATGCTCTGCACCGTTGCCCCATAGATGTGCCTTATAAATCTGTGCCATATATAGTGCTCTGCACCGTTGCCCCATAGATGTGCCATATAAATCTGTGCCATATATAGTGCTCTGCACCGTTGCCCCATAGATGTGCCATATAAATCTGTGCCATATATAGTGCTCTGCACCGTTGCCCCATAGATGTGCCATATAAATCTGTGCCATATATAGTGCTCTGCACTGTTCATTGTTGCCCCATAGATGTGCCATATAAATCTGTGCGATATATAATGCTCTGTACCGTTGCCCCATAGATGTGCCATATAAATCTGTGCCATATATAGTGCTCTGCACCGTTGCCCCATAGATGTGCCATATAAATCTGTGCCATATATAATGCTCTGCACCGTTGCCCCATAGATGTGCCATATAAAGCTGTGCCATATATAATGCTCTGCACCGTTGCCCCATAGATGTGCCATATAAATCTGTGCCATATATAATGCTCTGCACCGTTGCCCCATAGATGCTCCACATAAATCTGTGCCATATATAGTGCTCTGCACCTTTGCCCCATAGATGCTCCACATAAATCTGTGCCATATACAGTGGGGCAAAAAAGTATTTAGTCAGTCAGCAATAGTGCAAGTTCCACCACTTAAAAAGATGAGAGGCGTCTGTAATTTACATCATAGGTAGACCTCAACTATGGGAGACAAACTGAGAAAAAAAAATCCAGAAAATCACATTTTCTGTTTTTTTATCATTTTATTTGCATATTATGGTGGAAAATAAGTATTTGGTCAGAAAAAAACAATCAAGATTTCTGTCTCTCACAGACCTGTAACTTCTTCTTTAAGAGTCTCCTCTTTCCTCCACTCATTACCTGTAGTAATGGCACCTGTTTAAACTTGTTATCAGTATAAAAAGACACCTGTGCACACCCTCAAACAGTCTGACTCCAAACTCCACTATGGTGAAGACCAAAGAGCTGTCAAAGGACACCAGAAACAAAATTGTAGCCCTGCACCAGGCTGGGAAGACTGAATCTGCAATAGCCAACCAGCTTGGAGTGAAGAAATCAACAGTGGGAGCAATAATTAGAAAATGGAAGACATTCAAGACCACTGATAATCTCCCTCGATCTGGGGCTCCACGCAAAATCCCACCCCGTGGGGTCAGAATGATCACAAGAACGGTGAACAAAAATCCCAGAACCACGCGGGGGGACCTAGTGAATGAACTGCAGAGAGCTGGGACCAATGTAACAAGGCCTACCATAAGTAACACACTACGCCACCATGGACTCAGATCCTGCAGTGCCAGACGTGTCCCACTGCTTAAGCCAGTACATGTCCGGGCCCGTCTGCAGTTTGCTAGAGAGCATTTGGATGATCCAGAGGAGTTTTGGGAGAATGTCCTATGGTCTGATGAAACCAAGCTGGAACTGTTTGGTAGAAACACAACTTGTCGTGTTTGGAGGAAAAAGAATACTGAGTTGCATCCATCCAACACCATACCTACTGTAAAGCATGGTGGTGGAAACATCATGCTTTGGGGCTGTTTCTCTGCAAAGGGGCCAGGACGACTGATCCGGGTACATGAAAGAATGAATGGGGCCATGTATCGTGAGATTTTGAGTGCAAACCTCCTTCCATCAGCAAGGGCATTGAAGATGAAACGTGGCTGGGTCTTTCAACATGACAATGATCCAAAGCACACCGCCAGGGCAACGAAGGAGTGGCTTCGTAAGAAGCATTTCAAGGTCCTGGAGTGGCCTAGCCAGTCTCCAGATCTCAACCCTATAGAAAACCTTTGGAGGGAGTTGAAAGTCTGTGTTGCCAAGCGAAAAGCCAAAAACATCACTGCTCTAGAGGAGATCTGCATGGAGGAATGGGCCAACATACCAACAACAGTGTGTGGCAACCTTGTGAAGACTTATAGTCCATGAGCCGGGCCAGATATCGGTACCACCCGGAGTGACTAATTTTCTTTGGTATTTTTAGGTAGATGCATGTCTGTAGTTTATTTTTTGATATGATAGCCCTTACATATACGTAGCTTATTAACCCCTTCAGCCCTAGGCCTATTTGTACCCAAGTGCCTAAGCCAATCTGACCTGTGCCACTTCATGGGCTAATAACTTTGGAACGCTTTCACCTATCCAAGCCATTCTGAGATTGTTTTCTCGTGACATATTGTACTTCACGTCAGTGCTAAATGGGAGTCAATATATTTTACCTTTCTATATAAAAAAATGCTAAATATTCGGAAATTTTGGAAAAATCGGCAATTTTTTAACTTTGAAATTCTCTGCTTTTTACAAAAATACTGATACCCCCCATAATAGTTATTAATTTACACTCCCCACATGTTTACTTCATATTGGCATCATTTTGAAAATGAAACCTTATTGTTTTACGACGTAATAGGGCTTATAGTTTTATGCGCAATTTTTCACATTTACAGCAAAACCCACTTTTCAAAGGACCAAGTCACTTCTGAAGTCACTTTAAGGGGCTTACATAACAGAAACCACCCATAAATTACCCCATTTTGCAAACTACACCCCTCAAGCTGTTCAAAACTCATTTTTAAAAACTGTTAACCCTTTAGGTGTTCCACAGGAATTTTAGCAGAATGAAGGCGAAATTTCAAAATTTCATTTTTTTTCCAGATATTACATTGTAATCCAATTTTACCTGCAACCTAGCAAGGGTTAACGGCAAACCCAAACTTGGTTACCCTAATTCTGCAGTTTATAGAAACACCCCACATGTACTCGTAAACTAAAGTATGGGCACACAGCACAGCTCAACACGGAAGGAGCGCTATGTGGTTTTTGGGTGGCGGATTCACTGGAAGAAATCTAGGGGGCCATGTCACATTTGAAGGCTGCCTGAGGTACCCCCACAGTGGAAACCCCAAAAAGTGACCCTATTTTGGAAACTACACCCCCAAGGAATCTTTTAGGGGGTATAGTGACCACTTTGACCCAACCAGTGTTTCACAGTAGTTGGAAACACTTGGTTGAGAAAATGGAAAAAGTGCATTTTTTACATGAAGGTGTCATTTTAGGCTCATTTTTTTATTTTTAAGAGGTGTACCAGCAAAAAATGCACCCCACTATTTGTTCACCAATCTCTCCCGAACACAACAACACCCGATATGTTGTCGTACACTGCAGTATTGGGGAACGGCAGGCCTCGGAAGGGAAGGAGCGCCAAATGACTTTTGGAGTGCAAATTTTACTGGAAGAAATCTAGGGGGCTATGTCACATTTGAAGACACCCTGAGGTGCCCCAACACACGCACACACACTGACACATACACGTTCTGTGCTGAACAGGACTCTCCGGTCTTCTCTGCAGAGCTCCTATCTCCCTCTGTAGAGGCTGACACCTCCCAGGCAGAGCAGTGAGACTACACAAGCTGGTCTATGAAGCACTTATGAGGCTTGCTTGGAAAAACTTCCTTCCATGGCTAGAAGAAAACCATGCAAGGGACCTTCACCATCTGGATGAAACACTGAAGAACATCACAAACTTTCGCATCAGTGTGTCGCAGGGATCCTTCGAAAAGCTCTTGGATAATGAATCTTGCACACTTACCCTGAAGCTCTTTCAAGTTTATCTTGAGACCCTCAGAAATGAACAACTCTCAGCATTCTGGATGTCATACTTGGACATGGTCGAGACCATGCTGGCCCTGGTTCGAGCTTCAAGAGAAGGCAACTGGATGCTTCACCTAGGAGCAATCCGACAGATGATACCATGGTGTTTTGCCTATGACAAGGTCAACTATGCCCGATACCTAACCTATTACTATGCCACAATGTCTCGGCTGCCCATAGAACACCCAGAGGTCCATGAATATTTCATGCAAGGTGGCTTTTCGGTCCAGATCGGTAGCAAGAATCCTTTTGGACGAATTCCTGTGGACCAGACCATTGAAGAGACAATCAACAAAGACACCCAGACACCAGGGGGCACAAAAGGCTTCAGCCTCAAAGTTGGAGCTGTTTCCAGGTTCTACCTGACATCAGAGTACCGCAGTATGTACTTGAGGCAGCTGAGGGCCCTGGTAGGCCAACAATATACTGACTTCAGCCATTCAGACCTACAGGTGTCTAGGATTAGAAGAGATGAAGCCGATGTCCAATCTTTCGTTCAACTGCTGGAGACAGGTTGGGTGAACCCCTTCAACAAAGAGCATAATGGTGAACTTATCAGTTTGTCAACAGCGACTGTAGCACCACCAGATGTAGCCAAAGACCTTCAAGGGGCATACAGTATAGGAGAGGATGCATATCAAACATTCAAGGATGAGCGTTTGGGTACCGATAAGCCAACTACATTGTTTCATGACAAGATGACGAAGAACAAACTTAAAACGTTCTCTAACATCCAAATGAAGACACGCAGACAAGGTCTTGGCAAGGAGGTAATTTTGAAGGCTGACAGAAACCTATTTGGCCAGATGATACTTGTAGCTGAGAACAGAAAGCTACAAATGAGTGATGTCTTGACTCATCCCCTGGGTCCATTGCCATGGGCACTTGCCAATGGTGATGGGTCTATCCGCAAGACCAACAAGGCTGCCCTCGCAAGGGAGTTGGAGAGGAATGCTCGTCCTGCAGAAGTGATCCCCGAGCCCTCTGCAACCATCATTGATGGGATGAGCCTGGTTCAGAAACTGAAGGGAAACAATGCAACATTTGGCCAGCTAGCAGGCACAGCAATGAGTCGCGCTATCCATGAGGGTGCTAAGAGCAAGCGCATTGATATTGTCTTTGACGTCTACAAGGAGACATCCATCAAAGATACAGAAAGAGTCAACAGATATGAAGGCACAGGGATCCATTTCAAGAACATTCAACATGGGCACAACATCCAGCAGTGGAAAAAGCTTCTAAGTAGTTCCTCCAACAAGGCAAGTCTCATAAAGTTTCTGGTAGAAGAATGGAAGGCGAAACACCACAGGGAGAAGCTTGAGGAGAAGGAGCTGTATGTCACATGTGAGCAGCTCTGCTTTAAGATCACCAAAGAACAGTGGGAAGAGGCTGCTGACCTTAAGTCAAATCAAGAAGAAGCAGACAAACGCCTCCTTCTCCATGCTCTTCATGCAGCAGAATCTGGTTACAAGTCGGTCATCATCACTTCGGAGGATACTGATGTCATGGTCCTGTGTCTGGGCATGTGCCACAAAATCCCATCCCACCTGTTCCAGAAATGCGGTACACAGAACCGGACAAGATTCCTGGATATCACCACTCTGAGCCGAACATTGGGAGGCAGCGTATGTGATTCATTGATTGGTATGCATGCATTTACAGGCTGTGACACCGTCAGTGCATTCGCTGGCCGTGGGAAGATGACGACACTCAAGCAGTTGAAGATGAACAAGACATACCAGGATGCCTTTCAGGAAGTTGGTCGTTCATGGGAAGTGTCTACCGAACTTTTTGAGAAGTTACAGGAAATCACCTGCCACATGTACCTGCCAACTACCCAAACAACTGAGGTAAACAGGCTCCGTTATCAGCTGTTCTGTGCCAGACGTGGAGTGGTAGAGTCAAGTCAACTCCCTCCTTGCCAGGACTGCCTTTTCATGCATGCACTGCGTGCAAACTACCAGGCTGCGATCTGGAGGAGAAGTCTGCAGAGCCAGCCATGGGTTGCAAACCCAACAGACTGCGGTTGGATGATAGATAACGACGGAAAGCTTGTTGTCAAGTGGATGCAAGGGGCACCAGCACCAGAAGCTATTATACAGCTACTGTCCTGCAAGTGTGTGCGGTCATGTGAACTTCCTCAGTGTACTTGCCTCAGCAATGGCCTGAAGTGCACAGACATGTGCAGATTACAGACATGCCAGAACAAGGGTACTGAAGACGAGCCAGTAGAACAACAGTCAGATTCAGAGTCCGATGTTGAAGATATTATGGAGTAACATATATATATATATATATATATATATATATATATATATATATATATGCACATGACATGTTCAGTGTGTATTTACATAACTTGGATTAAATTTTGTTACAAATACTACATCTAGTCACTCCGGGTGGTACCGATATCGTCATATTTGGTTCTTGGCTCATGCTAAAATTCCTGTGGAACACCTAAAGGGTTAACAGTTTTTAAAAATGAGTTTTGAACAGCTTGAGGGGTGTAGTTTGCAAAATGGGGTAATTTATGGGTGGTTTCTGTTATGTAAGCCCCTTAAAGTGACTTCAGAAGTGACTTGGTCCTTTGAAAAGTGGGTTTTGCTGTAAATGTGAAAAATTGCGCATAAAACTATAAGCCCTATTACGTCGTAAAACAATAAGGTTTCATTTTCAAAATGATGCCAATATGAAGTAAACATGTGGGGAGTGTAAATTAATAACTATTATGGGGGGTATCAGTATTTTTGTAAAAAGCAGAGAATTTCAAAGTTAAAAAATTGCCGATTTTTCCAAAATTTCCGAATATTTAGCATTTTTTTATATAGAAAGGTAAAATATATTGACTCCCATTTAGCACTGACGTGAAGTACAATATGTCACGAGAAAACAATCTCAGAATGGCTTGGATAGGTGAAAGCGTTCCAAAGTTATTAGCCCATGAAGTGGCACAGGTCAGATTGGCTTAGGCACTTGGGTACAAATAGGCCTAGGGCTGAAGGGGTTAATAAGCTACGTATATGTAAGGGCTATCATATCAAAAAATAAACTACAGACATGCATCTACCTAAAAATACCAAAGAGAATTAGTCACTCCGCTTGGTACCGATATCGTCAAATTTGGTTCTTGGCTCATGGACTATTACAGGAAACGTTTGACCTCTGTCATTGCCAACAAAGGATATATTACAAAGTATTGAGATGAAATTTTGTTTCTGACCAAATACTTATTTTCCACCATAATATGCAAATAAAATGATAAAAAAACAGACAATGTGATTTTCTGGATTTTTTTTGTCTCAGTTTGTCTCCCATAGTTGAGGTCTACCTATGATGTAAATTACAGACGCCTCTCATCTTTTTAAGTGGTGGAACTTGCACTATTGCTGACTGACTAAATACTTTTTTGCCCCACTGTATAACGCTGCTGCTGCAATAAAAAAAAAAAAACACATACTCACCTCTCTTGCTTGCAGCTCCTCAGCGTCCCGTCCCGGCGTCTCTCTGCACTGACTGATCAGGCAGACGGCGGCGCGCAAACTATATGCGTCATCGCGCCCTCTGACCTGAACAGTCAGAACAAGAGGACGCGAAGGCAGAGCGGCGCCCGGAGTGTGGAACGTGGACAGGTGAATATAAAATACTCACCTAGTCCTGGCGCTCCCCCTGCCTGTCACACTGTCTTCGGGTGCCGCAGCCTCTTCCTCTGTCAGCGGTCACCGGCACCACTGATTAGAGAAATGAATAGGCGGCTCCGCCCCTATGGGAGTGGAGTCCATAATCATTTCTCTAATGAGCGGTCCCACGTGACCGCTGAACAGGGGACGAGCTGCGGCACCCGAAGACAGTGTGACAGGCAGGGGGAGCGTCAGGATCGCCGGGACTAGGTGAGTATGCCTCAGCGCCCTCTCCCCCTCACCCGCCGACCCCACCGCCGACTGTGACTCGAGTATAAGCCGAGAGGGGCACTTTCAGCCCAAAAATTTGGGCTGAAAATCTCGGCTTATACTCGAGTATATACGGTAAATTTTATATTTGAATATTTCAATAAAAATTTACTTTTCAAGAATAGAAATGCACACACTTTCTGCTTCCGTTTTTTTGTTTGGATATATGCCTGATAATTCTGCAGCGGCTCTTTCATAGAATACAGAGGTGGGCTGAGCACTCCTGGGTATGGGAGAGGCAGTCAAATGATCTGAGTGACACAGGTAATACGTCTGTGTAATTCATATCCTCCCACAGTTCACTTTTGTTTAAACCGGTTCTCCACTCAGATGATATTGATGACCTGCCCTTAGGAAAGTGGAGCTGTATGAGGGCTTGTTTTTTTGTGGGATGATCTGTAGTTTTCTTGCCTACCATTTTGGGAAATACACAACATTTTGATGACTTTTTATACCATTTTTAGAAGGTCAGTAGCCGAAAAAAGGTAAATCCAGCTTCAGAAATCTGATATGTATGAAAGTATCAAATTTATTAAGTAAATTAAAAATAAGACAACAGCATGGTAGTCACAGCCCCGGCTAGACGGACGCGTTTCAGACCCTCAGCAATCTAAAAAGGGCCAGTCGGTTAATATTATATAGTGCTTCCTGTCTATGCCAATCAGAGAAAAGATGTGATAAACCAATAAAAACTCATTTAACATGCAAGTTAACACACTCAAGGTAGAAAAATGTGGAACAATACACATAACAATGAAAAAAACAATGATCTGAATGGATGTACAGCGAATGCAAAATCATGTTTAACATTCATTCCCTTTGGAGTTCTTGTCTGAAGCAAATATATCCACCAGGACTCCCGATTAAGCAGTTTCCTATGGTGGTCTCCTCCTCTATATGGTTAATGTTCTTTTTCTACATCCATAACTCTACACTGTGAGGTAACCCCATTGTGATGAACGGAGAAATGTTTAGATGCTGCAGAGCATTTAAAGATCTGTTTGTTAGCAGCAGGGCCGGTTTTAGACAAAGTGGGGCCCTAGGCAAAAGTGGGGCCCCAAATGCTCACATATTGCACCATCATAGAAACATTTCCTTTGTATTTGCATGCGCTGAGTTCAGGCCGTAAAATGAGCGTGATCAAAAATATTGACGTCGTTCGACGCTTGTTTCCTGGCCTCTTTCCTCCGGCTGGGGAAGAATAGTTGGCACAGAACGATCACTAGTATATCAATCTGTCCCCATGCAGTATCGTGTTATCAGCAGCATATCTGCAGTTTTCATCCGGCAATGTGCTGCCGAGAACAATGATTTTTGTTCCGGTGTGAACAAAACAAGTGATTGCACTTGATAAATAGGCAGCATTTTGCTTGTTTAGTATAATACACCCCATAGTCCTCCACATAGTATAATGCACCCCCATAGTCCTCCATATTGTATAATGCACACCCCATAGTCCTCTATATAGTATAATGTGCCCCATAGTCCTCCATATAGTGTAATGTGCCCTCCATCCATATACTTTAAAGGGAACCTGTCACCCCAAAAATCGAAGGTGAGCTAAGCCCACCAGCATCAGGGGCTTATCTACAGCATTCTGGAATGCTGTAGATAAGCCCTTGATGTATCCTGAAAGATGAGAAAAAGAGGTTAGATTATACTCACCTGGGCAGGTGGTCCGATCGATGGGCGTCGCGGTCTGAGGCCTCCCATCCTCTTACGATGACGTCCTCTTCTTGTCTTCACGCTGCGGCTCTGCCGGACCTCTCTGACCTTTCCCGGTGCCTGCGCACTGCAGTACTTTGCTCTGCCCTCAACAGGGCAGACAAAGTATGCCTGCACCGGAGCTGCAGCGTGAATACAAGAAGAGGACGTCATCGTAAGAAGATGGGAGGCCCCAGACTGCGACGCCCATCGGAGCAGAACCGGACCGGGACCGCCCCTGGGTGAGTATAATCAAACCTCTTTTTCTCATCTTTCAGGATACATCAAGGGCTTATCTACAGCATTCCAGAATGCTGTAGATAAGCCCCTGATGCTGGTGGGCTTAGCTCACCTTTGATTTTTGGGGTGACAGGTTCCCTTTAATACACTCCTAATAGTCCTCCATATATTAAAATGCATCCCATAGTCCTCCACGTTGTATAATGCACTCCCCATAGTCCTCCATATAGTACAGTGCACTCCTCATAATATAATGCACCCCTTAGTCCTTCATATAGTATAATTCATTCCCTTTAGTCCTCGATACAGTATAATGCAGATCTGTCATGATCTCCATGGCCAGAGAACTAGCATAAGTCTCTATAGGAACAAGCTCTTGGAAGATGTAACTGTACTGACCATGAACTAAACCTACCGCATCATCTAGAAGTAGCCAGGTAGCATGTCCTACTTTTTATCCCTATATGCCCAGCGCCGGCCGGAGAACTAAATAATGCTAGCAGAGGGAAATATAAGACCTGACTCACCTCTAGAGAAATGCCCAAAAGGAGACAGAAGCCCCCCACATATATTGGCGGTGATATGAGATGAAACAACAAACGCAGCAGGAAAATAGTTTTAGCAAATTTGAGGTCCGCTTTCTAGATAGCAGAAGACAGAAAGCATACTTTCATGGTCAGTAGAAAACCCTAACAAAACACATCCAGAAATTACTTTAGGACTCTGGCATTAACTCATAATACCAGAGTGGCAATTCCTGATCAACAAGAGCTTTCCAGACACAGTAACGAAACTGCAGCTGTGAACTGGAACCAAAATACAAAAACAAAACATGGACGAATGTCCAACTTATCTAGTAGATGTCTGGGAGCAGGAACAAGCACAGAGAGGCTTCTGATAACATTGAAGACCGGCAAGCATCTAACAGAGAAGCCAGGTTATATAGCGACACCCAGATCTAATCAGAACAGGTGAACAGGGAAGATGATGTCACAAGTTCAATTCCACCAGTAGCCACCGGGGGAGCCCAGAATCCAAATTCACAACAGTACCCCCCCCTCAAGGAGGGGGCACCGAACCCTCACCAGAACCACCAGGGCGATCAGGATGGGCCCTATGAAAGGCACGAACCAGATCAGAGGCATGAACATCAGATGCAGTGACCCAAGAATTATCCTCCTGGCCGTATCCCTTCCAATTGACCAGATACTGGAGTCTCCGTCTGGAAACACGGGAGTCTAGGATTTTTTCCACAACGTACTCCAACTCACCCTCAACCAACACCGGAGCAGGAGGCTCAACGGAAGGCACAACCGGTGCCTCATACCTGCGCAATAACGACCGATGAAAAACGTTATGAATAGAAAAGGATGCAGGGAGGTCCAAACGGAAGGAAACAGGGTTAAGAATCTCCAATATTTTATACGGACCGATGAACCGAGGCTTAAACTTAGGAGATGAGACCCTCATAGGGACAAAACGAGAAGACAACCACACCAAATCTCCAACACAAAGCCGAGGACCAACACGACGGTGACGGTTGGCAAAAAGCTGAGTCTTTTCCTGGGACAACTTTAAATTGTCCATCACCTGCCCCCAGATATGATGCAATCTCTCCACCACCGCATCCACTCCAGGACAATCCGAGGATTCCATCTGACCGGAGGAAAATCGAGGATGGAACCCCGAATTACAGAAAAACGGGGAAACCAAGGTGGCAGAGCTGGCCCGATTATTGAGGGCGAACTCCGCCAATGGCAAAAAAGCAACCCAATCATCCTGGTCAGCAGACACAAAACACCTCAGATATGTCTCCAGGGTCTGATTAGTCCGCTCGGTCTGGCCATTAGTCTGAGGGTGAAAAGCAGACGAAAAAGACAAATCTATGCCCATCCTAGCACAAAATGCCCGCCAAAATCTAGACACAAATTGGGTTCCTCTGTCAGAAACGATATTCTCAGGAATACCATGCAAACGAACAACATTTTGAAAAAACAGGGGCACCAACTCGGAAGAAGAAGGCAATTTGGGCAGGGGAACCAAATGAACCATCTTAGAAAAACGGTCACACACCACCCAGATGACAGACATCTTCTGAGAAACAGGCAGATCTGAAATAAAATCCATCGAGATGTGTGTCCAAGGCCTCTTAGGAATAGGCAAGGGCAACAATAATCCACTAGCCCGAGAACAACAAGGCTTGGCCCGAGCACAAACGTCACAAGACTGCACAAAGCCTCGCACATCTCGTGACAGGGAAGGCCACCAGAAGGATCTTGCCACCAAATCCCTGGTACCAAAAATTCCAGGATGACCTGCCAACGCAGAAGAATGCACCTCAGAGATGACTTTACTGGTCCAATCATCAGGAACAAACAGCCTATCAGGCGGACAACGATCCGGTCTATCCGCCTGAAACTCCTGCAAGGCCCGCCGCAGGTCTGGAGAAACAGCTGACAAGATAACTCCCTCCTTAAGAATACCTGTGGGGTCAGAGTTGCCAGGTGAATCAGGCTCAAAACTCCTAGAAAGGGCATCCGCCTTAACATTCTTAGAACCTGGTAGGTACGATACCACAAAATTAAACCGAGAAAAAAATAATGACCAGCGCGCCTGTCTAGGATTCAGGCGCCTGGCGGTCTCAAGATAAATCAAATTTTTGTGGTCAGTCAATACCACCACCTGATGTCTGGCCCCCTCGAGCCAATGGCGCCACTCCTCAAACGCCCACTTCATGGCCAAAAGCTCCCGATTCCCAACATCATAATTCCGCTCAGCGGGCGAAAATTTACGGGAAAAGAAGGCACAAGGCCTCATCACGGCGCAGTCAGAACTTTTCTGCGACAACACTGCCCCAGCTCCGATCTCAGAAGCGTCGACCTCAACCTGAAAAGGAAGAGTCACATCAGGCTGACGCAACACAGGGGCAGAAGAAAAACGGCGCTTAAGCTCCTGAAAGGCCTCCACAGCATCAGGGGACCAATTAGCAACATCAGCACCCTGTCTAGTCAAATCGGTCAATGGCTTAACGACATCCGAAAAACCAGAAATAAATCGACGATAAAAGTTGGCAAAGCCCAAAAATTTCTGAAGACTTTTAAGAGAAGAGGGCTGCGTCCAATCACAAATAGCTTGAACCTTGACAGGATCCATCTCAATGGAAGAGAGAGAAAAAATATATCCCAAAAAGGAAATTCTCTGAACCCCAAAAACGCACTTAGAACCCTTGACACACAGAGAATTAGACCGCAAAACCTGAAAAACCCTCTTAACTTGCCGGACATGAGAGTCCCAGTCATCCGAAAAAATCAGAATATCATCCAGATACACTATCATAAATTTATCCAAAAAATCGCGGAAAATATCATGCATAAAGGACTGGAAGACTGAAGGGGCATTAGAAAGACCAAAAGGCATCACCAAATACTCAAAGTGGCCCTCGGGCGTATTAAATGCGGTTTTCCACTCATCCCCCTGCCTGATCCGCACCAAATTATACGCCCCACGGAGATCAATCTTAGAGAACCACTTGGCCCCCTTTATGCGAGCAAACAAATCAGTCAGCAACGGCAATGGGTATTGATATTTAACCGTGATTTTATTCAAAAGCCGATAATCAATACATGGTCTCAAAGAGCCGTCTTTTTTTGACACAAAGAAAAAACCGGCTCCTAAGGGAGATGACGATGGACGAATATGTCCCTTTTCCAAGGACTCCTTTATATATTCTCGCATAGCAGTATGTTCAGGCACAGACAGATTAAATAAACGACCCTTTGGGTATTTACTACCCGGAATTAAATCTATAGCACAATCGCACTCACGGTGCGGAGGTAGTGAACCCAGCTTGGGTTCTTCAAAGACGTCACGATAATCAGACAGGAACTCAGGGATTTCAGAGGGAATAGATGATGAAATGGACACCAAAGGTACGTCCCCATGAGTCCCCTTACATCCCCAGCTCAACACAGACATAGCTCTCCAGTCAAGGACTGGGTTGTGAGACTGCAGCCATGGCAATCCCAGCACCAAATCCTCATGTAGATTATACAGCACTAGAAAACGAATAGTCTCCTGGTGATCCGGATTAATACACATAGTCACTTGTGTCCAGTATTGTGGTTTATTATTAGCCAATGGGGTGGAGTCAATCCCCTTCAGAGGAATAAGAGTTTCCAAAGGCTCTAAATCATACCCACAACGATTGGCAAAGGACCAATCCATAAGACTCAAAGCGGCGCCAGAGTCGATATAGGCGTCAGTAGTAATAGATGACAAAGAGCAAATCAGGGTCACAGACAAAATAAATTTAGACTGTAAAGTGCCAATGGAAACGGATTTATCAAGCTTTTTAGTACGCTTAGAGCACGCTGATATAACATGAGTAGAATCCCCACAATAGAAACACAACCCATTTTTCCGTCTAAAATTCTGCCGCTCGCTTCTGGACAGAATTCTATCACACTGCATGCTTTCTGGCGTCTTCTCAGTGGACACCGCCAGATGGTGCACAGGTTTGCGCTCCCGCAGACGCCTATCGATCTGAATGGCCATTGTCATGGACTCATTCAGACCCGCAGGCACAGGGAACCCCACCATAACATCCTTAATGGCATCAGAGAGACCCTCTCTGAAAGTAGCCGCCAAGGCACACTCATTCCACTGAGTAAGCACAGACCATTTACGGAATCTTTGGCAGTAAATTTCAGCTTCATCTTGCCCCTGCGATAGGGACATCAAAGTTTTTTCTGCCTGAAGTTCCAAATGAGGTTCCTCATACAGCAAGCCCAAGGCCAAAAAAAACGCATCCACATTGCGCAACGCAGGATCCCCTGGTGCCAATGCAAAAGCCCAGTCTTGAGGGTCGCCGCGGAGCAAGGAAATCACAATCCCAACCTGCTGTGCAGAGTCTCCAGCAGAACGAGATTTCAGGGACAAAAATAGCTTACAATTATTTCTAAAATTCTGAAAGCTAGATCTATTCCCTGAGAAGAATTCCGGCAAAGGAATTCTCGGCTCAGATACCGGAGCATGAATAATAAAATCTTGCAAATTTTGTACTTTCGTGGTGAGATTATTCAAACCTGCAGTTACACTCTGAAGATCCATTATTAACAGGTGAACACAAAGCCATTCAAAGATTATAAGGAGAGAGAAAAAAAAGAAAGACTGCAGCATAGACAGACTGGCAAGTGATCCAATTAAGAGCACAGAGGAAAAAAAAAAAAAAAAAAAACTCTCAGCAGACTTCTTATTTCTCTCCTTTCTCAGCCAAGGATTTTAACCCTTTAGTGGGCCGGTCAAACTGTCATGATCTCCATGGCCAGAGAACTAGCATAAGCCTCTATAGGAACAAGCTCTTGGAAGATGTAACTGTACTGACCATGAACTAAACCTACCGCATCATCTAGAAGTAGCCAGGTAGCATGTCCTACTTATCTAGTAGATGTCTGGGAGCAGGAACAAGCACAGAGAGGCTTCTGATAACATTGAAGACCGGCAAGCATCTAACAGAGAAGCCAGGTTATATAGCGACACCCAGATCTAATCAGAACAGGTGAACAGGGAAGATGATGTCACAAGTTCAATTCCACCAGTAGCCACCGGGGGAGCCCAGAATCCAAATTCACAACACAGATCCCTATGGTCCTTGATAGAGTACAATGCAACCCCCATATAGTATAATGCAACTTATATTCCTCAATAGAGAATAATGCAGCCCAACTCATAGAGTATAATGCAGCACACCCTCATAGAATATAATGCAGCCCCCCTCAGGGTCTAATGCAGCACCCCCTTAGAGTATAATGCAGCACCTCATCATAGAGTACAATACAGCACCCCCTCATAGAATATAATGCAGACCCCCTCATAGAGTATAATGCAGCCCCCCTCAGAGTAAAATGCAGCGCCCCCTCAGAGTATAATGCAGTGCCCCCTCATAGAGTATAATGCAGCACCCCTGTTGTGGATTCTGTTTGTGGGCTCCCTCTGGTGGTTACTGCTGGTACTGGGTGACTTTGGTGGGTTGCGGCCTTTGGTTTCCACCTGTCCATCAGAGGCTGGGTGTTTCCTATTTTACCTGGCCTTTCTGTCATTCCCTTGCCGGCTATCAATGTATTCAGATGTGCTCTGTTTGGTTCCTGCCTACCTGCTCCCAGATCTTTCAGGATAAGCTGAGTGCTGATTTTCAGTTGTTTGGTTTTTTGTCCAGCTTGCTTATTATGTCTCTATGCTAGCTGGTAGCTCTAGTGGACTGAGGTTCTCCCCATGTGCCATGAGTTGGCACATGGGTTCTTGTAATCTCAGGATGGTTTTTTTGATTAGGGTTTTTTGCTGACCGCTCAGTCCCCTTTTGTATCGTTCTGCTTTCTAGTTTACAGCGGGCCTCAATTTGCTAAATCTATATATATCATCTCTATGTGTGTGCCTTCCTCTCATTTCACCGTCAATACATGTGAGGGGGCAACTATATCTTTTGGGGTTCATTCCTCTGGAGGCAAGTGAGGTCTTTATTTTCTCTGCAGTACTAGTTAGCTCTTAGGCTGGTGCGTGGCGTCTAGAACCAACGTAGGCACGCTCCCTGGCTATCTCTAGTTGCGTTTGTCAGGCGTAGGGTCAGCCCAGGTTCCATCACCCTAGAGCTCGTCCGTTATTTATTTGTACTTTGCTTGTCCTGTGCTATCCCTAGCCATTGGGGATTCATGACAGTATAGCCGGCCCACAAAGTGTTAATTGTTTGGGCTGAAGCAGGAGAAAAAGAAGTGTTTAAGGGAAGTTTTTTTTTTTTTTTTTTCCCTTCAGAGTTTTGCTGCCTAGCCCTTAATTGCTGTCTAGCTGCTTCTTACCTCCTCTTAACCCTTGAATGGCTCTGATCTTAGCTGTTTAACATGGATGTCCAGAGTTTGGCTTCCAGCCTGAGTAATCTCGCGGCAAAAGTTCAAAACATACAGGATTTTGTTGTTCACACTCCCATGTCTGAACCTAGAATTCCTATTCCAGAGTTCTTCTCTGGAGATAGATCTACCTTCCTGAATTTCAGGAACAATTGTAAATTGTTTCTTTCTTTAAAATCTCGCTCCTCTGGAGACCCTGCTCAACAGGTCAGGATTGTAATATCTTTCCTGCGGGGCGACCCTCAGAATTGGGCATTTGCATTGGCACCAGGGGATCCTGCATTGCTCAGTGTGGATGCGTTTTTTCTGGCGTTGGGATTGCTCTATGAGGAACCCAACCTGGAGATTCAGGCTGAAAAGGCTTTATTAGCCCTCTCTCAGGGGCATGATGAAGCGGAAATATATTGTCAAAAATTTCGGAAATGGTCGGTGCTTACTCAGTGGAATGAGTGCGCCCTGGCTGCAAGCTTCAGAGATGGTCTTTCTGAGGCAATTAAGGATATTATGGTGGGGTTCCCTACGCCTACAGGTCTGAATGAGTCTATGGCTATGGCCATTCAGATTGATCGGCGTTTGCGGGAGCGCAAACCCGTGCACCAGTTGGCGGTGTCTTCTGAACAGGCACCTGAGACTATGCAATGTGATAGAATTCAGTCCAGAAGTGAACGGCAAAATTATAGGCGGAAAAATGGATTGTGTTTTTATTGTGGTGATTCGGCTCATGTTATATCGGCATGCTCTAAACGCACAAAAAAGCTTGATAAATCTTTTGCCATTGGTACTCTGCAGCCTAAGTTCATTTTGTCTGTGACTCTGATTTTTTCACTGTCTTCCATTTCCGTTGATGCCTATGTGGATTCGGGCGCTGCCCTGAGTCTTATGGATTGGTCATTTGCTAAACGCTGCGGTTTTAGTCTGGAGCCTCTGGAAGTCCCTATTCCTCTGAAGGGAATTGACTCTACACCATTGGCTATGAATAAACCGCAGTATTGGACACAAGTGACCATGCGCATGACTCCCGTTCATCAGGAGGTGATTCGCTTCCTTGTACTGTATAATTTACATGATGTACTAGTGCTGGGTCTGCCATGGTTACAAACTCATAATCCTGTCCTGGACTGGAAAACAATGTCTGTGTTAAGCTGGGGATGTCAGGGGGTTCATGATGATGCACCTCCGATTTCTATCGCTTCATCTACTCCTTCTGAGATCCCTGAGTTTTTGTCTGACTATAGGGATGTTTTTGAGGAGCCTAAGCTCAATTCGCTCCCTCCTCATAGAGATTGTGACTGTGCTATAGAATTGATTCCTGGCAGTAAGTTCCCTAAGGGTCGTTTATTTAATCTGTCACTGCCAGAGCATACTACTATGCGGAATTATATTAAGGAGTCCTTGGAAAAGGGACATATTCGTCCATCTTCGTCCCCTCTGGGAGCAGGTTTTTTTTTCGTGGCAAAAAAAAGATGGTTCCCTGAGGCCTTGTATAGATTATCGCCTTCTGAATAAGATTACAGTCAAATATCAGTATCCATTGCCATTATTGACTGACTTGTTTGCTCGCATTAAGGGGGCTAGGTGGTTCACTAAGATAGATCTTCGCGGTGCGTATAATCTGGTGCGGATAAAACAAGGTGATGAGTGGAAAACCGCATTTAATACGCCTGAGGGCCATTTTGAGTATTTGGTAATGCCTTTTGGACTCTCCAATGCTCCGTCAGTCTTCCAGTCCTTTATGCACAATATTTTCTGTGAATATCTGGATAAGTTTATGATTGTGTATTTGGATGATATTTTGGTGTTTTCTGATGACTGGGAGTCTCATGTTCTACAGGTCAGGAAGGTGTTTCAGGTTCTGCGGGCCAATTCTCTGTTTGTGAAGGGCTCAAAGTGTCTCTTCGGAGTCCAGAAGATTTCTTTTTTGGGGTACATTTTTTCTCCTTCTACTATTGAGATGGATCCCGTTAAGGTTCAGGCAATTTGTGACTGGACACAACCTACATCTGTTAAGAGCCTACAGAAGTTCTTGGGGTTTGCTAATTTTTATCGTCGGTTCATTGCAAATTTTTCCAGTATTGTTAAACCTTTGACTGATTTAACTAAAAAGGGTGCTGATGTTGCTGATTGGTCTCCTGCGGCTGTGGGGGCCTTTCAGGAACTTAAGCGCCGGTTTTCTTCTGCTCCTGTGTTGTGTCAACCAGATGTTTCACTTCCTTTTCAGGTTGAGGTTGATGCTTCCGAGATTGGAGCGGGGGCGGTTTTGTCACAGAGAAGTTCTGATGGCTCGGTGATGAAGCCATGTGCATTCTTCTCTAGAAAATTCTCGCCCGCCGAGCGCAATTATGATGTGGGTAATCGGGAGCTTTTGGCCATGAAGTGGGCATTTGAGGAGTGGCGTCATTGGCTTGAGGGTGCTAAACATCGTGTGGTGGTCTTGACTGATCACAAGAATCTCATTTACCTTGAGTCTGCCAGGCGTTTGAATCCTAGTGCGTGCCATGCGTGTGTTTATGTGTGTGTAATATATATATATATATATATATATATATATATATATACACATACACGCTATGTATGTGTGTATGTATAAGAATGCTATGTATGTGTCTGTGTATAAGTGCATGCAGGGGCGTAACTACTGCAGTCGCCGCAGGTCAGGGGCCCCGGGTTGGCAGGTCAGTACAGGGCCGGACTGGCCATCGGGCACTTCTGGCAGAAGAGCCGGTGCCAGTAGTGGGCCGCTGCACTGTTCCCCCCCGCCCCCCCCCCCAGTGCCGCCGCCGCATTTAACTATACCGGCGTCTATGACACCGATATAGTTGAATGCAATGATGGAGGAGAGAGCGTCACCTGACGCTTCCTCTCCCAT